>NC_050445.1:131990985-132356005 GCF_903995425.1 Onychomys torridus
GAGTGTAAGTGACACTTCCCCTTTAGACTTCAGGATCCTTAAGGAATCTAAGGCTATGCATGGAGGTGTATGAAATGCCCATGCATTTGCACAGTAGAACACCAAACACAGCTGGGCCTCCAGGCTGAAATACTGCCAACATATGTGTCAACCATCGGTACCGTCACCCAAGTACAAACAAGCTGTATATCCCACTGACAATGGCCTGGTTGTGTGGGACCCTCACCTTGACAACCAGGACAGTACCATATGCTTTTCTTGGCACACCCTGGGAAGGGTGCCTTACCCTTCCTGAGTTATGGGTGCTTGGAGCTCCGGCTTCCTGCTCAAAACCTCAACTCCAGTCAACTGGTCGACAGAATTATACCCACAATGACCTGCCGAAAAAGCCACAGAAGTAAATATTGCCTTGGGTCAGATCCCCTCCTGGAATCCCAGAACTGTTGAAAGCTGCCAAGGCAGGGGTAATAGATCACCACAACCCGCCTCTGTTTACAACCGGGTAATGCCTTTTACGACCGCCTCTCTCTGTCCTGAATATTTATTTTATTGCCCCTGTAGGGAGATTTTTCCATTTGGTAAAAATCATCAGATGGTTTCAGTCATGTTAACAACTGTTCATTAAATGCAGAGGGGTAAACAGAGAATTAAAGGTTTGTTTCTTTCCCTTTTCTCTATTTATTTTTAACTTATGGAGAAAACTCCTGGATGGACCCAGGGAGGGAGATGTATTCAGAGGCTGTCCCTCTCACTTAGGTGAGTATTCCAAGCCATGCTCCCTACTTTTCAGAGAGGGCCAGAGACTAAGGCTTGCTGCATGATCTTCATCTTTAGAGACGCTGACCTGTTTATTTTTTTCTTTTGGTCAAAGTTGCAGAAGACATGTATCTTCTTCATGGAGAAAGCCTTTTAAGTTTCGAACAACTTTAAGTCACTGGTATGGAATGGTTGGAGAGAAAGAATCAGATAATGGTAAATAGACAAGTAGGTGATGATGAGTGAGCGGATGGATGGGTAAGTGGGTGGTAGAGAGAGATAGCTGGAGAAGGAAGCTTAGACAGATGGAATTGTTGACTGGATATAACAGACAGAAGGATGGTTTGATGGGTAGATTGTGGAAGATGGTGGGGATTGATGAAGGGATAAAAGGAGGGAAGTATTTGTGCATGGATGGATGAAAAATGAGGGATGGAAGAGGTGATAAATAGGTGGGTGGATGGGTGATAGATGTTGAGTGACGGGTAGATTGATAGGTGATGGTTGAGTAAATAGATGAATAGATATCTATGTGAATGGATAGATGATAGATAGATAGATAGATAGATAGATAGATAGATAGATAGTGTGAAAGTTACTGTTGCCAATTAGACACAGTCTAGAAGCACCTGGGAAGGGAGTCTATGGGAATATTATATTATGAGCATGCCTGTGGGAGATTTTTGGAATTGGGTTTTGATTGGTATGAGAGGGTCCATTCTGAATTTTAGAAGTATCATTTCATGGGGTGGACCCTGCAGTGGATGAAGTGGGGGAGAACACTGAAGACACATGCATTAATCTCTGTTCTTCACTCTGGATATAGTGTCACTGCTGCTGGGACTCCCCTGCCATGATGGACTCCAACAAGAAACTTTGAGCCAAATAGACCCTTTCTCCTTTAAGTTGATTTTATTGGGGTATTTTGTCACAGCATAAAGAAACAAAACTAAGACAAATGATCAGGTAAGTGAATGGTTAAGCAGATGTCTCCAAGGTGCTGAAAATCCTTTTAACAAGAGTCCATCTTCTACTAACATCCCTGGGCCAGGCTCTCAGTGGTCCCTATCTTCCAACTTGACCTTGAAAGTTTTATCTGGGGAGTGTCTGCACCACAGACTCCCAACATCCAACCTAAGTGGCCTGGAGTGGAGAACAAAGAACAGGGCTCTCCTCTAAGCAATAGAAAGAGAGGATAGAATTCTGGCTTATCTAATGTGGGGGGTGTCAAGTGACTTCCTATGCAGCTTAGGCTTCCACAGCTCCCAGGAATTCTTGTTCCCTTCTCTGGCTTTCAACCGGGATACTGTTCACATACTGCTGTTTTCTGGGGTGTTACTTTTTCCTTCCCCACAATCAGTTCATGCATCTGTTTATCAGGACGTTAAAAGGGTGTTAGTGCCTGGGCTTTCTGCGTTTCTGCTGGAGGATGAGGGGTACTGGTAATGCCTAAGTAAGGCTAGGACATGTCTGTTTGAATTGCAGAAACGGAGCAGAGAAAGGCCATTAGCCTATCACATCAACACACTACCATCTAGATTCCTGTCTTGATAAAACCCAATTTATCTCCTCAGTGAGAAAGGGAGTAATTCAAGAATATATCTCCCCATTTCTTTCTATCCACATGTTCTGAATGGTCAAAAAGCCCATAAGGGGGCTTCTTAAAGTATAGATTCTGAAGCAGGGCTGTCAGACCCATGGAAGAAACTATAAGATACCTAAGTAATCTTGCATCTCACATAAACAATGGATAATTCTTTTCAGTATAAATATGCCCCATGAAACATGTGAAATAGTCTACCAAGAACAACAAAAGTCTCAACTTATTACTCACCTGAAGTTCTAATGTCAGTACGTGTTTTGTATTTCTGCAAAGCAAATTCACCTTCACCCTTCACCAGGGCAGCCTTCTTCTAAACTGTATTCAGGTCTTCAAAGTAATAGTGGCAGTATCTCACTCCACAAGTTGGGCAAGTGTGAGGACACACAAAGGAGACAAGTGTGGGATGCTGAGTGTCTCGGTGTTATACATGCTCCCAAGCTCCTGCTGTCTTTCAGTGAGGTTTGCAGTTAGCAGAATGTAGTACACACAGTAGTTATGAGCGTGCTCTGAGAACTCCCATGGATATCTGAAACCGTGCCTCACAGCAAGCCCTGTAAATGCTACGGCTTTCGTCTGTAACTGAGAGACTAAGAGTAGGTAGTGTATACTCTGAAATGCTGGGCAGAGTGATGATTCATGCCCTGGACATGATAGAGGAGGGGATTTGATCACGTTCAGAACAACATACAATTTATAACATGAACTTACTGATTTCTGGAATTTTCCACTGGTTTTTGCAGAGCCTGGTTGACTATGGGTGAAGGAAACCACAGAAAGCAGTGTCTCTGATAAAGTGCAACTACTGTATTCCGGTTTAGATCCTTCAGTGGTGCCCTAGTTCCTGAGCCCTGTCTGACAGAAGGAAGGGTAGCTGAAATGAAGTTGGCTGGGAATGGAGGGGTAGGAAAAATCCAGACCTGACTATCATGCTTGGCAGCTAGTGTGGGCCAGTCTGAGGTTTGAGCCCCGAAGGCCTTGGGCGTTCCATCGAAGATTAGATCTAGGAGGTTATTCTCCTAGCTATGTTCAGGGAAATACCTGTATCTTACAGTGTCTGGCCATTCTGAGCAGGACCATGTTAGACAGACATCTGGTTTGATGGCCATACACGCTTCCTGTAGGTGGCCCTGCCTATCTGTGTATCCCAAATCCAGTGGCATCTGGCTTAGATCTCCTGGGATCCTTCCCCACCCAGTGATACAGGATTTCTTAAAACTCCAGTTTAGGATCTAGTCAGGAAAACATAGCCAGCTCAACACATGCTGAGCCTCAGCCCTCAGTAGAAACCTTCAAGAGACCTCTAGATGGCTGTCCCAGAGTGACTTATGCCCCCAAACATGCTTCTGTGACTTACTGAAGGTCACAGGTACCTGTGCCGTTTTCCCGGGATTTCTGCCATGTTGATCCAGCTCCTTGTCTTTGAAGCTGAGGTCGGAGCGCTTATACAGAAAACATGTGTGGTGGTCTTGTGTTCCCCAAAATATTGTGCACCCTAATAAATTTATCTGGGGTCAGAGAACAGACAGCCACTAGATACAGAGCCAAAAATGGTGGCTAGAAAATGGGTCAGAGCAAGCCATAGCAGAAGCTGGGCGGTGGTGGTGCACGCCTTTAATCCCAGCACTTGGGAGGCAGAGCCAGGTGGATCTCTGTGTGTTCAAGGGTGACACACGCCTTTAATCCCAGGGAGTGGAGGCAGAAAGGAAAAGATTATATAAGGTGTGAAGACCAGAAACTAGAAGCATTTAGCTGGTTAAGCATTTGGCTGGTTAAGCTGTTAGGCTTCTAGCAGTAGTTCAGCTGAGACTCATTCTGGATGAGGAAACAGGATCACCTGAGGAACTAGCAAGGTGAGATAGCTGTGGCTTATTCTGCTTCTCTGATCTTCCAACATTCACCCCAATAACTGGCCTCAGGTTTGATCTTATTAATAAGACATTTTAAGATTCCTGTTACAAACATGTTTGTTCTCAGTAAAAGCTAAATGTGATAGACCCAGAACTGGTGAGCAGAAGTCCTACAGAAATAGAACTGTCAGGTATCTCCTGAAAGACCTTCTCTGGGCCAAGTATTTCAACACTTGGTAAACCAACACCAGCTTCAATGGATAGCACACAAGGCTCTGGGCAGTTGTTCTTCAGCTTTTTCATTACCATAGGAGCAGGTCATCTACTCCTGAACCTCATACGGGTGTCAGAGCTGTGTGAGCAGAGTCAGTGGAGGGGAAGACAGCAGACGCTCCTATCTGCTGAAGGGCCCCAGTAGACCTGCCCTGGAGGAGGATCAAGGACACTGCTGGGGGTGGGCAAACAAGGGGCACAAGGATCCTACATGTACTCACCCTCTTCTCAGGACCTGCACACTCCTGGATCAGCTTTCTCCTGTGTAACCTGTAGGGTGAGTGGGGAAGATGACCGTTTCATTGTTGATTTTATGTTTTACCACTTCGAAGCCAAATAGTTCACTTTAAAAGGAGAGTGTGGATGAGACAGTGTGTAACATCAAACTTTAGGGCTGTTTTTGTTATTTCCAACATTTGCTGTCCCTAACTACTTAGATTATTTTATCATTTGCTAGCATATATCAACTCACTGGGGGGGGGGGGGGGGGGGGTCGGTCGGTTGTTTGTTTTTGTTTCTCTGACATGGTTTCTCTGTGTGGTCCTGTCTGTCCAGGAACTTGCTCTGTAGCCTTGAACTCAGAGATCCACCTGCCTCCAGAGTGCTGGGATTAAAAGTGTGTGCCACCATCATCTGGCTCAACCCCACTTTTTAAAACTGAAATCATACATAAAAAAATAAATAAAACCAATCCTAAGCAATATTTGAAGCATTGTGCCAGTCATATTTTCTTATTTCTTAAAAAAAGGAATGCATCTACATCTAAAAGAGATTGTTTCCACCAGGCAGTGGTGGCGGGAGGCAGAGGCAGGCGGATCTTCTTTGTGAGTTCGAAGCCAGCCTGGGCTACTTCGTGAGCTCTAGGAAAGGCACCAAAACTACACGGAGAAGCCCTGTCTCGAAAAACAAAACAAAACAAACAAAACAAACAAAAAACCCAACAACTACAACAAAATCTAAAACCCAGGTCCTTGACCACCCTGCTTAAAACCCCAAGCTTCTCCCCTCACTGGCTCTGTCTGCGCAGAGCCCTCACTGGCACTTTACATGTTGTTTGCTTGGTTGCTGGCTTTAGTGCTGCTCGGCTCTCCTTCCCGACCACAGAATGCAAACTCCAGGAGACAAGGGATTTTTTTTTTCCTTTTAAATATTTCGAACTCTTAGGCCATGTCTAGCACACAGTAGGAGGACCCACGGAAAGTATTTTAATGAATGGATGTAGAAGAGCGGTCACAGTTGTGTCTCATGCTAGCTTCTGTTCTGGGGCCTCAGTGTGGTCTTCCAGAGGGTCGGACAGCCAGGCCTGGATTCTGGTTGGCCTCAGCTTCATTCACTTAGTCTGCATAGGACACCCCCCGCCCCCCCCGGGGGGGGGGCGTGAGTAGGTCCTACTCACCTGAATTTGTAGCAAACCTCAAGTAGCAGGAGGCCTGAATACCTGTTTTGAACAAACTTACGGAAGTGGTTCGCCTTGCTTCTAGAGATGCACTGGACGGGAACACCAAGACAAATTTTTGTGCTCAGGGTAGTGTTTGCCCAAGGGCATCTGGCTTTTTCTTTCTTTTTTTCTACTGTGCTCTGCAGGCATCAGAGACCCGACTCGCCTGAACCTCAGCCTCTCGGATTACCGGAGCAGGGGAGATGGGGCCACCAGAGGGCGCCGGAGCCCAGCCTCTGACATTCCTTCTGCACAGGGCCCACAAGTTCAGAGTTTAGCATGTGAACGCTCAGGACAATGAAAAAGCTGGTGGAAACGGGTGACTGACTGCTTTCTCTGGAATGTTACTCTTTAAGCGCACGGACCAGGTCAGAGCGGTTCCTGATTTGAAGTTTGGTCCCCACAGTGCGCCTGACGAAAGTGTGCAAAGTGCTTGGCGAATCGCAGAAGACACTCTCACGACTGGGACATTTTCCTGTTGACCCCTGCCTCCCTTCTTTAGTCCCTAGGTGGAGCCCCAGGTCCAACAGCCATGGCCACTCTTTCAAAAAAGATGATCCCCAGATTGCCCCGAGACAGGGGCATGTCTCCATTGTCTGCCCCCTTGGGTGGACGTGGTAACAGAATCCAAATCACTAAGTAGCTATGTATGCCCAAAAGGTGCTGACAGAATGGCCATTACTGCCTGTGGCAGAGGAAGGTTCAAGGGCACTGCGCTCACCCTCTAGACCACCGGGCTGGGGTCCATCTGCTTCCTTCGTGTCTTCCCACCCACAGATTCCCCACACCCAGGTTGAGGTTGTTTTGGTTGACCAACCTGCACAACGGCCTAGCGGCGGGGCTGAATATTAATGGCTGTGTTTATAAAGACACCAAAGACCACCTTCGGAAGTACCGACTTAGGGAGTAGGGCGGCAAGTTCTTTCGTCCTTTGGAGAACACTAGCGTTTCTTTGGGAAAGGCAGGCAATACTGAAGTTTAAGAAGCTGTTTCCAGCTTTCTTTATCTAAGCACGCGTTAAAACCAAGCGTTAAGCGTAAGTTACACGTTTCGCGGGAGTGAGTCTTTGAGTCAATTCTCCGTTTCCATTCTGCGGGGTTAGAGCTGTGATAACCCGCCCCTCCAGCTGACAGAACAGGGGTATGGAAGGGAGATGGCAAAGAAAATTCACGTGTACTGAGAACCTCTAGGACAACCCCTTGGTCTTTTTCCACAGCAGCAAGCTCTACATCAGAACGCCACTTCCCAGAGTTTAATAGCAGTTTATGCTTTGACGGGGAGTCCCATTTAGTCTAACTGCAGACTGGTCACGTTGCCTTAAGCCTAGCTGTCCCCCTGTGGCAAAGAGCCTGGGCGTGCGGTGGGTCAGCTTAAAGTCCTGGCACTAAAGACAGGATTCTCTAACAACTTTTAGATGGGGCGCAACAGACCCTGGCGCCTGGAGCCGATTGTTTTGATCCATTGATGTTTATTTCACCGCTTTCCCTTTCGACAGCCACAGGCCCTACGTTTCTCCATCTGCATGATAGAAGCCTTACGCTCCACAGCCCAGCCTCTTCGCAGACCAGGTCCAAGCAGCCGGCCCAGGTTGGAGACAGAGGAGATCAAAGGTCCCAGCACCCAACGGGGCCGGGGACAACGAGGGCGCCAAGGGAGGAGGGAGGGAAGGACTGGAAGGGCGGCTGCTCCGCAGGGGATGCGCGTCAGAGACCCCAGCCACACTCCGGACCCGCCCCTTGACGAGCGCTGCCCCGCCCCGCCAGTCTTTCGCCTCTAAAGCGCCTAGCGCGAGTCTCCCGCTGCCGCACTTTCACTCTCGGTCCACCTCGGTGTCCTCTTGCTGTCCAGCCCTGCCGCCTCCGGCGCGCCCTCCCGCCCACGCCATGGACGCCAAGGTCGTCGCCGTGCTGGCCCTGGTGCTGGCCGCTATCTGCATCAGTGACGGTAAGTGCAATCCACGCCTGGGCCCGAGAAGGGCTGGCAGCTCTGCGCCGTGACTCCTCCAGGTCCGCGGTTCCTCTGCCCGCGCCAGAGTCGCGGAGAAAGAACTCGTTTGGCGCCGTTGACCGCGAGCGAACTTGAGGCAGCCACTTTACAGGGCGCACTCTCTCCGGGTGCCCTTTCCCGTGTCCCACGTGTCGCACCCAGGTTTTGTGCTCTGCGAAGCGCCGCAGGAGGACCTAGAGAGAGGGCTGTTAGGAGAGGACCGGCAGGGTTGTTGGGCAAGCGTGGGGCCAGCATGGAATGGAAGCGTGGGCGGTGGTGTCCTGGGCTGCGGGCCCCTGAGCGCGCCAGCTGCGCTCAGCTAGTGTCCACCCGCGCCCAGATGTTTCCAGAGGCAAAGGGCAGCGCGGTCCCAGGGCTTACGCTGAGGGAGATTGGTTCGGTTGATGCGTGTGTAAGCAAACTCTTGATGACTGGTCAAGTAGCTCAAAGTGCTTGACTTGGCTAGAGATACGGTGCAGCTGAGTTTTGTTCTCTCCCGAGCGGAGCGGGTCCTCTTACAGCATCCTTGAGGGGCTCGGGGCCAGGCGCCGCGCAGCTCTTGAACTCGCGCCACTAGCCAGGCGAGCGCTTCTGCACAGTTCGTTGGTCCGTAGCGACGCGGACCTGAGCACGCATCTCTTTGCTACCCCTTTTCTTCTTCCTAGGGTCACTAGACAAAGGAGCAGTAGTCACCCAAACCATGCACACCTCTCCCCAACCCCCAAACACACCTGCAGATGGGCGCTTTTGTAGCCAGCCCCGGAGCCCCCTGCTCTGCAATGGGAGCTGCAGCGGAGTTCAGTCTCCCAGACCCAGGGTGGTGTCCCGTTTCACTGGGAAAACGCTTTCATTTTGTTTTCTTTTTTTGACACTGAAGAGAAAACTCTGCGCTGTTACAAGACACCACTGCTGTAAAACAAAACAAACCATTGCCTCGGAACACACAAAACAAAACCCTACCTAGTTGAGCCTTCCTCAGCTGTGATGTTTCCTGGAGAGAACTAAGGGACTCTTGGTGAGGCTGAGAACTGTATGGGAGGGTTCAAGTGCACCAGAACGTTGGTCTGGCTTCTCACCCCGTGAACAACGAAATCCCAGTAGCGGTGGAACCTGTGTTCAGTTGAGTATGGTTAGTATGGTTGGAAAGGCTGTAAATGCTTGGTCGGATGGAAACGTTTTCTAAAAGCATAGTGAGTTGTGATGGGAGCAGAGAAAAACACAAATGAAAGGCAATTTAGTTTTGGGGGCGGTTTTTTTGTTGTTGTTGTTGTTGTTGTTTCTGTTAATGAGAATGTCTAAGAGGCTGCAACTTCCCACTGGCCTTCATTACCCCGTCATGGAGCACGTTGATTTGGGCATTAATAACTGCATGAGCTGGTGAAGTTACAAGTGTCACAGTTGGGAAGTGGGGTATGAGACGGGATGCAGAAACCCAGGTACTCAAGGCTAGAGTGCAGTTTCCACAGTAAATGGGAATGCCTCACCCACAGGCATATTCCGACCCTAAAATGAGTAGGATAGTTCACCTCTCTACAACCCAGGGTCTACATCGGACTCTGTCTGTTCTCTAGGCAGGACCCATTGCATTGCCCAGATGGATTGTTTTCTTATCTCCTAGCGCCTGTGTGCCCTCTGATCCTACACAGCCCCTAAGTTGCAGCATGGCTAACCTTGCTGTGGTTCCTCTTTCCCCATCAGCTGATCCAACTCATAGGTTCCCTGGTCAAACCCTGGGCAGGAGGCTTCTCAGGCCTGAGCAGAGAGACCATGTTAGAGTGGGATGCACTCTGGCTCTCAAGCCAAGCTCTCTGGGTCCCAAGTCCAGGGTGGCAGCAAAGCTGATCTGGACTTTGGCCTATACATGAAGTTGGCTTTTTCTCTGCTTTAGTGTCTAAACGCACTGCCCTTCCCAGGCCACACCATCCCTTAACTAAATAACACCTGCAGGAAAAGATAAGCCCATCATAGATGAGAGTTGACCCACTTCTCCTGCTGCTTCCCAAAGGTACAGAACTTCAGAATATCCAGAAGTCCCCTGGAACTCTAAATAAGCAAACTTAAAATCCCTGGACTAACTATTCTCAGACATACTTTTAAACTTCGGTGGAAAGATCCATAAATTCAAACATTTGGGGATATTAAGTAGAGCTAGGATAAAACCTTGGGTGGGGGGAGCTATGAATCTGGCCACGGGGCTTGCAATTCTAAACTTAAAGGGTGGGTCTTAAGAGGAGTTCTAAAGGAGCCCTTTGCTTTGCTAATTTACACTAATGAGTGTCAATTATGGCATTTTGCAAATTGGTGAATTGGCAAACAAAGCTGGTAATAGGATCCAGGAGGCCTAGGCATCCAGGTACTGACCATAAAAGCCACATTTGACTCCAGCTTTTGGGAAAAGCTGGATAGAAGGTAAATCCAGGGCCTCCCCTCTGGATTCTTTTGTGATTTCCAGGGCTCAGGGTGAGTGGGAGGGGGGAAAGTGCAGGTGGTAGATGGCACCCCCCCTCCAAATTCAGGCTGAGGCCAGAGGGAAGAGGAGGGAGCCCAGAACCTCCTCCACTTTCTCCAGGTCCTTTTGTCCTTTGTCCCACGGAAGCTGAGCCCAGGAAGCTGAGCCCAGTCGGATCTCAGTGCTCCCTATCAGAGAGGATGGTCTTTGCAAGAATGTATCTGTAACCATTCTGCCATTGCTTCTGGTTCTCCACCTACCAGCAGGGCACGATCTTATCCCTCAAATCTCCAGCAGCAGGCAGAGTAATGATGAGTGGCCTTGTTCTCTCTCCACACCCTCAGGTAAGCCTGTCAGCCTGAGCTACAGATGCCCGTGCAGGTTCTTCGAGAGCCACGTCTCCAGATCCAACGTCAAACATCTGAAAATCCTCAACACTCCAAACTGTGCCCTTCAGATTGTGTAAGTCTCAGCCATCCTCCTCCAAAGATGAGCACAATATAGAAAGCCTCAGACTTGGCATATTTTAGTGGCAGCTGCTAGCACCATGAGGACACTGATACGCCATCAGACATGCCTTTCAAAGGCTACTTTTGTTCCCAGAATCCTGTTGCACTCAGTGGTTCTCCGTCTTTCCAAGCTGCTTCTTGCAGCACAGTGGGTAGGCTGCCTCTGCACAGAAGGAGCCATAGGCTTGCCTGGGGTCAGCCCTCAACTAGAGACAGTTGCGTCTGCCCTGTTAGTTTCAAGACTCTGGTGTCCAAAGTTAACCCTTTCTCATACACAAAAAAAGACTATGAGACCTGGTTTCTGTTGAAGTCAATTTTAATCACTTGCCAAAAGGTCAGCATTTTAAGAGCTCTTTGTTTTAGAAGCTTTCGTTTTGCTGGCTGGTGATGGCAGCTTTTAACATTTGATTTAAATTCAGGCAGAAAATAAGAAAATCCCAAAGCATATAAATGAGAGATGTAAAGATCTCACTTAGATTACTGGAGACTGTCAGATATGTGCCCTGTGCTAGTCTGTCTTCCTACACCAGAGGATGCTGAGGGCTCAGTCTCCTAGGAGGGTTCCCATCCTCAGATGACTTAATACTAAAATGGACTAAGGACACCATAGCTGGGATAAAGGCTGCGCCGTTCAAGGGCTTTCCTGCCCAACAGTAACTGCTTAGGCTTGCTTTTCTTCAAGTTTCCTCCCCCGCCTTCGCTGCAGCAAGTATGTTAGATACGTACAGCATGCTTCAGCGACCTAGATGATGAATATTTTTTTACTATTTTGATTAAAATACAATACTCTCTTGAGAAAGGTATTTTAAATATGGTGAATTTAGATTTGCCTAGGCCATGCTGGTTCACTGACTTGGGAATGGTCTTTGAACCCACAGTGCCAAATACAACTATTGGGTCTAGGCGAATACTAAATTAATAAACTGCTATACCCAGATGGGCACTCCGTGTCCCCTATTTCAAGTCACACCCCTCCTCTGCATGGCTATTTAATTGATGGACACCCTGCTATATATAAGAAGGTTACCTGTCCCAGGACACTGGACAGGGGTTAGTTTTCCCAGAGACCATCAGTGACTGGGGAGTAGTGTTCTCAGGATGTGCTGGAATTGTTTAACATCCGGGACTTTCATGGAGAATATCCTGAAGATAAGTATCAGTTCATCTCCCCATTAGGAAACTTTGTGGATTCGAAGAATATTGAGTCAACTTTAAAGAAAGACAAGCCCATGGAGCACACTGTGACAATTCATCTGTACTATTCCTTGCCCTCCTGAACTGCCCCATTTCACCTGCCCTGGTCCTCTCCTCACTGGACACCTGCAGTCTTCCTCCTGAGCTCCACTTAAGTTGTTGGTTCCATGTGCTATCAAGGCAACCTATTGAATTTTAAAGCAGCTTCTAGCACTTTCCAGAAGTTTCCAAGACCTTGCCCACAAAGTCACAGCCCTTTTGCCCCTTCCATGTTGGAGCCCCCTGTACCCACTCTTCCCCCACATCCTTGGGTACTTGCTCCTTTAGTGTATTTGGTCTTGGTTTTCCCTTTGCTTTACCCACTTGCCAAGCTCCTGCTTGTCCTTCAAAGGCCAGAAGCTCAAATGCCTCTACTGTGGCCTCTTCCCTGCCTCCCCTGGGAAGCATCATTAGCACATTCCTAACTCTTGGAATAGTGGACCCGACACACTGCCAGTGCTATATCGGTCCTGGTCCTGTAAACCCTGGGCAGCTTTCAAACCCAAGGCTACCAGGGGCAGCAGCCGGGCCCTGCAGTGAGGATTTAAGCTGGGTGTGTTGGTGAGTCCACACACTGCCTCTCTCCCACTCTGCTGTACAACATCTCCCCTTCTGTTTTGGCAGGGCGAGACTGAAGAGTAACAACAGACAAGTGTGCATTGACCCAAAATTAAAGTGGATTCAGGAGTACCTGGAGAAAGCTTTAAACAAGTAAGCACGGCAACCCAAAGGACTTCCCAGTAGACCCCCGAGGAAGGCTGACATCTGTGGGAGATGAGAGGGCAGTGATGGGTAGGAGGGCCTGAACCCTGGCCAGGTTGGCCAGTGGGACAGCACTGACCGGGGTCATGCTGAGGTTTGCCAGCACAAAGACACTCCACCATAGCATATGGTACGATATTGCAGCTTATGTTCATCCGTGGCCTCGCCCAGGCACAATGGAGCTTTTATAACTGGGGTTTTTCTAAGAAATTGTATTACTCTAACCAGTTAGCTTCATCCTCATCATCCTCATCCTCATCCTCATTTTTAAAAGCAGTGATTACTTCAAGGTCTGTATTCAGTTTGCTTTGGAGCTTCTCTTTTCCCAGGGGCCTCTGGGCACAGTTGCAGGTGGTAGCCTTACAGGGAACCCTAGAGAGTAACCCTCCTCCAGACCTAGCTGGAGGAACACTACAGGGCTGGTCCTGCAGGGGGCGCCCCTCGACAGATGCCTTGCTGTGAGTCCCACACACAGCTCAGGGCTGGGCAGAGGCTACTGCCTTTGCCTCCTTTTTCCAGTTCAGTGATTGTACCTGGGTACAAACAGGAGGCTTCCTGTAGACGTTAGCCCTGAGGTCTGTGCTCAGAGACCCTTTTCTAGCCGTTCCTGCTCTGTGCTTGCCTCCAAAAGCATGCTTCATCTGGCTTCTGCTTCTCAACTCTCTATCCCAGTCGACCAATGCTGCATCGGAAGGAAGAGAGGGATTTGGGGTGCTCCCCCTTCTCTTCTCTTTGCTTTCCTCTCACTTGGGCCCTTTGTGAGATTTCTCTTTGGCCTCCTGCAGAATGGAGCCAGCCCCTCCTGGATAATGTGAGAACATGCCTGATTTACCCACAAAAACAAGTCTGAAGAATAGTTATAAACAAAACAAAAGCTGAGAACTTCCTTTGAGGAATTTGATTTTTCTAATTGCCTCTAAGACCTACATACACCATGGTGGCTCCATGGGCTCCGAGTTTTTGATATCAGAGATGAAAAAAAAAAAAAAATGAATAAGCCAGAATCTTGCCATGAAGTCCCAGTGGGGATTTCAGGTTTCAATCAGAAATGGAGACAAGATAACTTGGATACATACTTAAGATCACAGATGGCCCTGGTGGTTTTGGTAACTATTTGCAAGGCATTTTTTACATATATTTTTGTGCACTTTTTATGTTTCTTTGGAAAACAAATGTATTTCAGAATATATTTGTAGTCGATTCATATATTTGAAGTTGAGCCATAGTAATGTCAGTAGATAATCTATGATCTTAAACTACTGGCAATTTGTAAAGAAATATATATGACATATAAATGTATTTCAGCTTTCCAATGTCAGCCACAGTGTATTTTTCCACTTGTACTGAAATTGTATCAACTGCGACACTATATGCACCAGCAATAAAATGCTAATTGTTTCATGCTGTAAACCTCCTACTGTATGTGGGAATTTATTTACCTGAAATAAAATCCATTAGTTGCTAGATGGAGTGCATATACATTTCTGAAGATTGCAAAACACGAGCCGACCTGTCGGTCAGGCACTGTGTCTTGCCCTGCAGTACGTGGGTGAGCGACACTGTGTGGGCTTGTCTCGCATGAGCAGGCTGAGTCCGCAAGGAAAGTTTTTGTGTATTTTTTTTTTAAGCCAATGGAAGTAGAACTCTAGTTTTCTGATGAATAATACTCGACTCACTAATTCCTCCTCCTCCCTCAGTTCTCCTAACATCCTCATGTAATCCTGACTCAACCCCAGTAATATCAAGCTTTCCTAGTTTCCCATGTAAAAGTCCCATGACTCCAGGCCATGTTAATATCAAGCTTTTGTGGGAACAGGTGGCCTCACCCCATAAATCATTAAATACCATTCAGCTTGAATCATTTTAATGTGACAGTCACAAACCAGTTGCTCTAATAAAACTCTGCTAACCATCTCTCTCCCTAGCTCTCTAGAACAATCTCAGTTATCCCTAGGGATGCTCCCCAGCATCCAGAAAAGAGAAGTAGGATAAATCACGCTGCCTTTCCTAGCCCCTCCTGGAGGGGTCCCTCCTGGAGGGCTGCTGGAGCCTGGGGCCTCCAACCTCCAGAGCTTTGTTTAATCTGAAATGCAGATTTGTAGTGAAGGCAGAGTTCACCTCTGCATTGAAAAGGAAAGCAGACCCCTCCTTCCACACCCTCTGAGATGTGCATTCCTGTCTCAGGGTGAGATTTGGCCTGGGTGGTTAAGAACCAGGACCTGACTGGCAAACTGGCTGTCACTGTGGGCAGTTCCTGGGTCATAGTGTTTAAGGCAGCCTGCCTAAGTTTTGGGTGGTGGGAAATGTCTAGTTTATTTTAATAAATTGCTTATGAGCCTCATTTTGCCAAGGGGCCTCCAGGCCTCAAACTGAAGAAAGTAAAATTGGCTCATGAGGCAATGCTAAATATTATGTGAACTGAGATACACTCCTATATGTTGCAATGTGATTAATGGTTCTACTAATTTTATCTAAGGGGGCGCAGAGAAGAAAAAGTGGGGAAAAGAGAAAAGATAGGAAAAAAGAAGCGACAGAAGAAGAGAAAGGCTGCCCAGAAAAGGAAAAACTAGTTACCTGCCTTCCTGCAGATGGACCGCAGTGCATTCTGCTCTGGCGCTTTCTAACACGCCCTTCCCTCTTCAGGGGCAGACCCCACACCCCGGGCAGGTGCTCACACTTGATGGTAAATTCTCCCCTCTTCCCGGGGCAGACCCTCACACCCTGGGCAGATGCTCAGACTTTCCTGCCCTGGTGGCCACACCAGCTGCTGTATTTATGTGCTTCTTAAGGCCCTGCTCCGCCTGCTAAGCTATGAAGAAAATAGATGTGCAGAGACTGGGGTGGAGGCTAAGCCACAGAGGACCTGCTGAGCCTGGCAGCATTGCCCCGAGCTGAGCCCCTGGCCAGGAGTTCCCAAGGTTCACACCCAAAGTCTACAGTCCTATGAAGGCCAGGGTGGTCTGCTTAGCCAGGAAAGGGCATAATGCCTTCCCCTCAGCCATACTGCCCCTTGTGGCCTTCTCAGGACATGAGGTGACTGACTTGCTCTCAGGCCCACCACAAGCTTTTCCAAGTACCTGCAGCCCGGAAAGGAACTTCTGCCCTGCTCCCCTGGCTGGGTGAGCAGCTTTGCCTCCAGCCCAGAAGGGTTTCTACAGACTGTTGGGTGAGCAGGAGGAATGATGAAGTCTCAGAAAACAGATGTGAGCTGCTTCTCAGGGAATCTTTTCTTTGGACAACTCACTTTAGAGTCTTTAAACGGGTCCCTTGTGGGGAGGACAGATGTGCTCTGGAACTTATACAGAAGGGCCAGCAGCTTCAGGGACTTTCAGTAGTCTGTCCTTTTGGTCCCAACATCCCTGGGATGGTGTCTTATCTGGGCACAGCTGCCTCAGTCCTAACTCCTGAGAGATGTCTGCCTTCAGTGAATTGGGTTAAAGTTCTGTAACATTCTACTCTCCCACCCCACCCTCACCTGGCAATTCATGTCTGTCTTTTTGCCAGTTTGGATGGGAGGGATAGAGGGCAAAGCTCTGATTTTAGTGGTGTTTTGAAAGAGGATTCTTGGAATTTCTTGACCCTCTTTACCTCATGAACATGTATACATCCTGTACTCCAGACTTCTGGGTATAATTTCCATAATTGGGGCAGAAACAAGAAAGGATCTGAAAATGCAGCAAATGGATTGCAGAGGAAGGCAGCCCAGGGGCCCCATGTGTCACACTCTCCTGGGTCCCTAAGTCCTGTGTCCATTGATGTGCTTCTTATGGTTCTAGCATTAAACAGATATATCCCTTCACGGTCCTTGCGAGGACGTGTCTTGCTAGGGAGCTTCAGGGAAGACCTGTGTTACCAACTGTTACCCTTTATGTGGACAGCTCAGCCAGCCATATCCTCTTCCTCAGCTCTGAGGGTACCTCTTCAGGCCAAGGTCACTGCCCATCCTTCTTATGGTAGCAGCTTCAGTCTGGGGTCAGAGTGGCCTCAGTTGGGGCCTTCCTACTATTACTAAAACACTTCTGAAGGACAGCTCTGTGCCCAAGCCACAGCTCTGCTTAGAAAGGGATGCCTAGCCCCTCCAGAACTGGGAAGAACTGTTGTCCCCTAGCAACCAAAGGCCAAGCTGAGGCTGCCCTGAGGTAGAAGACCACTTTCAGAAATGCCCATGGACTCTGCCTCCCACCATCCATCTCCAAGTCCTGGAGGAGCTGGCTGCAGGGACTAAGAGTAGACCATCCCTTAAGAACCACAGCAAGCTCCACTTGTCTTTACATGGCTCCTGGGAGCCCCTCTGTGCTTAAGTGACTTATGAAGCCCTTATAATGAGCAACCCCAGCCTGCTGAACAGAGTCACCATGGGAATGCCCGAGAAGCTGATTTCATCTTGTGATAGGTGAATAGGTAGGATATGCTCCTGCAAGTTCACAGGCAGGTGGGAGGGGTGGTCCTTACAGTGTCCTACACAGATGCCTTTCTGGGAGAACATGCAACCTCCTAAGTACCAAGACCTCTTCTGGTGATGTGGCATCAGCCAAGAGATTTCAAGAATGAGTTTTTGATGCAAGTTGTGAGATCTGCCTCATTTCTTGGAGCTCTGAGGCCTGGGGATGTCTGGGGACACAGCGGCTGCTGGGGTAGATACTTTGCCTCAACACCAGTGTTCTGGGGTTAAGGCAGTGTGCCTTGTCATGTATTCCTTGTACCATGATCCCATGCCATTGTGTGTGTGTGCCTTACCCAATGTTTGCCATGTTCATCTGTCTTCTCTGCTTCCCATCATCATCCAGACTCTGAGCATCAGCCCTGGCTGTGTCCTTCCCTACTTTCCCACTCTCTTCAGCCTCGGAAGGAAGACACATGACAGCAAGCTGAAATAAGGATTAGGCCCATGGCTCCTGCCAGGCCACGCAGCATCCCAGGCACGTGGTGGTGAGAACCTGCCTTAATGGTGTCTCCTCTGTTCTTGTCAACAGGAGGTTCAAGATGTGAGAGGCGTGGGTCAGACGCCTGTGGAACTTACAGAAGGAGCCTAGGTCTGAAGTCAGTGTTAGGGAAGGGCCCACAGCCACTTCCTCTGCTCCTGAGCAGGGCTGAAGCCAATTCCAAGGGACTTGCTTTGCACAATTTGCTGTATTTTCACCATTTGATTATGTAGCAAGATACGTACGTGGTGTTTATTTTTTCATTTAGTCTGATTGTCCAATGTCATTGGTGACAGGCCAAAGCCACTATATAATTTCCTTTGTTATAGTATCTTTGCCATGGTGGACCTTCTCTGAATAGGGCTCCCCAGGTTTGTCTCTTTGAGCTGAGACAGGAGGCTCACTATTTTTCTTAATGGGAACTGGGTGTCCCCACCCCAAGGATTGCAGGGCTCTCCCAAGCTGAGGCAGGAGTGTGAGGTCAGGGAAGAGTGAAATCCACCCTCATCCCATGCTCTCCTCATCCATCATGCTCATCATTTTCCCTCATCCATCATCCTGTGTCTCCAAGACTGTCTCCGTGACCCTGAACAAGGACTCTGTCAAGATGAAATCTTTTGTTCAAATGGGACAGCAAGAAAGAACGGAAAGTGTCTGGTGTTCCCTGAAAACCCTGTGCACATGTATGTCTTGTTTGGAATATTGTCTTTTCAACCCCCTGCTTTTGTTCAAAGTCTGTGTCCTCATTCATGACCAATGTCTCGTTCATGCACTGTCTCTAACCCAGATGCAAAGGCTGAGTATGAGGAGCTGGCCCTGAGGTCCAGGCTGTGCTCATGGAAGATGCAAACAGCCTTGGTTTCCTGCTGCTCACAGTGTTACTTTGGACACAGCCTAAGGAAGGTGGTTTGCACCAGCACTTAGCTCTGAGGACTGCTGACCCTCAGTATTTCCATAACTGTTATCTTAAAACTGTGGAACTGTGGTGTTCTCTTGCTGGCCTCAAACTCAGCATTCGATTGTGGAATAGCAGTTCTCAATTATTTTCAGTTATTTTTAAAAGTCAGTGAGTGAATCAAAGAATCAACCCTACATTGATCTTCCTGGCCATTGGCACTGCTGCCATCCCTTCCCTTACAGGTAGTTGCTGGGCATCTTTGCTGTCAAAGATCACATTGTGCCCCTTTTCTGCAGCCTAATAGATAGTTGATGCTGCTGCTTGAAGTGTGGCCCTGGAAATGTTTTTTTTTTTTCCTCTGCAGTTTTTATGCAGTCAAGCTCACTAACACTTTGACTAAAGCACAGGAAGAGTCTATGTTCTTCAAATGAGAAAGATAAAATAGAGAGGAAAAGAGAAAGGGAAGGGCTGGCTGGACACCCAAGTAAGATGGAGGAAGTAAGCTACAGTAACAGAACTATCAAAAACAGGTGTTGGAGAGTGAATAATCTGTAGAATCGTTGTGTTAGTAGTATGTATGTGGCGGGGGCATTTCTGTAAACAGCCCTTTAAATTGACTTCACAGAAGAAGGAAAATCCACCCAGGAAGATTTCGATCAAATTGGAACAAAAACTGAAATGCTTATGCCAGTTAGGATGTGGGGCATGTGGCCAGCTGCAGCGACAGATCCCCATAGGGATACGTCTTGAGCTCCCTTGAAATAAACATTCAGTGCCCCTGAAGTAGATACCACACTTTCGCAATGTTAGCGAAATGGCCACTTTGCATCTAACCCAAGGTTTTAAGGATCCTGCTTCACTATAGTTACTGATCCTTTCAGTATCTCCACAGAAGGAAAAGAGTAGGAACTGTAGGGAGACTTATTTGTATATGAATTCCTCTGCTAACCAACAGTTTCTGAATGGAGACAGCCTGCCTAAAGCAAATATGCATTTAAATAGTACATTTACATAGGAAAAGTCTTCCCACCTTAATCCCTCATCCTGTCGCTTTCAAAATACAAGCCCAGCACCTCAGTGAACTGTTGTTTGGGGACACCTAGCTGTCCCTGCTGGAACTCATACCTCCTACATCCCATCTTCCCTTGGGCATCAAGAACCTGCCGGGTGGCCTGCCCCTCTATTACCAGCCTTTGCATCTGGATAAGGAAAGGAGGTTGGAGACTTACAGTCTGCTTTGTGTTGAAACCCAGATTTGTGCCTTGTGTTGTTTACACTGTGCTGCTGGCTCCTGGGGACAATGGGTCACTAGCAAGGAAGTACAGCCGAGCCCTCTGCATCATTGCCTGCTCAGCTTTGAGAGGGGGGTCTCAAGAGCAAAAGGTCACGTTCCTCCTTGGCACCTGGCCTGGGACCTGAGGCCTCGCCAGTGGATTCTGTTGACCTTCTCATGTATGATTTTTTCCAATCAGTGGTATCACCTGGGACCTCATCACAGGGGCAAGTCACCCTCCCCAAGGTATTGCACCCTTTTGCAGCTGGATGAGTACTGGGGATTGATTGTTCCTTACACAGCTTACCTGATCCATCTTAAGGTGATCCCATTCATCAAAATGTTCCGTGGAAACCTCCAAATTCCCCAGGAGACTCCTGCTATTGCCAAGTTCACAAAACCACCAGCAAAGTTATTGCCAACCTTGCTGGGCTTGCAGTGTCTGAGCAGCGATGGAGTCAGTGTTGCACGTGGTGAATACTGTATCTTGTTTCAGTTTTCTGTCCCAGATAATGTGAAAATGGTCCAGGAGAAGGCAGCTTCCTATATGCAGTGTGCTTTTCTTATTCTCCTTTTTAATATATGACAGTTATTTGAGAAGCCATTTCTACTCTGAAGTCATATCAATGGAAATGATGTATCTTCACCTACAACTTTCCTAATAAAGATCTGTATTCAAATACAGCTGCTAAGAATTTGCCGTGACCGTTACCATATGGAATTTTCCACACTTAGTTTTGCCCCCTCAAACCTGACTCTGGGGGCCATGCAGTCTTAGCAGAAGAGCTTACAAGTAGTAGGCCCTGGTAGTCACTCCTTGGTCTCACTGCTAGTACCAGACAATGTCTACAGGAAAGGTGTTCCTTTTCTCCAGATGACCCGGATCATCGCTCCTTAGAGGCTAGCCATTCTTTCAGAGTACAATCAATGGCTTAGGGTCAAGTCATAAGAGTTTGCCCAACAGCTGTCGGGGAGGAAGGCCTCTGTTCCTGTCACACAGCTGGAAACCACAACATTTTCCACGGCCCTGTCCTGGGTAAGGGGCTAATGGAAGCCAAAGGTTGATCTACTGGCTGCTTCCTCCACAGAGCCCTTGCCTCTTAGTTTGGTCTTAAAATTCTCTCTAGTCTACATTCAGCCATTTTGTAAAGGAGGACACACCAAGCTTCAGATGTCCAAGTGTACAATGTTAGTAGCCCAGGCATCACCACATCACCTCCACACTCAAAAGTTTCCCATTACTTCTAGGGTAGTTATCATGTGAGTTTGAAAATTGTGTACCATATAGGTGACCAAGAAGAAGGGTTGGAGGCCCTAGGAGAGGCAATGTGAGACTGGGACCACATGAGTGTGAAGATGAAATGAATAGACAAGAGCATGAATTCCATCCCCTCGTTACTGCCGCCATGCCAGTTGCTCTTGGGCCTCTCAGCCATTTGCCCCAAGGATTAGACTGGGAGAGTGTAGGATCAGCCAGAATAGTAGAACAAGCCCCCTTCTGTGCTCTCACAAGGTTCCCCTCTTCCTCCTGTGCTGTGAAGTTCACAGAGCTAGAATAGGGATTGAATTTACTTCTCAAACAGCCCCATCAGTCACAACTCCAATGATGAGGTTGAGCCCACTCTCCCTGTTCCCCCACCAGGGATAGGGTGATAGGAGGAAGCTTTCCATTAGTCCATGTGGGTTCCTTGGGGTCACAGCAGTGTTCTCTCAAGATCATTAAGCTGCTGTTCCAATACCAGGACCTGATAATCTATTCCCACTGCAAACAGTCCACATCCACAACCCACTATGCCATTTTCCCTCTCCAAGTTCAAGAGGGGCAAGTCAATCATGCTCCCTTAGGACGTCTATGAGGATCCCTTGTTAACACCTTGATTTAGTCTGATTTGACCTTGTTCAGACTTCTAGGCTTGATTATAAGGTAATAAGATTAAATTGTTTTAAACCAGAAGGTTTTGCAATTTGAGAGAGCAATGACTATTTCTCACATCACAAGACAGCCAGTGTGAGGGAAGCTCAGAGCAGAACAGTGTCTAATTTAGGCTACAGTCAAGGCTCCCAGGGACATGTGAGAAAGTATATTTGGAGAACCAGTCTACGGAGCACATTGGAACTCTGAGGGCCCAAGGGGTATCTGCATGAATTAGAAGCAGCAGTTGCTCCATAAGGGCTGCACATGGGGAGTCCAGCATAGCCAATGGAGTGAGAGTAACCAGATGCATGGCCACCCAAGGCCAGCTGTGGGCCAGTCTTGTTGCAGGGGTACAGAGAGATGTTTCAAACAGCCTCACATTCTGCTTCTCTTTGTGCTCACACTGAAAGCTTGACACTCATGACTGCAGACAATTAGAAGAGAAGCAGAGAAGGCTAAACCTTGATCTACAGGACTGGGGATGAGGAGGGGCGTGGATAAGAGACTAGTGAGCCTAAGCAGAAAGGCTCAGAAGGCATTGGCGCTGGTCCATACTCCCTGCCCTGGGCTCCCTGTACTCCATCCAGAAAAAAAACTTCTTCCAATAACACCAAAAAGCCATTTCTAAGTCCATTAGGCCAAGTGGACCAGATATGGAGGCCACAGGCTGGTACTTATACAGGGGTTTGCTAGAGATCTCCTAGCCCCTCTGCCAGACTTCTCAGGGATTTTATAGCCCACTTCCTGGTTTTAGATGGAATTCCAAGGAAAGATTTTTGAGACCATAGAAGTATGCCTGCTGCCCTCGGTTGATCAAAGACTCAGAGGTATTGCCCGAGCTCTCCCCATATAGAACATGCTCCAAGTCTATTTAGAGCCTGGATAGTCTTCCCTGAAGATACTCACCAGAATCACTGATCCAGAATCACCTGTGGAGATACAGTTGAACATCCACTGGCCTGTCTAAGCTACAGCCCCAGGGGTGCATGACAGGTCTTAGAATCCACTCCCAGCCTATGTGGATAGGATAAACCGAAGACCATGAGTTTCCAGGTGAAGTCCATCCTGGAGTGCCCTGCTGAGACATAAGCTCCAGGTGTCTTGTATGAGTAATTATTCCCAGTACCTGATCATGATGTGTGTTTAGAGTATACTTGAAGAGAGAATTGATGTCATAAGTCAACACCAACAGCAAAGGCATTAGTGCTCTTACTAGGCCATAATCTGCTCTCAATTTTCAGTAATGGTGCTCTGTTAAGTTTTGGGGTAAACAGTAGTGTCTACTTCTTGGCCCTTGAGACCAAATAGGAACAAATCAGAGAGAAGCCATGCCCTTCTGTTGTTGCTGAGAATGGAAGGGAGCTGGCTGGGAGGACAAGAGATGCTTAGGCATTCAGACTTGTAAAGAGCAGAGTTACTCTGGACTGCTGTATGACTCATGGAATGCTGAATGAGGCAGAGGGCCAGTTGTAAAATGCAGCAGACAGTCCATGAGGCATAACTGAGGTGTGGAACACCCTTAATAATCAAGTAAGAGTACTTACCCATCTTCTAAGCAACATTAACTATCATTTGTAATGGTAGGTTAAGACTTCATTGACAATGGCAACATTTCACTGTCTAAGTTACCAGGAACACATGTAATGCCTGATGATGCCAATCTGAGTGTCTGTGCTTGGAAGATAACACAACTGGAAGCCACAAACCTTGCTAAAATTAAAGACGTACATGCATACAAACATCAAGAGCACACATAGATTTATTTTGTGCAATATTGTGGCATGATGTAGTCATCTTCAAAACTCACCCTCAAGAACCTCGCAAATCAAGTTACCAAAAATAGTCCCATAATGTTTTAAACAAGTTTGTGGTTTTGTATTAGCTACCTTCGTAGCTATCCTGGGTTACACACAGCAGGTTGGATGACCTTGCTCTATATCAACATGCTAACATTATATATCTGGTGAAAATAATTATTGTGGTTGGGGAGATGTGTCAGTGGTTAAAAGAACTTTCCACTCTTGTGGAAGACCCAGGTGTAACCAGCACCCACATAATAGCTCACAACAGCCTGTAACTCCAGTTCCAAACAGGAACACCCGACACCCTGTTCCCTCCTTTGAACATACTGGAGCTCTTGTGGTATGCATAGCTACATACAGGCACTAACTCAGGTACACATAGAATAAAAGTCAATATGTTTTAGAAAGAAAAACAAGATATTATCTTCCAGTTAAGTTGCAAACTACAAGTTGCCTAGCTGTGACTCAATGAAGGAAGAGCCAGAATAAGAAAAGAATCAATGTAACGGCGGTGCACGCCTTTAATCTTCGCACTTGGGAGGCAGAGGCAGGCAGAACTCTGTGAGTTTGAGGCCAGCCTGGGCTACAGAGTGAGTTCCAGGACAGCCAGAGCTACACAGAGAAACCCTGTCTCGAAGGAAAAAAAAATCAACCTCTATTCCAGAAAGCAATAACACTGGGAATTCACAGGGGTAGGTAGTGATAACACAACTGAAAAGTGTGGAGAAAAAGACAAGGAACACACAACCAACAAGTAAACTAAGGGTTATGCAATGTTAGCCTCAAAGCTCTAGTTGCTCTGGCAATGCCCACCACAGGACAAGCCCACAGCTCTTAGGATCAACAAATGGACCTGCAAATTGTGTGTGTGTGTGTGTGTGTGTGTGTGTGTGTGTGTGTGTGTGTGTAAGAGAGAGAGAGAGAGAGAGAGAGAGAAGACAGTTTCTTTTTGTGCAGTCCTGACTGTCCTGGAACTTGCTCTGTAGACCAGGTTGGTGTAGCTGGAGACCTTCTCTCCAGCCCCCACCAAGCCCTGTTAGTCCAACAACCCACTTATAAAATAAACACACAGACACTTAAATTATTTAAACTGCTTGGCCATTAGCTCAGGCCTACCATTGTCTAGCTCTTACTCTTATATTTAGCCCATTTCTATTCATCTATACTTTGCCACATGGCTCATGGCTTACCAAGTACCTTACATCTTTCTTGTCATGGTGGCTGCTGGCAATGTCTCTCTCCTCCGCCTTCCACTTCCCAGAATTCTCCTCCTCCTTGTCCTGCCTACCCTGTCCTTCCTACCTGGCTACTGGCCAATCAGCACTTTATTTTAACCAATCAGAGCAACACATTTGACATGCAAAACATCCCACAGCAGGTTGGCCTTGAACTAACTCACAGAGATACGCCTGCCTCTGCCTCCCAAGTGCTGGGATTAAAGGCGTGCGCCACCCAGCAAGTTTTGATGAGACAGTGGTTCCTCTGATGGACATGTCAGGAATAGAAATCACATTTTTAAACATTTATTTAATCATCCAGTTACTTCTCTCTCTCTCCCTCTCTCTCTCTCTCTCTCTCTCTCTCTCTCTCTCTCTCTCTGTGTGTGTGTGTGTGTGTGTGTGTGTGTGTGTGTGTGTGTGTGTGTGTGTGTAACACTGGTTTGGAAGCCAAAGGACAGCAAAAGGAAGCCTGTTCTCTCCAGTATCTGGCTTACGGGAATTGAGCTCCTATCAGCGGGTGGAAAGCAAACATAACTGCTGAGCCATCTTGATGATCTGTATTTTGTAATCACTCTGTATGACTCAGAGGACAGTGGCTTGGCTCTGTATTGAGAGTGAACCTATTGTTTAAAACTGAGCCACCCTGGAGTCCTGGACACCATCACAGGCCACAGTACCTGGATTGAACCTGCCCAGTGTGAGAAACAGCCCTGGAAAGCAATTGCCATGAGTGGGAGAGACAGATACTGACGAGCTGAAAAGTACAGATAATCCCATCAGCAGTGTTAACTCAGAACATCCCCAGTCCCGAGTCTGAGGTCAGCAAGTCAGTCAACTTCTGCTTTGGAGTCCCAAAGCTAAGAAGGAAGTTTATAATGTGTGTTTATATTCTGAAATAAAAAATATCTCAAATAAACAACTTAATGATGTACATCAACATCTTTAAAAAAGAGAGAGAGAGAGAGAGAGAGAGAGAGAGAGAGAGAGAGAGAGAGAACAAACTAAACCTAGAAGCAGATGGAAAGAAATTATGAAATAGGAGGTAAAAGAACCATCCAGGGATCAATGAAACCAAAAGTCAAGTGTTTGGGGGAAGAGGGTGGGGATAATACCAATAGGAAAAGAAGTTAAGTTTTCTCTATTTGTAGACTTTTAATGACTGCACCAGCAAACTTATAGGTCTGATTTTTAAAACAAAAACAAAACTTTCAGCAGAGTAGCAGATAGAAAATCAGCATGTAGAAATCAGTAGCAGGCTTGGGAGATGGCTCAGTGCTAAAGAGTGAGGATCTGAGTTCAATCCCCTGAAACTGGACAAAAATATAGGGCATTGTGGTACATATTTGTAATCCCAGCACTGGGCAGGCAGAGACAGGAGCATCCCTGGAGGAGGGGAGGGAATTAGAGGAGAGAGGACTATGATTGAATTTAACCTGCTGCAGCCCCGGCATGAGAAACAGCCCTGGGAAGCAGTTATGGTAAGCAGGTAAATTTAGCTACAGATGTCAAAGAAACCATGCCAATGAGAAATGGTGTCTAAAAGGAGGTGGATAGTGTTCCTAAGGATGACACTTAAGGTTGTCCTCTGGCCTCCACACTAATATATACATGCATGTGAGTGCCCACACATACACACATACACACGTGCATTTAAAATAAACCTCTCTCTATAATGAATTTGCTGAGAAAGAAATCAGGAAAAATTCCCATTCACAATGGTTTAAACAAACAAAGACACTATTTATTCCAACGATGGGAGAAGAAAGACCACCAACCCAAATTGTCATTGCCAAATTAATTAAAGCAACCAAGTAATAAAAGCAAGCTTTTTAATAATTGGTGTACACGGGCTGCCTCCCCCGAATGGAGGGTTCAAGAGATCAGACTTGGATGTGGAGAAGATAAGGTTTTCATAGCTTAGGGGTAGGGGGTTTCCAATTTGACAGGCAAATAGGAGGGGTTACAGAACATAACAAGGTGGTCACAACAACAGGAAGTTATAATAACCTTTTGAAATAAGTGTAAGGTTGTAAGATGGTCAGAACAATCTCCTGAAACAAAGGCACAATTGTAAGGGGGTCATAACAATTTCTAAAACATAGGTGTGGTTGTTGTTTCCTGGAACAGGCAGTATAGAAACATTTGTAGTTAAGATCACACATGGGGCATAGCCCAATCTTCAAAAAACAGAGATTTAATCATAAAAAGAAATTAACCTAATTTGCCTTTATTATAAGATGGGTTTTAAGCCCAAGATAGAGGCAGGCTGGTTCATCAAAACAAAAAACTTAGAAATAAGCCTAATTAGGAAGGTAAAAGATTTCTATGATGAGAACTTTCAGACAATGAAGACAGCACCTGAAGAAAACAGTTGAGGCTATAAGACTTCCTCCACTCACAAATTGACAGTGGTAATATGATGACAATGGCTGCGATCTGCAGATACAATACAGCCCCTTCCAAAATTCCAACTACATCCTTCACGGAATTAGGAAAACTCAACTCGAAAGTGCACATGAAGGCACAAAGGACCCTCAATAGTCAACACAATCCTAAGAAGAAAGTGATGCTAGTGGCATCACAATACTGCTCTCAAATTATACAACAGAGCCAAAGTAACAGAAGCAGCATGGTACCAAAGCAAACATATGAGCCGATGGAACAGAACGAAGGGTCCTGAATTAAATCCACATGGTTGCAGCCACCTGTGCTGTAAAAAAGATGTTGGAGGGCACCGTGTGGTGGTGGCACACGCCTTTAATCCCAGCACTCAGGAGGCAGAGGCAGGCAGATCTCTCAGAGTTCAAGACCAGCCTGGACTACAGAGTGAGTTTCAGGACAGGCTCCAAAGCTACACAGAGAAACTCTGTCTCGAGAAACAGAAACAAACAAAACAAACAAACAAACAAAACAAAACAAAACAAAACAAAACAAAAAACCCAAAGATATTGGAGGAAAGATAGACTGCTCAATGGACAGTGCTAGGAAAATTGGATGCCCACCTGTAAAAGGATGGAACTAGATCCGTATCTCCCCATTTGCACAAAAATCAATTAAATGTGGATCAAAGTTCTTAGCCTGAGACTCTGAAACTGCTAGAGAAAAACTTGAGCAAAACATTGCAGTACACAGGCATAGGTGAAGACTTTCTCCAAAGGACTCAAGAAATAGCCAACACGTTGTTTAATTGACAAGTGGGGTTTCACAGAAACTATTTTTGTAATTTCTGCACAGCAAAGGCAGCAAGCAGCAGAATGGAGAGATAATGTACAGGACAGAGAAAATGTTGGACAGCTGCACATCTGGCAGGAGATTGGTATCTAGAATCTATAAATAACTCTGAAATTTAAACGGGGCAGGGGCAGTAAAAGAGCACAAACAAAACTAATTCAATCCATATAGAGGATAATAAATTGCATAGATAATTCTCAAAGAAAACAATACAAACAATCAAGAAGTATTTGGAAAAGTCTGTGACACCCCTAAGCTGTCATAGAAATGCAAATCAAAAGTGCTCTGACCCCAGGAAGAAAACCACAGACGTTGGTGATGATGTTGGAAGAGGAGAAACATTTATACGTTTCTTGTAGTAATAACACTGGTGCCAACATAGGGTGAATCAGCCAAGGTTCCTCAACAAATGAACAGATAAAGAAAGAAAGACACGCCCAATAGAATTGTATTTGGCTGTAAAGAAGAATGAAGTCATGTCTTTTGGAAATGGATGGAACTGGAGATGAAAGCATTAAAGAAAATGAGACCCAGAAAGATAATGTTGCAAATTTTCTCTCATGTGTAGAATCTGAATTTAAATTTATATATACTTGTATGTATATGTCTGTGTATGTATGTATATATTTGTATATATGTGTGTATATATATACACATATATGTGTATTTGTGTATGTGTGTGTGTGTGTGTATCTATGTATGATATGAAAGTAGAAAAGTTTCTGTGCTGGTTAGTTTTTCTGTTTTGTTTTTTTTTCAACCTGACACACTTTAGAGTCATCTGGGAAGAGGTCACCTCACTGGGAAAACGCCTCCATCCCTCTGGCCTGTTGGCAGGTCTGTTGGGTGTTTTCTTGGTCAATGATTGATGTGAAGGAGTGTAACCTACTGTGTGGTGTACCACCCATAGCCAAGTGGTTCTGGGTTGTATAAAAAAGCAAGCTGAGTGAGCCATGGAGAGCAAGCCAATAATCAACATTCCGCCATGGTCTCTGCTTCAGTTCCTGCCTCCAGATTCCTGCCATGCTTTGAGTTCCTGCCAGGATTTCTCTTCATGATGGATTGTCCGCTGTAAGATGAAACAAACCCTGTCATAAGCTGCTTTGGGTCATGGTGTTTATCACAGCAACAGAAAGTTAACTAGGGCAGGGTCAATGAGACAGGGTGGGGAAGAGGGGGGGATGGGCGACAAGAGTAGGTAATATAGTTTACATGCTGTGCTAACAGGAGGGACTCTGGGGTTAGGAAGGGAGCCAGTGAGATGGTGCAGGAGGCAGGAGAACAGGCAGTGAAGGGGAATAATAATAACGAACACTGAAGGACAGGGGTACATGAAAATGTCTCAGTGAAACCCATCACTTTGTATGCAAACTAAAGTCACAGTCACAATATAAAAAACTAAATAAAAGCCCTTCTGTGTCTTATGCATCCACCTTTGTGTCTCACTAAAGTGTCTGCTGCTTGTCACACAAACTCCTCCAGAGCACTCTATGTTCCCATGTGCTCTCTTCCTCTTATCTCCCTTGACTCGAGCTCAATGAAAACATTGATCCTTCCACCTACCTCATGAGGACATTCTGTGTCAAGGTCACTAGGAAGCCACATCAGGAAACTCAGTTGTGAGTTTTCAGCTTAGTTGGTCCATCAGCATCATATAACACTGTACCACACCCCTGGAGGTGTACTCTCTGTTTGGCATTCAGGATTCTGCTTCCCAAACATTTCTTCAGTGTTTCACTTTCTCCTGGCCCTTTGACACCTCAGCACAGAAACATCCAGAACTATCTCAGACTGCTCTTCCCCAGCACCTAGTTCTGTTCTGGTCTTCAACACCATGCAGCCATGAAGTCACTCATCCCAGACTTCTGCCTCCATCCCAGACTTTCTCTCAAGCATCAGACCTTCGCATAGGCCTTCTCTTATGAACCAGTATAATGTGGTAAAAAAAAAAGATAACTGAAAAGCCACTTCTGTCTTCCCTCACAACGCATCACCCTGCTTCTGCAAACAGCTACTTTATCCTTCTGATGGTTCAGGCCAAAGACCTGTAGTCATCTGATTTGTTTTTTCATGTTTCAACTCTGAGTTGACTCGTGAATAAACTCAGTGAGCTACTTGAAAAACACTTCCAGAATACAACCACTTCTTACTGTTACCATGTTGATCCAAGCCACATGTATCCCTAGCCTCCTGACTGGTCCACTTTTCAACAGAAGCCGGAATGGTCTGTGACAATACCACGGCTCAGACCCTCCAGTGATCTTGTTTATGCAGAGTAACATATATAAAGGTTTGTACCACCATCTCCATCCCCCCTGACTTGACCCCTCTCTGTCACAGCCCCTCTGACCCTTTTTTCCATGATCAGGCCATTCTCCTCTCTTAGTAGGGATTTTATAATAGGCAGTCCTCCATAGCCTTCATAATACATGACTCCCTCCTTCCTTCTTGTAGTCTCTGCCCATGAAGCATCCTCAGAGAGCCCCGGCAGATGCTCCCTCCCACCGGCATGCCTGAGCAGTCTACCCCTGCCATGCTCCACTGTGCTCCCTGACCAGATGCACTGCTTTATTGCTAGAGACCCCGTGCCATGGGCTTTGTCTGTCTTTTTTGCCTAATTGATCTTTCTGGTTGACACAGGAAGTACTAAAAGAGTGTTTGAAGAATCCTGATAAATCAACAGGATTTGTAACATGTAACACATGGTCTTTGCTCATTTTAATGGTAAAGGCAGCAACGGCTGCCTCTCAGGACTATGCATTTCTTTGTACACTCAGGACCACATTGGTAAGTCATTCTTTGAGCCAAAATTCACTTCACAGCACTATTTTTCAGAATCTGGCATCTGACCCTTTCCCCCAAGGCTCTATCACAAGATAAACAGAAGCGGCCCATGTCCTGTACGTCTAGTTAAAAAATCATCCCTTCACCCAGAGACACCTCCTTCTCAGGGCCCCTGTCTCTCCTCAGACCCTGTGCACACTGCTTTGGCAGACTGTAGGACCACAGTGTTGATCACTGCTGGGTTGGGACCCTGTCGGTCAAGACTGTGAAGCCAGTGACAAGGTGGGCATGGCTAGCCACCATCGCAAATGCAAATCTCTTTGGCCAAGTGTCAGCCCCTGGTGTTTCTGTGCAGGTCTGACTTGTAAGACATGACCAGGCCCCCAGAGGAGCATCATTCCACAGATACTGTCAAGCAGAGAAGAAACCAACAGAAAGTTCTATGAGGAATCCACTACTAGAAGCCATTTTCCTTACAAATGGGCCCAGGCAAGAAGTGGTGCACCAGAGATCTGACACCTGTTTGCTCTTAACATGAACCCATCACTGTGAATTTCTTCTGCTTTCATTATGAAAATTTCCAGGCCTTTCCTCCAGCCCTGCCCAGGTAGGTATAGGCCTTACTCCTTGGATTTCTGGAATGGCCTACAGAGAGATGCTCACTGTCTGCTGAAGGATGGCCAGCTGAGGGAGAAGTAGAGGTTAGCTCAGCAGCCAAGAGTGTAAGTTGGGTTGCTGGTGGTGAGGCTGTGCCCAGGATTCCCAGTGACAGCCATCTTCTGAACTGTAGCCATAGAAATGGGCCAGGATGAGTGACTGGCCTTACTTGGTCAGTCTTGGAAGCCTTAGAGGCAGCCACAGGCTGACCTTGTCCTTCCCTCTTTCCAGGCAGTTCCGAACATGGGACTGTTGGCCCAGGTCACATGGGCTTGTAAGTCATGAGTGACTAACCTTTTTGGGCATTCCTGAGCCTCAGGGCACTAGCTTTCCTTTTGACCACCATGGGAACCTTCCAGTGTTCCAGCACCTGGGAATGAGCCTCACCAAGGACCAGCTCATTCCAGTTCTTCCTTCCACAGAGCACCAGCCCAGCACGCTGTGCAGGAGACTTGCTCAGGAGGCCAAGGGGGGAGCGGGAGGCTAATGCATTCACATAGCTCTGCAAGATTGCATTTCCAGGGGCAAAGGACACTTAATCAGGTGCTTTCTGTTCAAATGATATTTCCAGGGACAACTTGTACCTGGGCACTTTGAACTTCATAGTTGTTCAAATATTCATAGCAGACATTCAGGACGGTCTCTCGTAATGGACACACAAAAAAGCAAGTGTCACACCATGGTGGAAGCTCTGTTTCTCTGAAGTTGGACATGGGCAGGGCAGGGCACATCCTGGGGCTATTTGGTGGCAATGTCCAGCCTATCCTTTCAGTTTACGCAGTGACCCAGACAGAGATGAGGGGCTTCAGGCAGAGGAAGTGGGCTCTCAGAGCCCAGGGATGTTTCTGGATTTGAATGAGGGTCATTTTAGGAGAAGTGCTGGGAAAACCTGCACTGTGTGATGTCTATAGCCTGTCAGGAGCAGCAGCTCAGGAGAAGGAAACGGAGGAGGAGAATGAAGAGGGAAATGGCAGCACCAAATGGAGAAGAAAGAATAGGGCAAAGTGGAAGCTGGTGACGTGTGTCATATCTTCCAGGGAAGAGCAGTTTGTGTGTGCACCGTTGTGAGGTTCAGAGCACATTTTCCACTACAGGTTGTCATGAGCCCAGCTCCTCCTTCCTAGGTCGAAGGGATGCTGAACAGGCAGAGGCTGACAATGGGGCTCCTTAATCTGAGAAGCACTTGAAATACTCTAGACTCAGAATACGCTTCATAGTTGAAGTCTATCTCGTTAGGCTATTTTTTCTCTCCTAATGTTAATTACCCAGAATCTTTAAAACAGTGATATTTCTACTTATACCACATTTTTCTGCTTTATGCTTTTATATCACACCCCATTCTGCCATTCTGGAAAGTTTTTGTTTGTTCAGGGTTTTTGTTTGTTTGTTTGTTTTGTTTTGTTTTGTTTTGTTTTAATAGCAGTCTTATTATGTTGCCTATAACCCTGGCTAGTATGGAACTCAATCTATAGACAAGGCTGGCCTCAAACTCACAAAGATCCACCTGTCTCTGCCTCTTGAGCACCAAGATTAAAGACATGGGCCATCACCACTTGGCCTCATTCTGCCATTCTAAGCAAAGCTTGTGAACAATGTGTACCTTGAAGATGCCACTGATCCATCCAATTTATAAACAAGGGCACTCAGACCTCTCATGCTATGTACGTGTGGCTATAGCACTCTGTACCTTCTTTAGGAAAGCCAGAGCATTCAAATGGTCATAGGAAATGTGCAGTACACTCCGTGCTTTCCCAGAATAAAGAAATTACCTCCCTCCTCAGCACACTTCCAGCATCCCTTCTCAGACTCTGTATCTGAGGTACATTGCTGTCACAACAGGCAGACCCTGGGGCCATCTCTGTCACATCAGGACCTTTCCATGCTTTGAAGACTTTGGAAGGGCATCTGGACAGCATCATGGACGTTCTTGATTCTCTTTGGCGAATCTGGGAGTTCAGGCCTCTCCTTTCCCCAACTTGTGCTGTCACAGGATTCAGGAGCCTCACAGAGGCTCTTCATCCATAAACAGATGCTTTGTGGGTAGAAAGAACAGCCCTTAACTGCTCTTCAGGTGGAACAAAGAGGAACCTGAGCACAGGTAGGGGCATCAATTCAGTATACACTCACCCTCTGATGCACCGGATGCTTGGTATATCACCCTCTGATGCACTGGATGCTTGGTATATCTGAGTTTCATGGTCCCTGCAGAGAGATGGGATTCCCACCTGGATGATGTGACTACAAGCAAGTTAAGTGGGTTTCCAGGGACTGTGGCCTTCTCAATCTTTTTTTTTTTTTTTTTCTAGAAGTTTCTATCCCTGTGCTCTTGCAAGGATGGCCTGAGAGCTTTGCAGTAACCAAGGACAGGATATTATTATTATAAATCAGATTTCAGGAATTATGCTAAAATATTGTGCTTAGGGGTTTGGCCTTGCCCATACTGTACACTGGGGACCACTTAGCTTCTAGCTTGTTCTTTTTTGAGATTTGGTACTCAGTCTGGGCTTTGAGTACTATCCCCTGTGGCCCTGAATTCACTGGCAGGGTTTACCAGCTCTACAGAGTTCCGTGGAAATTTCCAACTCCTAAGATCAAACCAAAAGCACCGTAGACTCATTGCAAGACATTTTAATTCTGTGTTGAACAGAATATTTAAAACAAACAGCCAGAGGTTATGTAAATTGCCACCCACTGCAGCTTTCTGACCTACAGCTTCAGAGGGGCTGGGGTAGCCACATTTCCGGACATAAACCTAGGGGTCCTTAGAGCATTGAACCTGCACGATTCTGGAGGGAAAGGCGTGTCTAATTATATGTCTGCTGGCTGATGGGGCTAGAAACCACCTTTGCTCCTTCACCTGTGAACAGAAAGTCTTACCTCTGCATTTTAGCATCTCTTAATTTTGCTGATGGTTCACAAAGCACAGATCTCCATGGTTTTCAATGCATGTGTTCTTGAGACTCAGATTCCCAACCTCCATCCTGCATTCTCAATTGCTCTAGCCTCAGCAAGTTCATGCCACCAGCTGTGCTACCAGGAGCTCCAGGTGCCACGCACGAAAGTGTCACAGGGAGAGACGGGCCCTTTCCCAGCCTAACCAGACAATCTCACATCCAGACAGAAAGAATAAGATAATGAAGTGCTTCTGAGTAAAAAAACAAAACAAACAAACAAACAAACACTGCAATGCCTTCCCCCAAGTTCCCTCTACACCACTCAACCTGGACGTTACTTACTTTCCTAAGTGACAGCAGGAATGGTTCTAAGTTAGTTCCAGAAAGGCTGGCAATAGCACACAGCATGAGCTGCTAGACAGGAGGTGGATCAAAGGCGAGCACCTTTTAGCAGGTCCCGGTGTTGGAATGCTCTGTTTCCATCAGTTTTGTTCACATATTCACACCATTTTCGGCATCAAAGTGAAATCGAAACAAGATAGATGTCTTCATGTGCTTTCTGTTGTTTGAGCACAACCTGAGCCCGGATAAGTCACAGAGGAAAGACATTTGCTTAGCTCGCAGTCTGGAGGCTGGGAGGCCAGGATCAGTGGGCACATCTGGTGAATGACCCTGTGCTTGGCCACAGCATTGTGGAAAAGCGGGACAAACAGGCACTTGAGGAAGAGAGGCAGTGTGGGGGCTGGGCTGACAGAACTAATCCTGCCCTGAGAGAAAGTTCTTATCTCTCTTCGTGACCTAAAGTCTCCTAGTGGTTCTGCCTCTAAGCATTGCGCCATGACAATCAACTGTCAATATGACTTTTGAAGAGGACAAACCATACTCAAATGATGGCAACAGGAAAAAATAATAGCGTATTTGATAGGCCAGAGGGGAAATAGATGCCACAGTTCTGAGGAATGCCTTTGTGTAGTCTCACACCCAGTTCACGCAGCTTTTATAGTGAGAGGAGTCAGGGGAGCTGCCAGCCTTGGGGACAGCTCTGGTCTTGCATGGTGGCCTTTGGGGACCATCCTTGATGCTCGGTGTAAGGAAAAGCAGGTTCTGGGACTTTTGCATTTTGTGGCAACCAGACTCAGAAGCCTGGAGGCTGCGCAACTTGCTGGATATGGCCAGGGAGAGTCAAGAGGAACAGAGCCAAACAACTAAAAGTTGAAATGGGTGGAAAATATAATTTGTAAAATAATGGTAAACATTTTTTTGTAATGCTAAGAGAGCCTGAATAACCACCTTAAACACTTAGAATTTCAGATTTGAACAATTTCTTCCCTCCCAGCAGACTGGAAATCTCTCAAGCATCACAGCATGTCAGATTCTGAAGCAAAAAGACATGCCGTGTCTAATCTGAGGTTCCCCTCTGGGGACACTCATAGTAAAACACTGAATAAAGACATTGTACATGAATTACGAGCTAATTCATTCAATTTTATTTTTTGAAGGACTCATAAGATTTGTTCATATTTATGATGTGTACTGTGGTATTTTCACTTCTGGGTAAGCTGGATAATGCCCTGAGTGCAAACAGCCACAGTTTCGTTAGGATAAGGACGTTCCGAATCTTCTAACAATTCGGAGCTGTACTGTTGCTAACCATCTTCACCCTGCTGAGCCAGAGTGCCAGAACTTGCCAGTCCTTTATCCAAAACATCTCAAAACCTCTCTGGCACCTCCTCTAGCCCTTGTCCCTCTCCATGCTCAGTCACACCTTTCCACTTCCACCTCCTACGTCTTCTCACATATCATTCTCTGTCCAAGAGTCTTCCGAGGCTGGTGGCCAAGAGCGACAATCCTCCACTGACCCTCCTCACTAAAGAGGTGTTTCAGGGATGATCAGCTCCACTCTACCCCACTTCCCTCACATCCCTAGCCCTGTGGCTCGTTCTTAGTTGATAGGTGTCTATGTTCTACTGATGAGAGCACCACCAGCTGGACTCCGTCCACCATATCACACTATTTGTACCAGACAGCCCCCTGAGGAGACCTGGCCCTTCTATAGGCTCGCCAATCTGAAGTGTTCTTTCCTCTCTCAGTCACTTCCAAATGTGTTTTCTTTCTCCCTGGCCAAAGCCTGGCTTCATGTTCCAAAAAAAGGAAGCCAGCCAAAGCCTCCCATGCATGTTAGGTATTTACAGAATGGGCCCCTACTTTGGGGTTGCCCATAAGTCCTGGGAATTTCCCAGTGGTCAAATTATAATAATGTGAATAATGTGGCAAACTAATATTTCTCTGAAATCCTTCCTATGGTTACATTAACAAGGAAAATGTTATATTGGCGCAAACCATAGCATCATCCACTGCACTCAAAATAAGTACAACATCTTAACCCATTTAATATAAAATACCATAACCTCCCAGACAGCAGACCACAGCCCTAAGGAAACTGCAATATACCATTTTCACTAGACATGTATAAACTCTCTGGACAAAGGCTTTGTTTATGAGTCTTTCGTTTGGCACTTACCCCAGGAAAAACATGGAGAGAAGGGTGGTCCTTTAGCTATGTGCCATGACTCAGACCATGGAAAGAGGGGAAAAATCTCATGAAGGTTAGTTAAATGAGATTCAGAAAATCAAACTGAGATGATAATGGGCCTTATGAACATCAACTCTCTCCCAGGAAGGCCAGGCCAGGCCAGCACTCCCAACTGGGGCTCCCTGTTAGGACCATGAGTGCAGGCCCTGTATATTGTCAGCTTTCTACCTATAGCAAAATATATGAAGGGATTAGTATACAGAGAAAAAAGATTTATTTTAATTCACTTTTTTCATTTAAAATTTTTTAATGATTTATTTTTATTTTATGTGCATTGGTGTTTTGCCTGCATGAGTTATAGATAGTTGTGACCATGTGGGTGCTGGGAATTGAACCCAGGTCCTCTGGAAGTACAGTCAGTCCTCTTAACCTGCTGAACCATCTCTTTAGCCCTTTATTCACAGTTTTTAAGGTTCTAGCCATGATTGCTCAGAGTCTGCAGGGGGACAGCCATCATAGTGGGAGCACTTGGCAGGGCAGGGGCAGAAAGAGAGAAAGGGAAGGAGACCAGGTCCAAAGTCTGCTTCAAGGCCACACCTCCCATGACCTGAGGCCTTCCTATCAGGTCCCACCTTCCAAAGTTTCCACCTCCAAAAGGACCGCCTTGAGTATCAAGCCTTTAGCATATGGGTGTCTGGGGTCTACTTCAGGTCCAAACTGTAGAACACTGTGACCACTGAAATCACCCTTACCTTATGAGTGGGACTTGGGCATGGTACTTCTAAAGTGCAGTAGGTAACCCCAGTGCTCAGCTGGGTGGCAAATTACTGCTCAAGAGCAGTAGCATGTGAACTTGAGGAAAAATCAGAACTTCTCCAATGGTCTCTTAACATATGGTTTGTTTGCATCCCAAGTTTCCGATTTAGCAGGTCTGGGTGGGACCTCAGCAATGCAGTCCTAACAGGTCCCAGGAGACATGGTGTTATATGGTAAGAGCCCTAAGGTAAGGGAGACAAGGGCTCTCAGCCTGGACATTTGATCTTGTTAAACGGCTTTGTGGTAGGCTTTGTGGTAGCCGTGGGGCCATGAGGCAAAAGGAAGAGACTGTGAATCAGAAGAGATGGTCAACATCTAGGGTGTTAATCTGGATCTTGGCTGCGCCCTCTAAATACACTCTTCAGTAAACCCTATGATTTTGGGGTTTGTTTTCTGTTATTTCAGACCTTCAACCAAGCTCTCAAATATTCAATGGAAACTTCTAGAAATAATTCATAAGTTGACATTGAGTACCATTTTGAGTAGTTTGAAAGCTCTCATCTCTGCTCCATCCCATGCAGGATGTGAATTATCCCTTTGTCCCATGTGGGTACACCGCAACAACTACCCACTTGCTAATCATGCAACGGCTATCCTGGCCACCAGATCCATTGGAAGAATTTCAGGCTGTTTGTTCAAGTAGCCTTGGCAACTCTGCCTCTTTCAGAGAGAAGCAAATGTCACTATCTGAGATAAATCTGCTTGTCTAGAGTGTGGGAAAATATCGCTGCCCTTGCTTTACACCCATGTGATCTGACTCAGAGACAAGACCTCAGAATCAGTCAGCCTTTAACTCAGCAAAACACAGCCACAGCCTTTGCCGCTGGCTCCTCACATTCCATCCCGAAAGGGTCTCATGTAATTACCTTCCCTTCCACATGTTTAGCCAGGAAGCCCACTATGGCCTCCTGAGATAGGTGAATAGTTGGCCAGGTCCCCCTACTATTCATTTTGTCTTGGGTGCTCTGGTTCTCTGTCTTGCCTACCTGCCCTGGGGAAGCATCACTCAAGAGGGAAGAGATATCATCAAACAGTTTCACTCTCTGGTCTGCAGTGTTCTAGTGACAGACACTTAGCCTGGGATTACTCCTTCTAAGCTCTAAGATGTGTGTGTGTGTGTGCGTGAGTGCGTGCGTGTGTGTGTGTGTGTGTGTGTGTGTGTGTGTGTGTATGTGTGTAAAGGTGTCAGCAAAGGCCAGGGAAGTGTCTGATCCCCTGGAGCTGGAGTCACAGGTAATTGTGACTCTTCTGACCTGGGTCCTAGGAATTGAGCTCTGGCCTTCTAGAAGAGTGGCCATTGCTCCTAACTGCCACTGCTGAGTCACCTCTTCAGCCCCTCCTTCTGAGCTTTGACGGTGACCTTAAACAGGAGCCACACTCATCTTCCCTGTTTTAGAAGCTAAGGCTTAGCAGTGAAGGACTGTCTCAATGTCACACAACTCACTGCAAATGGTAGCATGCCCAGCCACTGTGTGACAGAAATTCTAGCTGGCCCTCTGCATTGAGACACTCTCCAAGTGCAGAGCAGTGGGGGAGACTGCTGTGGATGCCAAGGACACCAGTTGCTTCCTGGGAGATGAGGGCCAGGACTCCCGACAAGGGAGCATGACAGACAGGTCATGAGGGATCCCACAATATTCGCTTCTACAAGGACGGGCTTCTTTGCAGGCAGGGAGCTAAGAAATGGGGAGGCCTAAGGTGTTCTGGGTTGCCTCTACAAGGCTTGGCTAGCTTTTGCAAGTTCTGTGAATATGTGGCTCGCAGTAGAGAAACTGCATGCCCACTCCAGCCCTCCCTTGCCTCTCCCCTACAGTGCACTCCTGCCTCCCCATGACTCCCTCTAGCTCACTCTTCTTTGTAGTGTTTCTATCCTTGCTCCTTGCCTCTCATCTATCTCTCTGCCTCTCTCTATCCCTTCCTCTGGAGGATGGTGATTGGGTTGAGAAGATGCAGAACCCATTTTCATGCCTCAGAGCTGTGGCAGAATGTTTTGGGGAAAGAGGCCCAGAAGGGCTTAGCACTTATCAAAGACACATCAGCCTCTGGGTGGTGAACTTCCTGTTTAGACAGCCCTTCTCCTCCCCAGAGGCTCAGCTGAAACTGGCCAGCTGTGGCTTGGGCAAGCCGCCTGGCTCCTGAGCTCCTACTGGGACCTCATCTCTTACCTTCAGCTCTCTGGAACCCCCAGTGCCAACGCCATCCCTCTTTGCACACTTACTCTTCACGTTCCCCTTTCAAGAGGTTCTGGGCCACCATGTTCTGACTCCTGGAGCATGACATCCTTCCCTCTGCTGGTCCACAGAGGAGCATAGCCAACTGGGATCCTCTAGACCCCCTGTCCTAGAGACAGGACCCCTGGTATCAAACCTGTGACAGCACCTATCCAGCCTCTGAAGATGTGAATATAACAACCAGGTTCTCCAGAGTCCTGGTGACAGAGTCAGGAAGAGGCAACGACTTTTGACTGTTCATTCCTTATGAAGTTCCCAAGCTGATGGGGATAGTGGGTAAGAACACAAACTGACAAGAAACTATGACATAATGGTTTGTGGTAGGGGACAAGTAGGAAAGGGCAGGGTGAGGCTAAAAGCTGGAGAGGATCTGCCCAGGGAGTACAGAGGTCTCTTGGAGGAGCAGAAGTTGCGGGGGACCCGAATGAGCCGAGGAAGACTGTAAGAGACAAGGATTGCTAGACCTGTGGGTTCCCGAAGGGAGCTTGGATTTTATTCTCCTCATCAAGAAGAGAATGGCTGAATTCATGCTCAGTAATCAAAATAGACTGGCAGAAGCTGTTGGCTGTCTAGCAAGGGCCTGGAATTATAAAGGATGCTGTTGTATGACGTACAACATCTAATGATGACCACGGACTGAGTCCCAAGCTGCTTGGGTTGACACACACATGAGGGAGATCCTTGCTCTTCCCAGGAACAGGGCCATCTATGAGCAGAAGGGGAATGTGGCCATCTATGCGACACTGGGTGGGTTTGGACAAGAATGTGGCTTCTGCCTTTTTGTCTGGAGGCATGGATGTCTCAATTCACCTCTCTGACTTCTATCTGGTGACTCCATTATTGCTGGCATCCGACATGCTCCACTGACCCACAGAGAGTGGAGCTCTCAGCCTGTGAGTACAGAGTGGTTGTGTGGAAATGAGATGGGAGGTGAGGATGGGGCACCAACAACAGAACTGTCCCTGTGTCCATGTGCAGCCATTGGGGTGACTCAGTTTGACTCACATTCGTGAAAATACCTGTCCTGAGCAACAATCCCATATTAAAGTGAGTCTGTCCATGGGGGACTCAGTGACCCACCATAAGGTGTTTGCCCCATCTAAGCATGCAGGCTAGCAGCCAGCCATCTGGGCACCTTAACAGAGATGTTTTTCTTCATGAGAGGCCAACTGCACACTGTGAGTTGTAAAGAGGATGACGGTTCTTAGACAGCCAAATGGAAACCAACTTCAGCCAAGGATGGACAGGAAAAGGGTCTGAAAGCAACCAGAGGTTGGACCCTGAGCCCAGAGTGAGCTGGGCCAGGAGCAGCTTCGCTCGCAGAATGGTGAATGCTATCATCTTTCTTCATCTGCACTTCCACTATTTACCTCCATTATCAAAGCAGCTCAGACTTGTGACTGGAAATGCTGACACTGTGGAAAAACAAGGGCTGAAAGCGAGACCACCCAATGTTTCAGTCTGGGCCCCCCAGAAAACAGCAGGCACAGGGAGGGACGTGGTGGCCAAGGGTGTGCTGGATATAGGATACTTGGAGAATGCTCCATCCCTCTAGCAGAAAAATCCAGGCCACCTGCCTGAAAGCACCTGAGAGTAAACTCATGACTTCCGCTCACCTCTGCCCTGTCTCATACCTGTGAATGGGTTGTCTGCAGTGGTTATGGGAGCGGTCCCAGGACCAAGGTCACTGCTGAGAGCAGGTTGTATCTGGAGACTGGAGAGACAGAAGGTTTTCTGGCAGCTTCTCTGTACTTCAGAGGTGCACTGTTGACAGCCTTGTCTCTTGCACCCCCCTAGGGACTGGTCCTCAGGTCACCCACCAGACTCCGATTTCCTCCCTGCTGAAATCCAGGCAGCCTATGGGCAGCATTCATATTCTGCAGGTTGCCTGACTAGAATGGAGGTATTGCTGCACTCACAGGAAGAACAGAAATGGATGTTAGGGGCACATGAAGAAGGCAGGAAGACAATGAGGACACTCTGGACCCATGTGCTGCTGAGACATGGAAAGGACAATGGGCTGCATGCTCCACAGGTTGCAGGGTGTGAGCCCCACACTAGATCCTGGAAATGCTTTCCCAAGGCTTCTTGGCAACACACACACACACACACACACATATGCACTCATGCACACATACCCCCCCAGACAACGGCATAGTGACTCCTGATATACTTGCCGAACTCTTGTCTTTCAAGCTGGGGCTAAGAGCTGAGCTGTGAGGAGATGTGATCTTTGAGCACAAGGGACGGGATGGAAAGCTCAGCCACCATGATCTTCTGGAGCCGGTGGCCGGAAAGGCGGGCAGGCATCTGATTCTCAGGCTGCTGTCTCTCTGACTGTCCTTCTCCATGTTCTTCCTATCTAGAAATCTACGGGTCCCTCTAGGGAGTATCTTGCTGCCTCAGCGGTGCCAGAGGAGGTGGTAAAAGTGGAAGACACCATTCCTGGTTGGGATCTGAACTCTGATTGTTGCCAACTATAGCTGACAACTGCAAATTCAAAGTCAGTAAATGGAGCAGAGGCTATGTCCACTTAAGCATAAAGGGGTGTTCAGCTCAAAGAAGAGTAAGAATATTGGCAGCCACTGGACAGGCAAGAGTGTGTGGGCTAGGGTAGGGTGCATGGCATAAGCCCTTGAGACCGAGGCTTCAATTCTGTCAGTTGGTCCAGTCTAGCCTTGGGTTCTGGGGGGCAGAGGACACCAACTGTCCCTTCAAGGACTTCATGTACAGGGAGAAAGCAGAATGACAAGGTGAGCCTTACACTCCCAGGGCCCCCCTCCAGCCTCTTCTCTCTCCTTCCCCATACTGCTCCTCTTGCACAGTGCTCATCCTTTGCAACCGTACCATGGCTCCCTCAAAATCTCTACCTTGTCCCCCATATTCACTTCCAAACTCGGGGTCACTCTTGGTATTGCTACCATCAGACAGCGCACACTTACTAAAATTTGACTTTTGAGGGTCAAGTGATGTAGAAGGATAGAGAAGACAGAAAAAAGGAAGAAATGAGAGGGAAAAGGCTTTGAAGACATAATTTCTTAGTTTTCAATCCCCCCACCTCTCCCCAGGTCCCACTGTACTTGGCATCCAGTAGGTACTCAATAACTGCTCACTGTGAGTGAATTAGTAGAGTCCTCCCACGTTCCCAGAATCACGCATTGTGAAACTCAGCAGATCCCTCCCTGTCTCCCTCATTTTTTTTTTTCTACAGTGCCCTGAGTCAGATCCTTGCCATCTTCAAGCTGTGTGGTTTGACAGTGCAGACGGTCCCTGACCCAAGCTGTGGATGGCGACAGTGCAGACAGTCCCTGACCCAAGCTGTGTGGTGGGACAGTGCAGACAGTCCCTGACCCAAGCTGTGTGGTGGGACAGTGCAGACGGTCCCTGACCCAAGCTGTGTGGTGGGACAGTGCAGACGGTCCCTGACCCAAGCTGTGTGGTGGGACAGTGCAGACAGTCCCTGACCCAAGCTGTGTGGTGGGACAGTGCAGACAGTCCCTGACCCAAGCTGTGTGGTGGGATAGTGCAGACAGTCCCTGACTCAAGCTGTGGATGGCGACAGTGCAGACGGTCCCTGACCAATGGTTCCTCTTTGGGATGTTGTGAAAACGCAAAAGCAGTAAGTTCAAGTAGAAACTGTTTCGACTTTGAATCTCTCTAGGCTCATGTTCTGTGGTATGTCACTCTCTTGCAAGCTGGGCAACTGTCAGTGCACTTCCTACTGGGCCACCAGGGGAACAACCCAGCACAGAGGGCTTGGTTACCAAGCAAGGGTGTGTGGAAGCATGGGGAAATTGAATGCATTTCCACTTGTATTTCCAGTTTGCAGTGTGTTCATCAGGATGCAGCCCAAGATAAGTCAGAGAGCTTAACGTGCCTGTATCTCCCCTTCAACCTGCTCTTGCAATCTACCTTTGCTAGTTTATCACCACATACCAAGTTTATTATTAGTTGACATGGAAATAGACGAATGTGCCAACTGTGGGCTGGGCTCTGAACTGAAGGTCTTGAGTGCATCAGCTCGAGTGGTCCTCAGAAGCACTGTGGAGAGGTTGTTATCATCCCCAAGCTGCTAGAAAGAAGGCACAGCTCCAAGACAGCACAGCAGGCAGGGTTCTTACACTCTTCCCATGGCTGAATCTCCAACCGTGTTGTATGCAATTTTAGTTTTCTCTATGTTACATTATTTTTCTATATTAAAACAAACAAACAAACAAACCAAACCAAAAACTCTTTGGCTAGGGAATACCTGTCCCTCCTGGAACTAGAAAATTCTGTCAGATGGCCAGACCTGTCTTTGATTTGTAAGCTAATCAGTCAGAACTTGCAATAGTTTGGATCTAGATCCTCTTCCAAAGGTCTCCTGTTAGAGACCCAGTACCACCCAGTGGTACTCTCAGGAGATCATGGAACGTCTATGAAGTGGGGATGGATGGTCTAGGCTGTTAGGTCTTTCAATCACTGAGGAATACCCCTGAAGGAGAACTAGGATTCTGATCCTCTCCTTAGGGATTTCTGATTCCTGGCCATGAGACCAGTGGTTCTGTTTGCACCCCCAGGATCCTCTGCCCATATGTGCCTATACACTGCAGGTCCCAAACAATGCTAAGCAATCACAGACTAAAATCTCTAATACCAGGTGCCAAAATCAGTCTGTTCTTCGTATAAGCTGGTTAACTTGTTGTGGTAGCTGACACACATGCTCTCTTTGCCCCTCCACAGGAGGGAATATTCACCTAATCACCCAAGGGGCAGTTCAATTTGCTCCACTCCCTGTCTTCAACCAAGTTTATCTTTGATAGCCTCATTTCCAAGTGGGTAGTGCTGGAGGAATGAAGACACTGGGGGATAATTCATCTCGGAGGTGAAAGCCCCATGAACGGGATTAGTGTCCCCATGAAAAGGATCCAAAACAGATTCTATGCCTCTTCTACCACATGAAGACACCATCAATGAGCCAGCTTCCTTGACTTTGGCCTTTCAAGACCATCTAGTTGTGAGAAATAAATTTTCCATTTAGAAGCCATTCAGCCTATGATATTTTGTTATGTTTTCTGAATGGGCTAAGACAGCAAAATCTCAGAGGAAACCAGGACACTAGAGACTTTCCTGTGGCCCAGAGCCCACATACCGTTCACACTCCTCATGCAACCCTGCCTTGTTTCTGCCCCAGAAACTACACCAAAGTTTGTGGCTTGAGTACTGCTCTGGCTTCTGACTCCCCAGGACCCTGGTCTTTCCCCACAGGCACTAGGTAGTGTGCTCACTTGATCTGTTTCTAGAATCTGTGAGGAAAATTGACAGTTTTCTTGTGCTAGTCCTCTGTCCCTTTCTGCTGCCTCAGCTTGAAGGACCACATCATAAAATAATCAAGGCTAGGCTCACAACTCCCATTCAAACATTTGGAGCATTCTCCAGAGCCTAGAGGATAATTATGATAGGCCCTTTCATTGGACATTCTGACACTTGTCCGTCTGCCCCAGCCTTCTTCCTGCTGGGGCTCTACCTTAGCTCCCAGCCGGGCTCCTCAGCCTCCTTCTCTCCATGCTTGCATTTGCTGTTTTGCATAAGAAAAACATTTTCTTGACATTTCACATTGCATCCCTTGTTGAGGGTTAGGGTCCTCTGATACTTGAAGCCTCCTTTTGACAAAATTTCATATTGCCTTACTGTGTGCCCAGCACTTGGCTCTCCCCTCTGTGCAAAGCCTCCTGGGAAGATACACCCCAACAGTGCCCAACTGAGAGAAGAAGGTCCTATTCCTGTGACCTCTGCCTGGTCCTGTGATATTCTCACCTGAATCACGTGAGTAACAGGGTTTTTTGCCCAAGAGTTTACAATGACCCTTCCTTAAAGAGGTCATTTCCCCTCTTCCTCTCTAGGGAGGGGAGAAGTGTGGGATGAAGAAGCTGCCCATTTCATGGCGTTCAGGAAGCAAGAGAGAGAAATGAGCAATCCAATGTCCCCTCCAAAGGCACATCCCCAAGGCCCTAACATCCTTTCTCCCGTTAGGTGCCCCCTCTTTGAAGTTCTGCCATCTCCCAATAATGTCCTGAACAAGTCTTCAACAGATAAGCCTTTGGGACATTTCCCAAAACCTTAGACATCAATTTTACCTTCTCACCCTTCTCCCCTGAAGAGGGTGAGGATGCTCCCATTCAAGAAAGAGCATCTCTACACCCATGGCCAATGAAACACCTCATCTGTCAAAACTCAGGGACAGACAGAAGAATCTGGACCAATAGGTCCTGCTAAGCTCCTGCAGTCTGTTACCATTACACCAAATAGTACATACCCCCCATTATACTTGTCTGTGGCCTGAATCTTCATCACAGCTGGCACAAAGTGAACAGGTCTGTGGCTTAGAGTCTTCAAACTCCCTAAAATTCAACTTGAATATTTTCTTGTAAAGTGGCCTTTTGTTATATAGGACCCTCAGGCCAGCAAAAAGGTGAGAAAAGGAATCTTTTCTCCCTAATCAATGCTGGTCATGAGGAACAGAGATGGCGTGGTCCAGTTGAGAAACTGTGTATGTCCCAGTGGCTCCTGTGCATGGGTCTGTGAATGGCCAGTGTCCTACTGCTCCTCAGCCCCATTTGTCCTCAGAGTCAGGGGCGAACCCTGTCCTAGGACTTGGGTACACTTCCATTTCAGATTTGTGATTTGTGACTGTGGGAGTGTAGATGCTGTGCCCAAGCTGACCCAGCCACTACCTACCCTTTCTAAGGACAGACTGTAACCCCAATGACCTCAACCTTCGAGGGAATCTTGGGGCTAGGATGTCTATAGCCTTTGCATTCTTGTCTCCTTCATCATCCTTGGTTCTCCCAGCTAAACGGAAGCCTGGTTATGCCCTGTGGAAATGATGCATCACTTTGCCTTCTGTATTTTCTCTTCTAAACCTCTGGGTGTTTCCAGATGTTGGAGGCATACCCCACTTCTAAAGCCAGTCTCCTAATTAAGACCTTCTCTATTAGGGAATTTTAAAGAGTGTGAAAGAGGCCACGATCTGCTCTGGGTCACTGTATGCTACATGGAACCGCACCTTTCAGGTGGTACCTCACTTTAAGCCATTTTAGAAAGCAACAGTTTGAGTTTTTCCATTTTGAATGTAAGTATTAAGATCGAATGGCTGTGCTGTTTATAGAAGTAAGCAACTGACAATTTACTAGTATACCAGAAGACATAAATTGATCAATAATACATCTGTAGCAACAAATAATGACATCTGTGACTATATCAAACTATATTAGAAACACCAGACACACTAGTCAACCAGTCACTTCAGATGCAAGCACCCTCACCTGGGACCATATGAGAAAGGGCACCCAAAGACTGAGACATAGCAAGTCAGTTGACCTGTCATCCTGTCACTGGTCACAAGCCTCATACAGGAAAATTGCCAAAGTGAAAGCTATCTGTCTGTCCTGGAGCTCTGGCTTTAATGCAATTTCTCCTATCTGTGACACACAGCCCACTTGAACCTGACACTCTATAACAGCCTGCCACAGGGACCTGCATCTGCCTGTGCCGTGAGCTGCCCTATGTCGACAAGTTTATGAGATTTCTAATCTGGGAACCAATAGAGGCTTTTCCTAGGCCCTTATCAACTTAGGGCCTCCTTGATCTCTGCAGACTCCTTAACCCTTCCTTACCTGTGTGTGTATACTACTGTGTGGGTCATGAAAGTGTGGTCTGGGAGTTAATAATAATTAAGACTGGCATAAAAGGACCTCTGTGTGTGAGAGGCCATGAGTACTGAGTGAAATAATGTATGTAGATGTGAATTGTCAATCAAATGCTGACACTGTGGCAAAACACAGACATGTCCATCTGTTTCTGACATAGCTTGCTCATGACAGGATGGAATTAGAGTCCTCTGTAGTCAGAATGCAAAGAACCAGTTTTCCCAACCCTGTCATCCCTTCAGAAGAAGTAGTCCTGGCTCCCAAGTCAGGCTAGGGAGCACAGATTGGAAGACAAATGGCCTGTTTCTCTCTTGCTTCCCTTCAGAAATGCATCTCCTTCCAATGCAACCTCATCATTCATGTCTGTTCCCAGTGCCTGTCATAGCGAGAGACTCCAGGCCAGTTCAAAGCTAATGCACAGAATTCCAAAGAGAGGGCAGGAGGTGTTGCTTGGTGATAGAGACAGAGTTTGGCATGTGTGAGGCCTAAGTTCAACCCACAGCCCCAAAGTCAAGCTCATGAGAGCCTCTATAGAAGGAAAGAAGTATGAACTTTGGTAATTATGACATCTTTTAACTTTTCTTTTAAGAGAGTATCTCTCAAGGTATCCTAAGCTGAATTATTTATCATAATAGAAGTCTTGCAGCATCTTCATAATTGGGTTTCTTTGTTAGCTCAGGCTGATGTGTCCTATGGACATAGATTGCTGAGAATACAGAGATATATGAAATGAAGGAAATGGATTTAAAACTGGGGAATGGGATAGGCCACAGAAGACGTCACTTCTAGGAAAATTAAAAAACAAAATTGAGACAGAAAGAGGTGAGAACACATAACCTGGCTTAATGAGGCCTGTTTGGGGAGCTGTGGCTTTCAGCAAAATTCCTCCCCCCTCCACCTGAAGTTCTGATCTGAAGATTTTACACCCTAGCTGCATATTCCTGTGACAAACTGCTCCAAATTGCAGTGTGGTGAAGACGCCCAGATAGCAAGTTCCCTTCTCGGAATGTCTTTGGATCACCAGCCTCCAAATATTAACAAGGATATTTCTTATCAATTTTGAAAGCTTGCCATTAGCTTAGGCTTGTTCCACCAGCTCTTATAACTTAAATTAACCTGCTTTTATTAACCTACATTCTTCCATATGGCTCAGTTACCTCTACTCTGTACCGTATGTCCCTACCTCCTCAGTGTCTCCCTGGCATCTCCCTGGTATAATCCCTGCACCTAGGTTCCTCCTCTTTCTCTCTCTCCCCAGAAATCCTACCTATCCCCTCTGCCTAGCTATTGGTCATTCAGCTCTTTATTCAACCAATCAGAAGGTGCCTTGGCAAATACACATCTTCACAGTGTGCAAAAAGGTTATCCCACAACAGGCCCACATCCCACTGTGCACACAGATCCAGGGGGTCATGGGTCTGAAAGGGAAATGGAGGAGGTGTATTCCCTCCATCATTGTCTCCCAGGCTCAAGAGATGTGAATTACTGACACTAGGACCGGGTGTGAGCCTTCCCAAGTCACCTGCCCTCCATACACTAGAACCAGGTGTGAGCCTCCCAAGGCACCTGCCCTCCATACACCAGAACCAGTTGTGAGCCCTCCAAGGCACCTGCCCTCCATACACTAGGACTGGGTGTGACTCTCCCAAGGCATCTGCCCTCCATACACTAGGACTGGGTGTGACTCTCCCAAGGCACCTGCCCTCCATACACTAGGACTGAGTGTGACTCTCCCAAGGCATCTGCCCTCCATACACTAGGACTGGGTGTACCCTCCCAAGGCACCTGCCCTCCATATCTGCCACTTGAGCTGTGGCAGACCGGTTGGGTTCTCTTGCTCTCTGTGTGACATAGATGGCTCACAGCATGGCATCCAGACTCCAAGAAACAAGGTCTGTGATGACCTTTAATTCTCCAGCTTGGCCAGGCCATGGCACCTAGTTATTTGATCAAACGTCAACTTGACAGTCTCAATATCACTCAAAATGCTAATTTTATGTGAAATAAACATATCAATTGATTCTAAGCAAATTCAATTAGCCTCTGTGTTAGCTAGGACTACGTCACAAAATACTTGAGCAAAAACTATAACTTGATAGGTAAAAGATTTATTTTGGCTCATGTAGAACCAGAGATAAAGTTCAACTGTAGAGTGGTTATGTAGCATGTGAAAAACCCTGGGTCTAGTCCCTGGCACACAGAATTGCAATATTTGAGCTCCTAATTTCAGAACTGTTATAGTCTATTGTCATTTGGCCACATTATTTCCTGGCCACTGTAGGACAGAAAACATCATGACAGACCAGGTAAAGGATGAAACTGCTCATCTCATGTGGGCACAACACAAGAATGGGAGAGGGATAAAGCATGCCCCCAAAGCCATGCCTCCAGGGACCACTTCACTTAACTAGGACTCACTATCTGAAGTTCTTCATGGAAGAATATCTTATTAACATATAATTCAATTAATGGGGGAACCCATCAATGCGATTAGAGTGCCCATGATCCAATCATGTCCCATGGTCCCTCCCTCCTCAGCTCATGGCTGGGCTAGGTACAAAGCTTTCAATGCATGAATCTGTGCAAGGGCTTCTCAGATCTAAACCACAATACCTCCTCAATGTGGCGGGCATTATCCAGTCAGTTAAACGCTGTTACAGAGAAAAGACTGAGTTCTTACATGGAAGACAGAGTTCCGTGTCCAGGTTCTATTTGGATTTGACCAGAGCTTCCCATTGTTCCTGAAGTTGTAGCCTATTGAAATGCCCTGGTGATCTCTGTGATTATAGGATCTAGTTCCTTAGACTATACTCCTAGACACCCCTGCATCCTATTGATGAGTGTATGGGAGTGCAACAGTACAAGCTCCAAGAGAGTACGTTGAAAGGCCACTGGTGCCAAGCCCTAGAAACCCCTGGGCATAACTTCCAGGTCCTCTTTTAGCAATGTTGGTATTCTGGGAGCTGACATGACAATGGGCATTAGGCAGCAGGCTCATGGGGAGGGGAACTTGTCAGTAGCCATCTAGGCGAGTGAAGAGCAGAGCACAGGTCCATCTAATGCTCTGACTCCTCACAGCCCTAGAGTGCATCTGTCCAATGGAAACAAAGCAGGAACACATCCTTGCAGAATAAAATGATGAGACAGAACATCCTCCTCAAGCTCTGGAAGGAATCTGTGTCTAGGGACACTGGAATCTAAGTATTTGGGTGACAGCAGGCAACTTAGAGGAGGGCAAATAGTCAAAACCTAAATATTTTAAAGTATGTATTTACTGTGTGCACACGTGTGTTCCACAGCATGTATGTGGAAGTCAGAGAACAACATGTGGGGAGTTGGTTCTCTCCTTCACCATGTGGATACTGGGGATTGAACCCAGGTTGTCAGGCTTGGTGGCAAGTGTCTTTAGCTGCTGAGACTTGTCGTCTCAATTCCTAAAACTTTGTGGGTTGGGTTAGCACAAATGTGGGTACTTGGGCAGTAAGGTAACTGCTATGTGCCAGACTATACTCCAAACTTCCACTGCCTCATTTAACCACTAAAGTAAATATGCCAAACACCATCTCTGTAAATAATTACGAATCCTTGGGTATAAAATGACGACGGCCATCCTTGGCCATTCTCTTGGCTCTGGAGCTGGCTAGGCTCAGCAGTGATGGCTCACCCTGTACACTCATGAAGCTATGATTGGATTAGGTATGGTTTGAGCATGTTCCCTGGAGTTTCATGTACTAGAAGCTTGGTCCCAAGTGGCAGTACAGAGGTTAGGAACCCTTAAAGGAAAGGGCCTAGAACAAAGCAATTAGGTGATTATAGTATGGCCTTCAGAAAGGGTTAATGTAGCTCTCAAGTGGTGGACTGGTTTTCACTAGGATGAGTTTCTACAAGGCAGCTGTAGCCCAGGCTCTCTTGTTGATGCTCTTTTGTCACGTGAGCTCTTGCATGTGTCCCCGTCACCCACCATGTCCTGATGTAGCCAGGAAACCTTGACTCGGGTCAAGCAGATTCTGGAGCCATATTTGTTGTTTATTATTTGAAGAATTGGGAATGGATGCTGAGCAAGTGCTCTACCTACTGCTGATCATCTTCAGGCAAGTATTATACTTTCGAATGTCAAAAACTGGGAGATAAACCCTCCTCTTTCAGTTAATGGCCAACCTCCGGTGTGTTGTTATAGCAACACATAATGAAGTTAAGACAGATGGTGATGAGAGGTGAAGTCATGTTGAGCCTCAGTTAGTGTGGATGTGACATCATCTGGGTCCTCTGCTGGGGCCCCAGCTGAAATACCTGTGTGGAGTCTTCAGGTGGTACCTGGTTCCTTCATGAAGAGAGGTTGGAGTATCTTAAAGGAGTATCTTAAAGGAGTCAGACAGAAGTATCTTAAAGGAGTCAGACAGAAACTGCATGCTTTTTGGTTTTTGTTTTTTTACAGAACTTTTTCAGAATTACACAGTGTCATTTCTACTGCATTCTATTTGTTACAGTGAGTCACAAAAGCCAGCCACATTCAAGGGGAAGGACTGAAAAAAATCACAGGCAGCTCTGAAAACCACTCCAGCCAATATGATTATTTTTCCCTCACATAGATGAGGACCCAAGGCCTGGAGATGCTGAGTTTTCCACAAAGTGGCTCACAAAGCTAGCAAGTGGCTGAAAGGAGAATTGAAATCAGTTGAGCAAATGTCCAAAGCCTGTTGTTAGGCAGCTGTGTGACCCTGCCCATCAGCAAGCAGTACAATCAAAACCAGAGGAAAGTAACTCATGAGCCCTTATAAGAGGAAGGCTACACGGATGAGTACTAGACAGATCTTCTGACTATGATGTGCTGAGCAAGCTGAAACGAGAGAGCAGGTGTGTGTGTGCGTGTGTGTGTGTGTGTGTGTGTGTGTGTGTGTGTGTGTGTGTGATTTATGGCTAATCCAGGGCAGGAGACAAAATTTCTCTGAATATTTGAGCCACATTGCTCAGGAGTTCAAGAGTCAGAGTGTAAACAGCATTCTGGATTGGGTTACATACTTGGTTTCCTGTCACAGTATCAACCTACCTACTCTGCATTTTGCCTTTGGCAAAGCATGGCTGGGTCACACAGTTTCTCTTTGCCTTCTGTACAGCACCACTGATTTCTCCAAGCATATTTGCAGAATGTTTTCAATACTAAGTTTTAGGACAGATACCTGGAAATTGAAAATATGCTCTGTAGCATGAATTTTAATAAAATCAAACCTGTGCCAGGTATTGGGGTGAATTCTGGAAGATCAGAGAAGCAGAACAAGCCACAGCCACCTCACCTCGTTAGTTCCTCAGCTGATCCTGTTTCCTCAGACTGGAAGCTTCTGAGTCCTCATCCAGAATGGGTCTCAGCTGAACTGTGCTGCTCAAAGCCTAAAAGCTTAACCAGCCAAATACTTCTAGTTTCTGGTCTTCACGCCTTATATACCTTTCTGCTTTCTACCATCACTCCCTGGGATTAAAGGCGTGAGTCACTATGCTTGGCTGTATCCTTGAACAGATGGATTTCTGCCCCTGGAATGCTAGGATTAAAGGTGTGTGCTACCACTGCCTATCCTCTATGTTTAATATTGTGGCTGTTCTGTCTCTGACCCCAGATAAGTTTATTAGGGTGCACAATATTTTGGGGAACACAATTCCACCACAAAGAGAAGAGAATTGGGGGAAGTAGAAGGCTGAGAGGGGAGACTGTGAGCCGTCACCATGACAAGGGAGATGTAAGCCACGAGCCATGTGGCAAAGTATAGACTAATAGAAATGGGTTAATTTAAGATATAAGAACTAGATAACAAGAAGCCTGCACAGCCATACAGTTTATAAGTAATGTAAGAGTCTGTGTGTTTATTTTATAAGTGGGCTGTTGGACTGCCAGGCCTGGTGGGACCTGGAGAAAAAACTCCAGCTATAATGCTCGGTACAATATATTTGCTATTTTCTATCTCTTATTGTTACACATCATATAGTCATTCAATAATTGTGTGTACCTACTAGGTACAATTATGGTCTTGTTGTGCACCTACACATTCTAAGGGCACAAGAATGCAACCATGGTCTGCTGTCTGGGCCTCTTTTCCTTCGTTCTTCTGAGAGATAGAGAAAAACACAGCTATTCGGGCATTAAGTTTATAATCCTGTGAAAAGCCCATCTCCAGCCACACTGATTCACTGAATTCCATGGACTGAAGACCTGCCTTTCATGTCTCAAAATCGAGTGAGAATGGGAAAGAAACAGCAAAGGGAAGCTGCGGCGGGAGAGTGGTGAAGGCCGCTCACACCCAGCCTCGGGCTGGTTTGTGTTCTTCCCTGGCTTCTCCTTCCCCAGCATTTCCTGTCACTCCCTAGAGGGTCCTTGGCTCTATGCAGAATACCACCTTGTTCAGCTCCTAGCTCCCAGGTGGAGACCTACGGATGTCATTCTCTCCGAACACTCCTAGCTGGCTGCTATTCCGATTCATTGAAAAGCATTTAAGAATCCACTTTCTGTATGGCCAGTTCACGATACATTGCACAAAAGCAGATTTCCCTGTTTCTTTGTGTTCTTTAGTGGGAATTCACACTGATGTGATGATGGCCTGGACTTCTTGATATCCAAGGAATGCATCCCTCTGCTAGGTAGGGAACCCAGCGAGTTCTGGAGCACAGCAGAAGTCTCTGATGGAGGAGAGAAAAGAACAGAGAGCACTCAGCTGCCTGGGTACCCCAGTGGGAGAAATGGCAGCGTGGTGGTGGCTGGAAAATGCAGAGGCTCCAGGTCCCTCAGCCTGAGCTAGTATAGGACATTAGGGCCTGTTCATTATGCAGAGTAAATTGCTAGAGAGTTTTACACATAGATTTTTTTTAAAATGTTTTACACACACACACACATTTATAAACCAAATTAGCTGTTAGGGTGGATCTCCATCCGCTGGTGAGTTGCCCACCTCCGTTAGGAGCTTTCTGAGTCTCTGACAGGCCCTTGCCAGTAGAGACTTTCAACCACTCAGAAGCATTGGTGGCAGAGCCCAGGCTTTACACATACAGGGTTAGCCTTGTCTCTCACAGCTGCTGCCCTTTGACTGCAGCTGGCAGCAGGCACCCTCGCTAAGGGCCCAGAAGTGTCCCTGAGGTGAGGGGATCGGGGTTGCTCTCCGGACTTCCGGATATAGAATCCCGTGACACCTGCAAGGGTCAGGCTGTGAATGTTTTGGGTAACATCTCTCTCTTTTTTTTTTTTCTCAGCATTCCCTGAAGCTAATGCTCACCCACCTGCTCGAACAATGTTTTCTTTTCCTAGCCAAGACCGAAGGCCAGGGAACTTTCCCATCAGCAAACGTCCCTTTGAGAATGTTCAGCTCTCAGGCTGGGCTCAGTGAGGCTCCAGCTGACCTTTGCCCTGCTTTGCACCTGGAGCCTAAGCTTAGTGACCTGAGCTGAGTGACCTGTGGGCTACAGTTTCACTGAGTGGACATGTACATACAAACAGCTGTACCAAATCTCCACCAGAAGTAAAGAGAGGCCAGGAAGGGGCCCAAGAGGTCCTGGGGGCATGTGGTGGGTAGGGCTAAAAAGTCACACTCTTCTGTGAGAAGGAAGGGAGTGAGGAGGAGGAGAAGGATGGCTAATGGAAAGGACACTGCCCTGTCCTGGGGTTCTTCACCCTGGCCTCTAAGTTGGAGAACCACGTTTTCCAGGAAGAGAGAACTGAGAAAAGAACACAGTTTGATTTGACTTTACTTTTGGGGAGTCTGAAGGTGACATGCCAGAGAGCTAGCCTTGACACTTGCTATAGATGATGATGATGATGATGATGATGATGATGATGATGATGGTCTGCCCTTCGCAGCTGGTCCCTTCCAAGTCAGGATCATGAGCAGCCAGCATGGAGAGCCCTGGTCAGCAGGCAATCTCCCTGGCTCTAGGAAATAGAGGAACTGGCTAAAACTCAAAGCCGTGTTTCTTAAGCCCCACTTAACATTTTAGTATTCGCTATTGTTTTTTGTGTTTCTAATTTTTAAAGATTTACCTTTAATTGTGTGTATATGTGTGTCTGTGTGTGGGCTTGTGCACATTCATGCAGTGTCTTTGGAAGACAGAAAGGAGCATCAGATCCTCTGGAGGAGGAGTTACAGACAGTTGTGAGCTTCCTGATACAATAGTTCTGAGGACCAAATGCTGGTTCTCTGTAAGAGCAGCATGTGTCCCTCTTCCTCCTCCTCTTCCTCTTCCTCCTCCTCTCCCTCTTCCTCCTCCTCTCCCTCTTGTAGCACGAATCCTAACTGGTCTTAATAAAAACCTGGAGTGAGTTATCAGAGTAAATGCTGAAAGATCAGAGAGACAGAGGAACAAGCCACAGCCACCTCTCACCTCACCAACTCCTCAGCCGAAAAGACTGAGCTCCTGTCTCCTCCTGCCTTATATTCCTTCTCTCCACCCAGCCATATCACCTACTGTCTCATCCTTCCAAGTGCTGGGATTAAAGGCGTGCGCACCACCACTGCCTGGCCTCTATGGCTAACTAGTGGAGGGCTTTGCCCTCTGATCTTCAGGCAAGCTTTATTTGTTAGAACACGAACAAAATATCACCACATCCTCTTCCTCTTCTCCTATTAAATCATTATTACTTTATTTGTGTTCTTTTTTGTCATTATTTTATTATCTTATGTGACTCCTTACAACAGACAGAGATCATTACAGAAAAGCACAAGCAACCAAAATTCACAGAACAAGCGACCACATGGTCCCCAGCCCCAGCTCTGCTGCTGTACCTAAGGCTCAGGGCTGATGGTGGAAGAGAAGTTGGGAAGAGTACAAGAGCTTTGTCAGAAAACTTACACCCATGAAGCATCACCAACATGGCTGCCTAAACCAGACCTGAACAAGGACGACACCAAGGGCCATGCTGACGTGGAGGGGGGAATCCCATGGGGCCTCAACCCAAGACAAGAACTACAGGCACCTTAGGAATAAGGGAGCAGGAGACATCAGCCTTGACATTGTATCTGCACAAGTAACACTGTATACATATGCATGAGCAGCCTGGCCTGAACAGGTTGTATTTGTGTGTTTAAGAATTTATATCCACACATATACATTTATGTATGTAACAACAGTTGAAGAAATAGAGGCCATGAGTTTGAGAGAGAGCAGAGGGTGCACAGGGAGGGGGTTAGAGACAGGAAAGAGAAGGGAGAAAACTATGTAATGATGTTTGAATTTCAAAAACTAAAAAATGCGTGAAAGAAAATGTTTAAAAGAACCTTGAGAAAGAACTTCCTTAGGAAACTGCTAGGAAGTGAATGACTTTACAGACTCCTGGGAAGGAGTGTGTCATTAACATTTTTATATTTCCTCCCCTCTTCTCTTCACCTTAAACTGCTGACATGTGAATCCTGAAGACCGTGGCTAAAGCTTAGAGCAATCCTATCGATATGAAATTAGAGAACAGCATCGAGCTGGGCTGCCCACTCAAGCGCACGCACGGTGACTCAACACCAACATATCTTTACATATAATGCTGCACGTAAAAACTAAGTCATATATGGGTGTGTGTGTGATGTCTGAAAGTCTCTATAATAGATGTATTTTAATAATTAGACCATCAGTATTCATCCCAGTGTCTGAGAAAATGAAGTAAGGAGGAAAAATGCTGCCATGCTAATTGTAACCTAAAACAAAATAAAACAAAAATGAAATGCAGGGACTGAAGAGATAGCTCAGCTACTACGAGCACTTGCTGCTCTTGCAGAGTACTTGGGTTCGATTCCCAGCACCCACATGGTGGCTCACAACCATCTGTAATTCTAGTTCTAGGTGATCCAATGTACTCTCTGGTTTCCTTGAGCATCAGACATATATCTAGTGCACATACATACACGTAGACAAAAAAATTCATATATATCAAATAAAAAGAAATGACTTTAAAAAGAAACCCAATAGATTCTTTCTATATACAGACATTCACCAACTGAAGTGCATGAAAATGCAAAGTCCTGTGGTAATGGCAGTTTTCACTGAGCCAATATGAGGGATTGCTCTGTTGGGTTTCATGTTTTACTGTGATTTGTAGTTAAGAGTTTGTAATATTAAGAGAAAACAAACAACTAGCAATAAGTGGAGAGACTCAAGAAATGACTGTTACTGTGTTGATTTATAGTAAATTTTGCAGTAAGATAAGCATGTAAGTAGTGTTGGATCGATTCAGAGTCTTTCTGGAGGAATCATTTGTAAAATCCCACTTCTTAGATGCCTTATGGATTACACAGGGGACTGTGAAGTGACAGTTCCTGTGCGCTAAGAGCCACCATGGGCATTTTCCCCCCAGACCCGATGTCAGCACAGGGTACCAAGACACAGGTCAGAAACCATGGTCACCATCCGAGTGTGGGTGTGCTGTCTGCTGGCCTTCTCTGCTACAACTGAACACAAAGCTGCTCCCCAGGTGTAAGGGGATCTCCTAAGTCCCCAGTCACTTGTACACGTCTGTGAGCCACAATGCCCTACGCCGATCTGCCTTTGCCTTTCTTCTTCCCTGTGTCTTTATGGAGTTCTTTGACAGGCCCATCCTCCATCCTCTGCAATAACCCACATTGTCAGCGTAACATCTGTCCCATCTGTGTTCCTTCGGTAAACCCAAATAGAAGGACAGCTCAGGACTCAGCTCCAGGCTCCACCTCACCTTTTCCTGGCACAAGACCAGCGAGGTGCCACCTCTGTCCCTTTGTGGCTTTGGAAACCAAGGCTCACCAGTACCAGCTGTTTACCAGTTCAGGCCACAAGGAGAGATTGAGCTGTCACAGAGCTGTATGATTTTGAAGACTGCAAAGTGAATATGGTTATTATTAACCAAGAATTGGTCATGACTCATAGGATACAATTAGACTAATTTCTTGCTAAAGTTCCATAGTCCTACAGCAAAACAGATGGACTGGCCACAAGGAGGCCAGAGCCACATAAAATTTAATATTCAGTGTCACATCTGTGAGAGCTCCCTACTGGGTGTGGGCATTCCCTGCTCCCGAAGAGCTGAGGCCTCCTTATGGCGCAGGTGTATGTTTGTCAAGTCTGTGTGGGGGTTTCTCCTTAACTTCCAGGAGCAGATGAAACATCTATTTGTGAGTGCTACAGGCAGTGTGTCAGGAGGGATGGAGTGGGGGGAGGGGCGCAGCATGAATATGAACCCAAGCCCACTACTGTCTGATCTTTGTTCTGAGGAGGAAGCCTAATCACCACGCCTCAGTTTCTCTCTTGGTCATCTAGCATTAAGTCCAATTAAAGAGCTGTTAGTTACTGTCAGGGTATGTGCGCACTGTCGTACCTTAGGGCTGCCGTGCCCCACTGGTTGTTGTTTTCACAGTCATTATAGCCGGATGGGACTAGTGGTTGCTTCCCTTCACTGGAAGCTTGCATGCTGCCTTCTAGAATGACGAAAGCTGGTCCTTAGGGAAGAGGCTTTCAAGTCAGAACCAGCTGAGATCTCTGGGTTTTGTGTCCAAAGCGAATAGTGTCTTCACCAAGGATAAAAGCAATAGACTTTATTATTTCAGAGGTCTCTTGGACATTCTCATGCCTGGTGTTGGGGTTTTGTTAGATAATCTATGACTCTTGGGGGAGCATCATCAGCCCATATGGGAAAATTTCATTTAAACTGTATATGTATTCATTTACTTGTATGTGTTGTCTGTTATTCTAGGTCTATAGATAATATAATTCCTTACGACTTCTCAGACATCCTAATGTTATTGTACCTTCCCCTACTTCTTCTGTATTGATCCCCCATTAAAGCCATCATGTAGCAGGAATCTTAACAGGAGTCTTATTAATAAGATATTGGGGTGAACGCTGGAAGATCAGAGAAGCAGAATAAGCCACAGCTTCCTCACCTTGCTAGTTCCTCAGGTGATCCTGTTTCCTCAGGCTGGAAGCCTCTGAGTCCTCATCCAGGATGGGTCTCAGCTGAACTGCTGCTCAAAAGCCTAAATGCTTAACCAGCCAAATGCTTAACTAGCCAAATGCTTGTAGTTTCTGATCTTCACGCCTTATATGTCTTTCTGTTTTCTGCCATCACTCCCTGGGATTAAAGGCGTGTGTCACCATGCCTAGCTGTTTCCAATGTGGCCTTGAACTCACAGAGATCCAGAGGTATTTCTGCCTCTGGAATGCTAGGATTAAAGGCGTGTGCTACCACTGCCTATCCTCATGTTTAATATTGTGGCCGTCCTGCTCTCTGACTCCAGATAAGTTTATTTTGGGGAGTACACAGTATTTCGGGGAACACAATACCACCATTTTTTCCCACTACCCCTTCAAATAACTTGTACCCTGCTCTTCCCCCTCCATTGTTTCTCCCCACATATGGTCCCCTTTTGCTTTCTGATGGGGTTTCTGATGTTACTCCCAGTTATAAATTCACATCTGAATATTTGGAGCTAGGAACTACAAATGAGAGAGAACATTCATGGTGTGCCTTTCTGGGTCTGAGTTACCTCACTCAATATGACATTCCACCCATTTACTTTCAAACTTAATGATTTATTTTTTCTTTACAGTTGAAAAGTATACAAACCACACTTTCATTACGCATCATCAGTTGAAGAACATTTGGATGGTTTTCATTTTCTAGTTACTTTGAATAGAGCTGCAACGAACATGTCTAGTCCTTTGGCATATGCTGAAGAGTGGATAGCTGGGTCATCTGGTCGATTTATTTTTGTGGTTTTAAGGGTTTTCCACACTGATTTCCAGAGTGACTGACTGGACCAGTTTGCAACCCTCCCAGGGAAAGAGGGCTCTTCTCTGCTCACACGGCCTTAAGCATTTGTCTTCTGCTGCGCCACTGATCTTTGTCATTGGGCTGGAGCAAGATGAAATCTCAAGGTTGTTTTGGTTTGCATTTCGCTAATGGCTAGGAATAATGAGGTATTTCTTAGCCATCTTTATTTCTTCTGTTGAGAATTCTCTGTTCAGATGCTAACCCCCCTTATTCGAATGATCTTTTGTCTTTTGGGCTTGGTTGTTTTTTGTTTTGTTTTGTTGTTTTTTAGTTCTATATTCTGATGGTAATCCTCAGTTAGATGGTTAGATGTAAAGATTCTCTCCCATTCTGTGGGCTTCTTCTTCACTCAGTTGCCTGTTTCCTTGATTGTACAGAAGATTTTTAGTTTTATGGGCTCCTGCTTTTCAACTGTTGGCCTCAAATCCTAGGCAAATGGGGTCATATTTGGAAAGTCACGTCCTACACTTGTGTCCTGTAGGGTACTGCTTATGTTTTCTTCTAGAAGTTTCAGTGCTTTGGGTTTCACATTCAGGCCTTAGGTTGATTGGGAGTTAGTTTTTGTTTAGTGTGTTAGATACAGGTATAATCTCAACCTTTTACGTGTGGACATCTGGTTTTCCCAACACCATTAGTTGAAGATGCTGTATTTTCTCCAGTGTGGTTTTTGTTTTTTGTTTTTTTCATCTTTGTCAAATATTAAAAGGTAGAAGTTATGTGTACTTATGTTTGGGTCTTCTTCCATTTGCCTACATGTCTGTTTTTGCACCAGTAACATATTGGTTTTATTACTATACCTCTTTAATATGTCTTAAGTTCTGCAATGGTACTCCTCCAGAGTTGTTCCTTTTGTTCAGGGTTGTCTTGGCTACCAGGGATCTTTTGTAATTCATATAAATACTAGGATAGGTTTTTTTTTTTTTTCTATTTCTGTAAAAAATGAAAGAGGGATTTTGACTAGGATTGCATTGAATCTGTACCTGGCCAAAGGTAGAATGATGATTTTCACAACATTAATTTTGCCAATTCTTGAGCACTTTCTTTCTTTCCATTTCCTACTATCTTTCTTTACCTCTTTCATCAGAGACTTAAAAGTTTTCATTGTGAAAGTCTTTAACCTCCTTGGAGATTGTTTTTCATAAATATGTTCTTTTCTTTGAGGCTATTGTGAATGGGAGTGTGTCTGTGATCTGTTTCTCTGCATGCTTGTTGTTATATAAAAAAGCTATTGATTTATGCAAGTTAATTCTGTATCCTGCCACAATGCTGAAATTGTTTAACATTTCTGGAAGTTTTCAGGTAGAACTTTTGGTATCTCTTATGTATAATATTATGTCATCTGCAAGGGGGCATAGTTTGTCTTCTTTTCCTATTGGTATTCCTTTAATTTCCCCCTCTTGCCTTATTGTTCCGCCTCATGCTTCAGGTACAATATTGGAAAGGTATTGGAGTAACAGACAGTTGCTGTGGGATGTTCTGTATGTCAAATGTGTTGCTCTGATTGGTTAAAATAAAGTGCTGATTGGCCAGTAGCCAGGCAGGAAGGATAGGGTAGGCAGGACAAGGAGGAGGAGAACTGTGGGAAATGGAAGGCTGGGTGAGAGAGATACTGCCAGCCGCAGCCATGACAAGAAAGATGTAAAGTACTGGTAAGCCACGAGCCACGTGGCAAAATATAGACTAATAGAAATGGGCTAATTTAAGATATAAGAACTAGACAGCAAGGAGCCTGCCACGGCCATACAGTTTGTAAGCAATATAAGTTTCTGTGTGTTTACTTAGTTGGGTCTGAGCGTCTATGGGCCTGGCGGGTGAGAGAGATTTGTTCTGACTGTGGACCAGGCAGGAAAACTCTAGCTACAGACAATCCTGTCTTGTTCCTGATTTCAGCAGGATTGCTTTATGTTTTTCCCCACTTAGAGTGCTGTTGGCTGTGGGTTTCCCATGTGTAGCTTTTATTATACTATAGTATATTCCCTCTAGTTCTACTCTCTCTAGGACTTTTATCATGAAGGCATTTTGTCAGTGACCTTTTCTGCATCTATTGAGATGAACCTGATATTTTTGTCTTTAAGTCCATTTATGTGGTTTATTACATTTATTAACGTGTATATGTTGAACCATCTCTGCATTTACATGATAAAGCCTGACCATTATTACTATTTTTTTATGTATGTCTGGATTCAGTTTGCAAGCATTTTATTGAGGATTTTTGAATCTATGTTCATCAGAAATATTGGTCTGTAGGTAGGAGTGTGTGTGTGTGTGTGTGTGTGTGTGTGTGTGTGTGTGTGTGTGTTTACCTGGTTTGGGAATTAGAGTGACACTGGCTTCATAGAAAGAGTTTGAAAATGCTCCTGGTTTTAATTTGTTTATATTTTTGTTAAGTTTAAGAAGGGTTACCTGTAGATATTTTTTAAAGACTGGTAGAATTTTTCTCTGAATACATGTAAGCTTGGACATTTTTAAGTTGGAAGTTTTTACTTACTGTTTTTCTTCTTCTTCTTCTTCTTCTTCTTCTCATTATTATTATTATTATTATTATTATTATTATTATTATTATTATTACTTCAATCCCCTCGTTTTTGTTACAGGTCCATTTAGGATGTTGATCTTTTCCTAGTTTAATTTTGGTGGTTTGGCTTCCTGTAGAAATTCACTCATTTCTTTTAGATTTTTCAACTTAATGGAATTTTGCAGTATTCCCTTATAATATTCTGAGTTTCTTTGATGCTTGTTGTAATGTTTCCATGTTCTCTTCTGATTCTGTTAATTTGGGTCCTCTTTTCCTTCTTCTGGTTAGTTAGGTCAAGGGTCTGTCGATTTTGTTTATCTTCTCAAAGAACCAACTCTTAGATTCCTTGCTTCTTTGTATTATTTTCTTTATTTCTACTTCATTATTTTCAGCCATCATTTTATTTCTTGCTCTCTAGTGAGTTTGGGTTTGGTTTGTTCTTTCAGATTTACAGTTACAGCTGTATCATTAAGTCATTATCTGTGCTCTTCCTGATTTTTGTTTTAATGTGGGACCGTAGAATTGTAAATCTCCCTGATAGGATTGCTTTTAATATATCCCAAAGGTGCACTGTGTTTACCTTTACTTCCAGGAAATATTTTCTTTCATTCTTGATTCCTCCTTTGACCCATTCACCATTCTGTGTTGAGCTGTTTAATATCTAAGAATTTGTGCATTTATTAGTTTTTTGTTGTTGTTGTTGGTGGTTGTGGAGGTTTTTTGTTTGTTTGTTTTTGTTTTTTTGCTATCAGTTTTAGGTTTTATTGTACTTTGGTCAGATAGGATACAAAGAGTCATTTAAATCTTTTTTCGTTCACAAAGATTTGTTTTATGTCTCAGGATATGATCTGTTTTAGAGACATTTCCATGTGCTGCTGAGTAGAGTGTATTTGTTGGTGTTTTGGTAGGATAGTCTGTAGACATCTATTAAGTCCATTTGATGTATGATGTCATTTAATTCTGATGTTTCTCTGCTTATTTTTTTGTCCTTATAGCTTGTCTATTGGAGAAAGTGGGGTATTGAAATCACCTACCTTTCATAGGATGATGTCAATATGTGTCTTTAATTTCACTAGTATATTTTTGTTAATTTGCATGCACCAGCATTTGGTGTATACATGTTTAAGACAGTAATGTCTTCTTGGTTAACTGTTCCCTTGATTAGAATGAAGTGTCCTTTATTGCTTTAGTTTGAAATTATTTTGTCAGCTGTGAGGATGACAATTCCTGCTTGCTTTCAGGTACTGATCAATCTGAGTGCTTTCATTCACTCTTGTACTTTTAGGTGTTGCCTTTTTTAAAGCAAAGGTGTGTTTTTTGTTGGCAACAAATAGATGCATTTGTTTCTTGATCTGTTCATCCAGCCAGTGTATTTTGATTGGAGAAATGAGACCATTGATATTTAAAGTTATTATTGAAAAGGATGTGTTTAATTGTTGTGTTTTTTATATTTGTTATTGTTGTTTGTGTTCTCAGTGGTTCTTTGTTTTTCAGTAATTATAAATTCATTTGTTTTCTTTCTACAGTTTGTTTTTTTTTTGTTTGTTTGTTTTTTGTTTTTTGTTTTTTTTTTTTTTGGCTATACTCCTTCTTCTCTTCAGCCATAACTGTTGTTTTCTGTTTCTTTAGATTTGGTCTGTTGGATGTAAAATTTTTTGCACTGTTTATATCATGGAAAGTTTTTCTTTCTCTTTCAACTGTGACAGACAGTTTTACTGGGTACATTAGTATAGGTTGGCAGTCTTGATCTTTTAGGGCATGAAACATATTACTTCAGGTTCTCTGGCTTTCAAAGTTTCATTGAGAAATTAGCTGTTATTTTGATGGGTTTGACTTTACATGTGACTCATGTTTTTCCCTTGCAGCTTTCAATACTGTTCTTTATTTGGAATACTTAGTGTTTTAACTATGACATGCTCTGGAGAGTTTCTTCTGTGGTCTTGTCTGTCTGGTGTTCTGTGTGCATCTGTGTGTGTCTTTGGGTATGTGGAGTGTTTCTCTCCTTAGTGTGGGGAAGTTTTCTTCCATGGTATTGTTGAAGATCTGGTCTATGCTAATGACCTGAAATTTCTCTACCTCATCTAGTTCTATAATTTGAAGATGTGTTCTTTTCATTATGTCCCATATCTCTTGCACGTTCTCTTCCTGTATTTTCCTAAAATTTCCATATTCTTTGCTTATTTTGTCTAGATCCTCTATTTTATCTTCAAGTCCTGGATTCAAGAATGGACTCAGTCTCTGCTGGACCCATTCCACTTGTAAGTCTCTCCTTTGGGTTTTCTATTTGGGCCATTAGGTTTTTCATTTCAGCTTGAGTTCTCTTCAATTTCTATCTCTTTAATAAAACTCCATTTTCAAACCCTGAATTGACTTTGTCATTTCCAGCAGCTTTATGTGCTGTGGGATGGTTTTCTGTATGCTGTGAATATATGTTGCTCCCATTGGCTAATGAATAAAGCTGCATTGGCCTATGGCAGGGCAAGATGGAGCCAGGCAGGATAATTCATAAAGAGATAGTAAGGAGAAAGGAGAATGGTGAGAGATGCTAGCCCATTGCCTAAGGAGCAACAAGATGCCAAGAGACCAGTAACACCATGGCCATGTGGCAAAACATAAATTAATAGATATGGGTTGAATTAAGTTATAAGAGCTATTTAATAGGGCTGGAGAGATGGCTCAGAGGTTAAGAGCACCGACTGTTCTTCCAGAGGTCCTGAGTTCAATTCCCAGCAACCACATGGCAGCTCACAACCATCTGTAATGAGATCTGGTGCCCTCTTCTGTATACATAATAAATAAAAAAAAAGAGCTATTTAATAATGATCCTGAGCCATAGGCCATACAGTTTGTAATTAATATTAAGCCTCTGAGTGATTATTTTATAAGCGGCTGCAGGACTGAAAAATTGCATCTCCAGTTTGTGTTTTCTTGGTCATCACTCAAGGTTTATTCTCTTTAAGTTCATTGAGCTATTTCTTTGTGTCTTCTTTAAACTCCTTGAATTTTTTGATAAAATTCATAATAATTCTTTTAAATTATTTGCCTTGGGGTTGATTAAATAATTCTCATTGGCAAACCTTTCTAAAGTACTGGTGAATTTTGAGGAAGAGGGGATGCGCCTTGATTCTTTATATTGTTTTTATATTTATGATGAGATCTGAGCATGTCGACTTCTGTGTCTGAAATGGACAGAACAGCTTGCGGCAGGTTGGTTCTACAGTTTGGATATGGCTTAGATTGAACAATATCAGGTGATCACAGGAGGCTGGCTTGCTTTCCAGGATATATGTCCTGCTCCAAAGCCAGAGGTTAAATCTAGGTATTAGGTAGAGTCTGGGGAAAGGAAGATTGGACAGATACAACCAGTCAAACTCCAGTATGAGATGTGCAGAACTTGGCTTTGCAGAGAAGCTGAAATATGGTGTGTGAGGGGCCTGGAGATAGAGGGTGGTGGGGAGAGTGTCCTGGCCAGAACAGGAAGGTTAGGGGCCAGGAACGCAGTGGTAGTCAGACATGGCAAGAACACTGGATATGGGACCTGGGTTATATCTGAAGAGAGCACCAGGTGGGGAGGATCAGGTGGCCTTGCCTGGCTATACCCTGGCCAGGATGTATTTAGTTTTTAATTCATTTTTTATTGACTCTATAGTCCAATTTAAACATATTTACTACGTTGATTCTTCTTCTCCATGAACATATTATTCTAGTTATTAAGGCGGTTTTTGTTTGTTTGTTTGTTTGTTTTTAAGACAGGGCTTTTCCTGTGTAGCTTTGCGCCCTTCCTGGAACTAACTTGGTAGCCCAGTCTGGCCTCAAACTCACAGAGATCCGCCTGGCTCTGCTCCCCAAGTGCTGGGATTAAAGGCATGCACCCAGCTCTAGCTATTAAGTTTTTATATGTATTTCTAAAAAATTTTCAGAGTGTTCTCTATAGAGGTCTTGTTCATCACTCATAACTCTACTACTAGGTTATGGCATGTATTAGCACTGTCCTAAACTGTGCATTTTTAGATTTATGCATCAAACTTGTCTTTGGCATATGTAGAAATACAATGAATGTTTTCTCTTACTTATATTTTATCAATCATATTATTGAAATTATTACACTTTCATAATACAAATTAAATCTGTTTCAGTGTAATGGCTCCCTTGGTTTTCTCGTTCAGAATTCTAAGCTGCTCATGTAGGGGAAACACTAGTGAAGGAAGATTCATAGATGGTTGAAAGGCAAGCTATGCAGTAGCTGGACAATCATGCTTGTGCTCAGGGTTAGAGTCTCTAAGTGTTTTAATCTCTCTCTCAAGACAAAGCATGTCTTCTAATTCTAGCAGGTAAAAGACCCTACTATTTTTCAGACCATCCCTGGGTGATTTCTCATCTCCTGTCTCATGTTGCTCTTGAAATGTTCTGTTTTGCTCAGTTTGTTGCTGCTGGTAATAGGTGCCATTCAATAATATTAGATTATTACCTAGTTTAACCTTTTCATATTGGATTGCTCATTCCTATTCTACAGATGGAGAAACTGAGGATTGTAGAACTTGAATGACTTTTCCAACTTTGATCTACTTGGTAATATAGCCAAGTATCAACCCCAGGCTGGTCTGACTCCAGATCTCGTATTTGTCCATTGACATATTTCTTCTTTCTTCTTCCTCTCCCCCTTTCCCTTTCTTCCCCTCCCCATCTCCCTTCTTCCCTACCTCCTTTTTCTTTACCAACTAAGAGTCTTAGAATACTGGATCCATTATTTTGGATTCCACTGTTTGTTTGTTTGTTTGTTTGTTTGTTTGTTTGTTTTGCTTTTATAAAAAGACTCTCCTGGGATCTTTTATTTGTAAAACAAGGATATTAGTTAAGGTATTTCACAACCAAGGTTTTGAACATGTCAAGAGGGTGAGATAACAGGTGGCAGTCACAGCTTTGGGAAGTAATGTTGATAACAGAGGCAGGTAAGAGGTCAAGCCAGGCAGTCTTGATTACTTCCTTTCTGCAGTGGCTGATCTCCTCTAGTCCCCATTCATGTCTGCCCATCCTCAGAATGTTCAATTTATCAGGAAAGAGAGTCTTCCCAAGTACAATGTGTTAATGAAGTTAACATGAGGTCAAACTGGATTGGGTGTTGGTGTGATTTGGGTGTTGATTGTACCGCAGAGGGTTGTGGGTGCCATTGGGAGACAGCAGAACCTGCAAGAGTAGAGCTTTGTGGGTGATCCTTGGGCCACATACCTGAAAAGGGATTGTGGTAGCTCAGCCTGTTCTCTCTCTGTCTCTGTCTCTCTCTCAGTGTGTGTGTGTGTGTGTGTGTGTGTGTGTGTGTGTGTCTGTCTGTCTGTCCTAGCTAATGAGATGTGTGCTTTTTGCTCTGATAAGTACTCATAACCATCACCATTACCACCCAGCACTCCCACCAAAGCTCCCAAACAATGGAGCTGTCCAGTCTCAGACTAAAATACACAAAACCAAGAACCCAAGGAAGCCTTTCCTCTTGACAAATTGACTTTCCCAGGAACTTTGTTATAGGATGACTAACATGGACATCATAAACTGGCTAAAGCCCGTGACTGGTACTTATCAGGAAAAGACTCAGAGACTCAAGGTGAAGAAGTCCATGGGCTACAGAGCAGAGGTTTCCTCTGTGGGTGACAGTAATGCCAAGTACCACCTAATGCTGGAAGGGAAAACAGCCCCTCCTTTGAAGGATGAAGAGGGAGGCTGGCTCTACCAATGCCTTCACTCCTGAGTTTCAGCCTCTAAAACTGTTGGGGGAGGGGGGGAAAACATGTTTGTTTTGTCTTAAACTACCGCTTTTGCGGTGATTTTTAAAAAACAAAACAAAACAGCGTCATGCTCTTTTTAAAACAGTTATTTTATTTGTATGAGGCTTTTCTTTTTCTTTGCCTGCATGCATGTGTGTGCATCATGTATCTGCTTGGTGTCCATGGTGGTCAGAAGAAGGTGGTGGACCCCCTGAAACTGGAGTGAGACAGTTGTGAGCTGCTGGGAATCAAACTCAGGCCCTCTGCAAGAACAAGTGTTCTTAACCACTGAGCCATCTCTCCAGCCCCTGTAGTAATTTGCTATAAGAACCAGGAAGAACCTCGAAACCTACTCCAGAAGGAATGTTGTTCTTGAAATACTTGAAGTGACAATGATTTGGTTCTAATTTCTGGTTCTTTGGGGTGTGTGTCTTAAAGAGCCAGTTTATGCTTTTTTTGTATATGAGAGGCTGATGAAATGAACTATACAACCAGTCAACGGGGCGGTTTCTCCTAGTGTTTGGTCTGAGCTGAGAATGACTCCTGAAAATATGTCTAGCAGATTCTGCATGTACAAATTGGTTGCATGGATGAAGACATTTATGAATGAGGAGCATAGGAAGAATGGGAAAGGATTATATCTCTCTATGGGAAGATTTCATTTGTTCCTCTGGAGAGCAGTCTCATTTTGTATAGATAAACCTGAGTGTCTTTGAACCAGTGTCTGGGCCTCCCTGGGACTTTGTTCCCCTCACCAGTGAGAGAAGACAAGTGATTCCTTGAAGAGTTGGTGGGAGGATCAGTCACCTGAACAGCTGACATACTCCATGAGCCTGATGTTGTAACTGTTGACATCATTTCCTGATGTCATAACTTCCCACTCTTCTTCTTAAGTGGGAAGCCTATATTCAGTGCCTTTCTGAAGGAAAAGGTACATGTTCTGTTCTATATATGCATGGGTGATATGAAAATGTCTAGATGTGAAGTGTATACATTAGATGTCTGCTGAAGGGGTTCCATGGGAGGGAGGAGGAACTAAGAGAGGATAATGGGTGGAAATGATCAAAATATATTAAGTTTTGTGTATGAAATTGTAAAAATATAAGTGAATGAATGAATGAATGAATGAATGAATGAAATGTCTGTTGTTAGAAAAGGCCCCAAAGCCATGCCTATCCCTAGGAAGTTGCTGGATTTAGCTCAAGTAATATATCACATTTCCTAAGCAGTCCTCCTCTGAGAACAGAGCATCAGTGAATTAAGTCACTTAGCCACACATTTTAAATCTCTTTAACATTGTCCTCATTCATCCCAGGACTGTCAGCACAGCTGTTACTGGACCTAGGTGTAGACAGTTTTCTAAACGGACTAGTGAGTCTATTGGTCCTGACTTAATAGATCTGGTATTAGATGTCTTCCAGTTTGTGCTACTGTACTCAATAAATCATCTTCCCTGGAGGTAATAAAAAGGCAAACCATGAAAGGGGTAGGAGAAAAGGCATCAATCTCTACAAATAAAGAGCCCAGCAATGTCTCTCCCAGGAAGAGAGCAAGCATGTGAATGGGAGTGTTGGTGGACACAAGCTGTTTGTCCTGAGATCTGTCTGTCAACTTTCCCAGCCCTGAGTTGTGTCCCTGGGAATGTATGTCCAAGATGATTGTGAGGGCACGGTAGCCCATCTGCCTGCTGAAGGCAGTGGCCCCAGTATTGTGGAAGCAGATGTTGGCAAACAATTCCTCGGCAGAGCCTCGACTCCAGCCAATTCCTTAAGCTTCACTAGATCCTATAACCAAAGCGAGGTGGCTTCAAGTGCTGCACTTGGCTGATTGTATATCCAGACACACACAACAGGAGGCATGCCATGGCAGTTTATGACTCTGTGAAGCCATTTAGTGCCCTGGACAGCTTGGTTGAAAGGCTGGGAGGAGGGCAAAACCAGGGATCCCTTAAACAAGGCAGTGTGGGTGTTGAAACTAGATCTGATTCCAGGGCCTGTGTTCCTCCTACAACAGTGTGCTGCCCTGGAGGTGGCAGATACTTGGAGCCTTGCAGTCTGTTTCCAGATAGTCTGCTTGCCCATACTTGCTTCCAGGTCTCAGGCAGCTCTGGATCCCTTGCCTTTCATGGCTGCACCACCATTAGGGGCAAGTCAGTCTTCACATTCGCTGTCTTTCCCTTGGGTCTGCCACAGTCTAAAAATCTCTAAATAAACTGGAGCCATCTGCTACAAGCACAGTAACCGCTCTTCACCACTGAGCCATCTCCTCAGGCCCTCAGTGGGGTTTGCAGAGAATAATCGGAGCAGGTTTCTGGGATGGATAGGTCACTGCACTATTTTGGTTCAAATTGCTCAACGAATTTGTAGTGATTTGAAGAACGAGTGCTATAAGGAAGGTGAACGCCATAATTGCTATTTTTACTGGTTGACTGATTGCGAGTAGAAGCAGGAGGAGATGCCTTTTCTATAGAGAGGGAGGCAAGGTGGCAGGCAGTCTGTCCAAACGGACGGAAACATGCTCTTCTACAGACTAAACGGAAGGACATATTCTGCTAAAGCCCAAGAACAATGAATCTGACAAGGCGTGAAGAGGGTTTTTTTTGGTTGTTGTTGTTTTGGGGTGTGTGTGTGTGTGTGTGTGTGTGTGTGTGTGTGTGTGTGTATACCATTCATGGTATGTATGTAGAGGCTGAAAAACAACTTTTTGGGGCAAGCTCTCTGCTGTCCATGCTGCTACACTGCGCACCCCAACTGGAATGAACCCACTTGTCAGTTTTACACAACTGATACTTTCACCCACTGTCTTGGTTAGGGTAACTACTGCTGTGATGAAACACCATGACCAAAACCAAGTTGGGAAGAAAAGCATTTGTTTGGTTTATGCTTCCTTATCACTGTTCATCACAGAAGAAAATCAGAACAGGAACTCAAGCAGGCCAGAAGCTGGAGGCAGGAGCTGATGCAGAGGCCACAGAGGGGTGCTGCTTACTGGCTTGCTCACCATGACTTGCTCATCTTTCTTTTCTCTGTCTCTGTATCTGTCTGTCTCTGTCTCTCTGTCTCTCTTTCTCTTTCTCTCTCTCTTTCTTTCTTCCTGTCTGGTTATCTGCCTGCCTGCCTTTCCTTCCTTCCTTCCTTCCTTCCTTCCTCCCTCCCTCCCTCCCTTCCTTCCTTCCTTCCTTCCTTCCTCCCTCCCTCCCTCCCTTTCTTCCTTCCCTCCTTTCTTCTTTCTTTCTGAGTGAATATCATTTTATTTTATTCTTCTCTCATACATTACATGCCGACTGCAGTTTCCCCTCCCTCTACTCCTTCCAGACCTTCTCTGTACCTCCTCTCTCCCCCAGACCCACTCTTTCTCCATATCCTTTTGGGGGTGGGGGCAAGCAGGCCTCCCGGGGATATTAACTGAATATGGCACAAGGAGTTGCAATAAGATGAGGCACAAACCCTCCTACCAAGACTGGACAAGGCAACCCAGCAGGAGGAAAAGGGTCCCAACAGCATGTAAAAGAATCAGAGACACCTCCCATTGCCACTGTTAGGAGTCCCGCAAGAACACCAAGCTGTACAACCGTAACGTATATACAGAGGTCCTAGCTCAGACCCATACAGGGTCTATGTTTGTCCCCTCAGTCTCTGTGAGCCCCTATGAGCCCTGCTCAGTTGATTCTGTGGGCTGTCTTCTCCTAGTGTCCTCGACCACTCTGGCTCCTACAATCCAACCCTCCTCTGCTACAGGATTCCCCTGGCTCCACCTAGTGTTTGGCTGTGGGTCTCTGCATATACCTTATGGTTTAGTGGCTGGGTTGATGTCCAGTCCCACTTCTGGGAGCCTTGCCTATTCTCGGGCTCTGTATCCTCCATTACTAATAAGCTTCAATAGGTCATAGGTTCCACAGAGTTTTCACTGCATTAGGTTTCTGTATCACCCCCAAATATCCCCCAATTCCAGTCATCTCTCCCAGTATTCTTTCTCACTCTCTCTCACTTCCACCCCCACCTGACCCCTCCTGTTCCCATCTGCACCTGCACCAGTCCACCCACAAAAATCTATTCTATGTCCCCTATTAGTGCAATAATGTAGAGCACTAAAGAGCTAATTAAGAATACAATTATGAGAGTATGGAAGCTTATTAATTCTCTATAATAGGCAATGTAGCGTCTTGTAAGCATAGTTGAAATGGATAAGCCATATAAGATATACAAAGGTTAATCTATAATGTAACTTTGACAATGCTACATAACAAATTTACTAATATCTCATTGAGGGAGATCCATACATTCCCTCTTGAGCTCTGCTTGTTACTTAGCCTCTGGGTCTGTGGATTGCAGTATGATTATCTTTTACTTTACAGCTAATATCCACTTATAAGTGAGTACATACCACATTTGTCTTTCTGAATTGGGGTTACCTCACTCAGGATGATTATTTTCTAGTTCCACCCATTTTCTGCAAATTTCATGATGTCATTGTTTTTAACAGCTGAGTAATACTCCATTGTGTAAATGTAACACATTTTCTTTATCCACTCCAGTTGAGGGATATCTAGGTTATTTCCAGTTTCTGACCATTATGAATAAAGCTGCTATGAACAGTTGAGCAAGTGTCCTTCTGAAAGGATGGAATATCCTTGGGGTATATGCCCAAGAGTGGTATAGCTGGGTTTTGAGATAGATCTGTTTCCAGTTTTCTGAGGAACCACCATTTTGATTTCCATAATGGTAGTACAGTTTGTACTTCCACAGAAATGAAGGAGTGTACCCCTTACTCTACATCCTCGCCAGCATGGGCTGTCACTTGTATTTTTCATTTTAGCTGTTCTTACAGGTGTAAGATGGAATCGCGAAGTAGTTTTGATTTGAAATTCCCTGATGGCTAAGAATGTTGAATTTTCCTTAAGTGTTTCTCAGCCATTTGAGATTCCTCTGTTTAGATCTGTACCCCATTTTTTAAATTGGATTATTTGGTTTGTTGATGTCTAGTTTGTTTTGGATATTAGCTCTATCAGATGTGGAATCGGTGAGTCTTTTCCCATCTGTAGGCTGCTATTTTTGTCCTATTGACAGTGCTCTGTGCCTTACAGCTTTCCAGTTTCATGAGGTCCCATTTACTGATTATTGATCTTAGTGCCTGCACTATTGGTGTTCAGGAACTTGTTTCCTGTGTCAGTGTGTTCAAGGCTGTTCCCCACTTTCTCTTCTGTTATGATCAGTGTATCTGATTTTATGTTGAGGTCTTTAATTCACTTGAACTTGAGCTTTGCTCAAGGTAATAGGTATGGATCTATTTACATTCTTCTACATTCTGACATCCATTTAGACCAGCGCCATTTGTTAAAGATGCTTTCTTTTTTCCATTGTGTATTTATGGCTTCTTTATCAAGAATCAGGTATCCATAGGTGTGAGTATTTATGTCTGGGCCTTAAGCTTGATTCCATTGATCAACCTGTCTATTTTTATATCAATACCATGCAATTTTTATTACAACTCTGAGGTACAGTGTGAAATCAGGGATGGCAATACCTTGGGATGATCTGGATGTTCAAGATTGTTTTAGCTATCCTGGAACTTTTGTTTTTCCATATGAATTTGAATATTTTCTGTTTAAGATCTGTAAAAAATTGTGTTGGAATTTTGATGGGGATTGCATTGAAAATGTAGATTGCTGTTGGCATGATGGCCATTTTTTACTATGCTAACCCTACCAATCCATGGACATGGGAGATCTCTCCATGTTCTGATGTATTTTTCAGTTTCTTTCTTCAAAGACTCAAAGTTCTTCTTATACAGGTCTTTCACTTGCTTGGTTGGAATTATCCCAAGATATTTTATATTATTTTTGGCTCTTGTGAATGATCTCGTTTCCCTGTTTTTTTCATAGCCCATTGTCATTACAGATTTTTTTAGTTAATCTTGTATTCAGGCACTTTACTGAAGGAGTTTATCTGCTGTAGGAGTTCTCTGGTAGAATTTTTGGAGTCACTTATATACACTATCATGTCATCTGCAAATAATGATACTTCGACTTCTTCCTTTCCAGTTTGTGTCCCTCCATCTCCTGTAGTTGTCTTATCGCTCTAGTTAGAACTGTGGATACTATTTGGATAGACATGGAGAGAGTGAACTGCCTTGCTTTGTCCCTGATTTTAGTGGAGTTACTTTAAGTTTCTCTTCAATTAATTTGATGTTGGCTATCAGTTTTCTGTGTATTGCCTTTGTTATGTTTAGGTATGTTCCTTGTATCCCTGATCTCTTCAAGACTTTTATTACGAAGGGGTGTTGGCTTTTGTCAAAGACATCTAATGAGATGATCGTGTGTTTTGTTTTGTTTTGTTTTCAGTCTGTTTATATGATAAATTACATTGACAGATTTTCATATATTGAATCATCTCTTTATCTCTGGGATGAAGCATATTTGATCATGATAGATGATCTTTTTGACGTGTTCTTGAATTCGGTTTGTGAACATTTTATTGAGCTGAGTATTTTTGCATCATTGATTATGAGAGGAATTGGTCTGTAATTCTTTCTCTTTGTTGAATCTTTGTATGGTTTGGGTTTCAGGATAACTGTGGCTTCATAAAATGAGTTGGGCAATGTTCCTTCTATTTCTATTATTGTGGAATAATTTGTGGAGTGTTGGTTTTAGGTCTTCTTTGAAAGTCTCGTAGAATTCTGTGCTGAAACCATCTGGCCCTGGGCTTTTTTTTTTGGTTGGGAGACTTTTAATGACTATTTCTATTTCCTTAGGAATTATAGGTTTATTTCAATTGTTTATCTAATCTTGATTTAACTTTGGTAAGTGCTATCTGTGAAGAAAACCATCCACTTCTTTTAGATTTTCCAATTTTGTGGAGTAGAGGTTTTTGAAGTATGATTTAATGATTCTCTGGATTTCCTTGGTGTCTATTGTTATGTACCCCCTTTTGTTTCTGATTTTGTTGATTTGGATATTTTCTCTCTGTTTTTTAGTTAATTTGGATAAAGATTTGTCTATCTTGTTGATTTATCAAAGAACCAACTTTTTGTTTCATTGATTCTTTGTATTGTTCTCTTTGTTTCTATTTCATTGATTTCAGCCCTCAGTTTGATTATTTCCTGCTATCTACTCCTCTTGGGTGTGTTTGTTTCTTTTTGTTCTAGAGCTTTCAGGTGTGCTGTTAAGTTGCGAGTATAAGATCTCTGCAATTTCTTTATGAAGGTGCCTAGTGCTATGAACTTTCCTCTTAGCAACGCTTTCATTGTGTCCCCAAGTTTGGGTATGTTGTGCCTTCAATTTCATTAAATTATAGGAAGTCTTCAATTTTTTTCGTTCTTTCTGCCTTTACCCAGTAGTCATTCAGTAGAGAATTATTTAGTTTCTATGAGTTTGTAGGCTTTCTATTGTTTCTGTTATTGTTGAAATCCAACTTTAATCCATGGTGGTCTGATAGGGTGCAGGGAGTTATTTCAATTTTCTTATATCTGTTGAGACTTGATTTGTGACTAAGCATGCAGTCAGTTTTTGAGAAAGTTCCATGAGGTGTTGAGAAAAAGGTATATTCTTTTGTGTTTAGGTGAAATATCTGTTAGCTCTAATATTTCTCTGTTTAATTTTTGTTTGGATGCTCTATCCATTGTTGAGAGTAGGTTATTGAGGTCTCCCACCTTCTGTCAGTGGCCATGTCAGAGGAGCAGCAGTTGGCAATTGAGTTCAAGGTGTCAGCCAACCAGGAGGCAAATCCTTAGTAGGTAAATCTTGAATAGGCATGGCCCCAAAACCAAAGACCCCAGAGTGTCTTTTGCTTCTGCTGTGCCTTCATATGTTTGCTGCTGCCATTTTTCTCTGCTATCTGTCATGGAGTGAATGGGTGTGTGGAGGCTTCCACTGCCTGTAATGTAGTGTGTTTGTCTCATGGAAATATCTCTTTCTACAAAGATGATTTCTTATGCTGTATTGTCTAATTGATAATAATAATGTTAGTTTAAATAGAGTTTTGATGATTAAAAATATAAACAAGGAAGTGTCACACAGCTAGAACATATGAGTGTCTATGGAGAAGACATATAGACTGTGGCTTAGGTTAATGATAAGAAAAGCAGTTGAGTCCCAGTAGCCCAACTAGCTTAAATTCTTTTAACCTTAATGTTGGGAGATGTGTTCACAGGTTTCAGAGTACATCAGAGCTGAAACAAAGCTTTGAAAATAACTTAAAGTTAGACTAAAACGTCTTTGTTAAAAACCCAAGAAGACAATCTAAAGTTTTAGAAAGGTACACAGTTGAATGAGGAACTCATTAAGGTCAGGGAACAAGAACAAAGCAGCCCAGTTATCATTAGCTGACATGCCTTTCTTGCTATGATTGGTTGATGAACAAAAGCAAGGTTTAATTCTTTTTACCCATTTCTGCCCTTGATCTCCTGATATAAGAAACTATTGATGAGTGGGTATGCACCCAAAAGATGTAAAGTAGAGAAGACTAATTCTTTTTATATATATATAAGAGTTTAGATTTATGATTCCTTTAAGATTCCTTATAAGATTACCTTTCAAGATAATAAAGTGATTGGTCCTTTCTTTGTAACTGCAAAATGCAGTCTGCCAGTAAAAGAATATCTTGCTAGTTTACACACTGCTGATCTATAACAAGTTAATTGGGTATGAATACACATGGGTTCTTGGGTTTTAACATGTAAGGGATATGGGAAACATGTTGTTTTTTTACTTGTATTCACTGTAATCATTCACTTGAAAAACAGAATGTAACCACATTGTAATTTTATACTGCCTGAAAGGTTTTGCTGGGGTATATAAGCTTTAAGGGAAAGAATAAAGATAGAGTAAAAATGAGTTAGAAGGAAATATCAAGAATGGGAGAGTTAGAAGGAGTTAGAAGGAAAACATGAAGAATGAGAGGGTTAGGAGGAAAACATCAAAAGAGTTAGAAGAAAATCATCAAGTGAGACAGAAGGGACATTTCTGGATAGAGGTAAGGATAGAGAGTGGAGAATACAGAAGAATAAAACAGGAAACCATCAAGAATGTGTGAGTGTCGTTTTCCCTAACCCCCTCAGATTAAAAAAGTCATAGTATACACTTGACTCTGTGGATTCCCTTTCAACCCTGCACTGCTGGAGGCTAGCCCCCTGTTCAGGTGCCAGGTACCTCTGCCTCAGGGGCCAGCCTCCAGCAGCCCAGGGCTCAAAGGAAATCCACTATGTGTTTTCTTTATTACTTCTATGATCATTTTCAGGTCTTCAATAGTTTTACTCAGTTCCTGCAACTATTTGTTTTTGCTTGCCTTTCTTTAAGGGATTTATCATCTTTATAAAGTTGGTTTTAAGGTTGTTTTCTTGTGCTCTGTTGGAATATTCAGGGCTTGCTGTAGTAGAATAGCTGTACTCTGGTGGTGCCTTATTTCCCCAACTATTGTTGATTGTGTTCTTATGCTGGAGTCTAGGCAGCTGGGTTTTGGAGTAATTATAGGTCTAGGTACCAATTCCTGAGGTTGTCTTTGTTGGATGGATGTTATTTTCCTTGGTTTCTGTTTCTCTCTGGTCTTCTGGCCAGAGTGGTCTGTGGTTGAGTGGAGAGTCTCCACCCGAGTTGGGGGCTGGATTTCTGATGGCCAGGGTGGCCTCTGGTCAAACAGGTTTTTTTTTTTTTATGAGTTGGGAGCTGGATTTCTGATGATCAGGGGAGCCTCTGGCCAAGCAGGGGGGTTGTGCCTGAGTTGGGGGCTGGATTTCTGGCAGCAAGCAAGATCTCTGATCCAGCTGGTGTCCTGCACAGGAGTTGGGAGCTGAGATATGGTTGCAATGGAGGGGTGGACTGATTGGAGATAGGATGGATGGGCACTGAGTAGGAAGAGTTCTTGTGTAGGCAGTCTACTTGTGGTTCTAGTAGCTAGTGTGGCCTCTGGTCAAGAAGATGGCCTTTGCTGGAGCTGGGGAAGGGGAGGAGCAGTTGGGAGTAAGATGGCTTGTAGGTAGAGCCCCCACCTGAAGTTCTGGTGGCCTCTGGTCCAGCAGGGTGCCTCCACTGGAATGAAGGGCTGGGATATGGTGATGAAGAGGGGGAGGTTGATTAAGGGTGGGCAAGGTTAGCACTGAGGGAGTGTTGGTGGTCTGCAGGTGGGGGTTTACCTGGGACTCTGGGTGCCAGCCTGACCTCTAGTAGAGCTAGGTCTACTTTCACATAGAACCCAGGACCACCAGTCTAGGGATGGCAGTACCCACAATAGGCTGGGTCATCCCCATCAATCACTAATTAAGAAAATGTCTTATAGCCAGATCTGATAGAAGCATTTCCTCTGTTGAAATAACTCTGTGTCAAGTTGACATAAACTAGCCAGTACACCCACTGAGACATCCCCAATCCCCTCCCCCTTTTTTGAGACAAGAGTCTTTTTATGTAGCCCAAACTGGTCTTGAACTCACAATCAGCCTCCTTAATCATGATGTCATAGGTGTATGCCACCACACACAACAAGAAGTTCTTTTTTCTTTTCCCACAAGGGATGAACACAGGATTCTATAGCTCTGAGTTCCAAGAGGGGGCTTTTTAGGTATGCTTCCTGCTGAGAAAAAGAAGGTAACAATGTGACTTTTTAGAAATTATTTTTGTTTGATGGTTAAAAATTGGTAAACACATACACACATACACATACACAGAGTCACATACAGTGGTGTAGAGGTTGAAAATAAAATAAAAAGAAAAAAAATTTACTATGAAAACATTATTTTTAAATAGTAAAAGTAGCTACATTAGTATCAATATAAATAATAACAGACTTCACAAGAAAACAAAAAGCTGGAGACCAACAGGAGCCAGGCTCCCAGCATGACAGTCATGGACTCTAAACCCTTTGAAACTGGAAGACCCAAATAAACTCTTTTTTCTATAAATTGCCTTGTTCATGGTATTTTATCTAAACAATAGAAAAGTAACCAAGATACCAGGAAAGAAACTGAATTTGTGATTTAAAAGTTCCAAAAGAAACCTCCACAAGAGGATGGAGTCTTTAGTGAATTCCACCTGAGATTTAAAGATGAGTAAGTTCACATCAATTTCACATGATCATCAGAGGGGAGACCACATCCCAATTTCCTTTTTGAGGCAAGAATCATACTGGTTTGCCCAACTAAAATGCACTTAGGTATGCAAAAATAAAAACATTATAAAAGATAGAAAATTATAGGCCAATATCTCTTATGAACATTGATGAAACATTTTTTGCAATAAAATATTCATGAAGTGAGTATAGTAATGTTCAAAAAATTATAAACTATTGAGTAGCTGGTATTCATTCCCAGTATGCAATGTTACTTTAACATTTGAAAGTTCAATTCTACTAGTTAATGAAATAGGAAGAGTGGGAGAGGAGAGAAACAGGAAGAAGAAGGGATGACAGAGGAAAGGGAGAGTAGGGAGAGAACAGAAAAGCATTTCTGACCAAAAAAAAAAAAAGTGAAATTCTATAAAATAACTGTGGCTTTCTCTGGCCTTGTTCAGCTCTGGAGAAGACTGAGAAGATTCTTGGGTGCCTTACCTTATAGAAAGGACATGTGATGGCACACAGACATGATTAAACAGAGAAAGGACATGTGATAGCACACAGACACAGTAGACAGAGAAAGACAGGAGATGACACACAGACACAGTAGACAGAGAAAGACAGGAGATGGCACACAGACACAGTAGACAGAGAAAGACACAGTAACAGAGAAAGACAGGAGATGGCACACAGACACAGTACACAGAGAAAGACAGGAGATGGGGCACAGACACAGTACACAGAGAAAGACATGAGATGGGGCACAGACACGGTTAAACAGAGAAAAATCCTAGCTTATGGGGTCAGGATGGCTGCATCACTTACTTGTTTTGTAGCCAGTAACAGATTCACATTCTTTTCATTAGAATCTTTTATTTATTTATTAATACACAAAGTATTGGATTTCATTATGTCATCAATAGACAAAATTTGTATTGATTTGTATTGATTCCTCCCCTCCCTCTTCCCCCACCCTGTACTCCTGGTCCCCCATGAACCCCGGCATCTTCCTTCTGCTTTTGTGTCACATGTGTCCTTTGTCCCCTCCTCACTTCCTCAACATTCCCGCCCCCACTCTTTCAGTCTCCTCTCTAATGTCATAGCCCATCTCCACTTCACACCCACTTCTACATACATAGAAACATTAAAAGTTAGGATCTGCCTATGAGAGATAACATGCAGGGAATCGTATATTTTGGCAGCAAGTTGTAAGAAGTGAATCCCATTAGTTGCCTGAAATTGTATAAATATATATACATATACATACATTTGAACAATACATGTATATATGTATGCACATATATAAAAAAGAAAACTAACATGTTTCAGGACAAGTGGTAACTATGGCATTTTGAAATCCTAGTAATAATTTGTACTGACTCTCTTGCCCTAAAAAGGTTTTTTCTTAATTTTTTTTTTTTTTTTTTTTTTTGTCATGAGCTCACAAATAAATTGACAACCAGATTACATAAGGCAGGCACTCAAGCAAACACTTGCCTAGCTCCATCCTTCTTAACTTATGATACTTTGGAGGGAGAATTGGCATCACGAACTTTCTCAGAGCCTAGTTCACAAGATTAAACAGAGCATTGCTCAAGGACAGAGGGCAAACAAGGCCTCGTTTGGGGTCTTGTGTAAAGACGGCACTTGCGCTGATGCTCTCGCACTGGATAGCACTGGATAGCTGTGGACATGGGTGTCACTACTTATACAAGAGATCGTGTATTTTAAATTATGCTCCTGCTGTGTGCAAGTTCAGCCTAAACACACCATTAATTGGAACCACACATGTGGCCTTTACTGAAAACTGTCTAAAATTCTTTAAACATTTTAAGAAAAATACACAGAATTAAACCTCATGTTCATTCCAGAAAACATGGTAGATATCCATCAATATTTAATAATAAAATCTGGTTAGTCTCAGAATGCAGAAGCCTGGAGGGACGGCCCATGCTATTAACAAAAGCTTGTCATAAAAATGAGACCATGTGCTATTTTTCCTCCACATATTTCCACAAGGACAACAGAGCAGCAACCTTCCAGGACCATACACTACAATGCCACAGTCATGAAATCCCTTCTCATCCTGGTATCTGCCCATGAGCCAAGTTTAAATACACAGAGAAGAAAGCTTCTCATGAATCTCATTGGCAGTAGTGTCAATTTTGTGCTCAACACATTTCTGTCTTTTTTCACGTTGTATTTTAAATTTTCACACCTTCGCAAGGCAGGTACAGTGGGTCTTCTAAATCCAGGGGTTCTGCATCTATGAATTCTGTCAACCACAAATCAAAAATATTTTTTAAAAATTGTGTCTCAGGGCTGGGGAGATGGTTTGAGTAGTTAAGAGCACTGGCTGCTCTTGCAGAGGATCTGGTTTGGATTCCTTGTACCAATATGGTAGCTCACAACCATTTGTAGGTCTAGTTTGAGGAGATCCAATGCCCTCTTCTGGCCTCTGTAGCTACTGCATACACACAGTGCACTTACATTCATGAATATGCATGAACATCCACATAACTAAAAATCAATATTTAAAATTTTGTGCCTGTACTTCCCATATATAGCATTTTCTTGTCGTGTTTATTACATTACAGAGTAACATGTAAACATTACAGTGTAACACTTTTTTATATACCATTTACAATGGACTAAGTGCTATAAGTAAGTAACAGATGATTTCTAGTAGAGAGCAATGTGGGGGCAGAAAGTCCTTGATATCGATGCCCACAAGCTAGGCCCCTGGCAGAGAGGCTCCAAGTCCCACCACCAAGACCTGACTCCAGTTTTGCTACAGGAGTTCTCAAGTGTTCAAATTAACACCTATTTATTTCACTCAAGTCTAGGAATATTTAATCCAGATTTGTGACATTATTGGCACATGGGAGAAGACAAATGTGGCAATACTCTTAAGTAGGGGACTCTTGTAAAGAACAAGTTCACAGATGTTACACAAATATAATGAGAAAAGGATAGTCAACATCTTGAAAATGCAGTAAAATAGGAACAACCATGAAAAAAATACTATGCAAATCTATCTCTTGGAGTGGACTTTAAATCCAATCAAAAAGTGTTTGGTGGACTGGAGAGATGGCTCAGAGGTTAAGAGCACTAGCTGCTCTTCCAGAAGTCCTGAGTTCAATTCCCAGCAACCACATGGTGGCTCACAACCATCTGTAATGTAAAGAAGGTGCCCTTTTCTGGCATGCAGACAGAACACTGTATACATAATAAATAAATCTTAAAAAAAAAAATAAAGAAGAAGTGTTTGGCCACTCCCATAACATTTGTAGCACAGTTGCACTAGTATACCTTACAGACCAGTAGATGTTGTAGTATCACATAGGATTTGTGATACTGATGATTACTTGTGTCCTCTGGTAACATGCAAAATACCTTACAGCCCAATCAACATTAGGCAGTAGGGGCAAAGCTTCTAGCACTATTCTTAAAGACACCATTTACCATTATGTCATCCAACAAGAAGCAATCGAGCTGGATGACATCAGTAAATGTCGTCTTTAAGAATGGGGCCTTACCTTCAGGTTGTGGAGGGTAACTAACAGCCTTAACAATAGCCCATGATGTTTGACAGCATCTATAGGACCCCTTTGGCCAATGACTGAACAATATGTAACCTATCACTGGCACTGGGTGTTTACTTGGTGGCCTAAGGTGGAACATTGTCTTCCTCAATATATGGTGATTCCATTTAAATTACACACACACACACACACACACACACACACACACACACACACACGGAATATATACATTAGGAAGCGCCTACAGTAGTAGGGCTCCATATGGCCTATCCAACAGTCTTTGTGTCAGTTGCCCCTCCCATGTCCCTGCCTTTACCATGACCTCCCACCCACCCCAGCAGATGGTAATTAACACAGAGACACATGACTAGACAATGTGCAGAGAGTGAGAGACTTTGGAGCACTCGGTCCTAAATGAGATGTTTCCATCAATATCCTTCCTCCTCAAGGTTCAGGGATCTATGAGGAAAAGGAGGTGGAAAGATTTTAAGAGCCAGACGTGTTAGACGACTCTAACTGCTTCCAGACACATCAGGACTGATGTACATATGAACTCCAGAGACTCTAACAGCACACACAGGACCTGTACAAGTTCAAATCAGAAAATAATTCCAGCACAAGAAGTGGAAGGAGACAGAAAGTCCCACTCCTAACCAAGAAGCTATTTTCAATTGATAGCTTCTGGGAAAGGAAAAATCAGTTTTCTCCAATGGAGTGTTGCTGGGTTTACCAACCACATACTAGGGAAGACCCTGTGCCCAGGAGTTGTTGGCCAACAAGGAACATTTTTTTGGTCCACCTTTTGTTCTATTTTTTTTTTTGTCTTGTTGTTTTTTGGTTTGTTTGTTTTGGCCTTCATTCTTTGTTTTTGTTTTTTTGTTTTTTTTTGTTTTTGTTGTTGTTGTTATATAGAGAGAGGGAAGAGGAAGAGAAATGGAGGAGTAGAGAAAGATATAAAATTATATGAAATTGCGTGTAGAGGGCCTGGGAGGTGCTGAGGGAGAGGAAATAATATGATCAAAATATATTGCTTGTAGAATTTTAAATAAAATACATTAAAATATACAACGCAGTGGGATGAGAAAGACTATGTCAGAATGTGTGCAGTTGACAGGCAAATGTTTGCCACGTCACTGCTTTATAGGAGGGGCTTGAACAGCCACAGCTTCTCGAGGTGTTCACAGGGAACCCTGAAATCATTCTGAGAAAATACACTGGCTGACTGCACTGTGATCCTTCCAGTTTCACAGGCAACGAAGTCCTCAGTTTACCCGATGTGGTAGCAGGAGAGGAAGGAAGCTGGGCTCAGGACTTAAGGGAGTCTGATTCAGAAGCTCAGACTCTTCCCACAGCAGGTCTCCATCAGTATGGGTGAGTGTGAAGTTCCCTTCCAGGATCCCAGAGAGTGGAAATCTAACAAGACTTCCCAGAAGGAAGGTGGACTAGGGCGTCTTTGGAGTTCGTAGAGTTGGGCTGAGATACAAACCCAGGATTTTGTAGAAACCTTGAGAGCAGCCTGATGGTAGTGGCCATCCAGTATGTGGGAATGCCACTGAAGTTGTGTCCACAAGCCACATATCCCCATCTTATGGAGCTGTGCAGACACGTCCATGACCACCAATCACCCCTCTTCCTGCACCTGTCTTTGAATTAGCCCCCCCCCCCCCCCCCGCCACTGGTGTCCATTCTTGTGCTTTATATTTATCAAAAGTTTTAGAGAAACAAGAAGTGGGTGTAAAGGGATCAAGAAGTAATTAGAGAGAAAAGTATACACCTCACAAAGGGGGAAAAGCTTGAGGGGAGGGGAAGTTAGTGGGAAATGATGTGGTGCAATATTAACACTAGCCACAAAGGAAAAGTGCTCTGCAGACTTTGGGGGTTTAGAAGAGATGCAAGGTCAGTTCAGCCAGAAAAGTAGTGGCACAGATCTGGGATTAATTCCACCTTCAGATAACTCTGGGGAAGTCATAAGATACTTCACACAGCAACCTTGACACCAAGGAAATCTGGAAAAGACAAGTGTTACCTGGGTTAAGAGGCATTGTGTGTCTGCTGAAGGTGCGGGAGGATGTCGGCTACCGACCGATTCCTCTTCCCAGGCTGACATCACTCAGAAAAATGAAACACTGGTCAGAAGCTGGAAATCAGATGGATCTAAGATATGTACTTGTATTTCTAGAGAGTGCAGCCAGTGGCACAGAGGCACACCGGACTAATAAATCATGTTTGCATCTGCTACAGCTGCATTAACAAAGTGCCTTAAACTAGGTCAAATATACACAAGTGTCATGTTGTTCGAAGTTTTTGAGACTGGGAAGCCCCATATGAAAGTGCCAGAAGACTTACTAGTGAGTTAAGGGTTTATTCCTCATGGACAGTGCTGTCTGGGTATCCTTACATGGCAAAAAGGCCAAAATGTGAGAAACAAGCTTCCTCGGGCTTCCGGCTTTCTTTAGAAGAACAGAGCGCTAGTTTCATCTCTGCCACTATGATAAACTCTTACATAAAAAGAAACTCGAGAGAGAAAGGGCTTTGTTTCAGCTTACCATTCCAGGTTAGAGTCCATTGGCTTGGAGAAGTCAATGCAGAAACTTCAAGCAGCACACAACACCTAAGTCAAGAGCAGAGAGTAATGAATGCCTATGTGCCCCCTTGCTCACTTGCTTGTGCTCAGTTAGATTTCTCTACTCTCACACAGTTCCCCTTCCTGGGGAATGGTGTTGCCAACAGTGGCCTGGATCTTCTCACATAAGTCAACTTAAGACAACCCCCCCCCCACACACACATACAGAAATGGTCACAAAACAATCCAATATAGGCAGTTACTCATTGAGATTTCTTTGCAGGTGAGTTTTAGATTGTGTCGAGCTGACAAAGCTAACCATCACAGACACTAATTCTATTGACCAGAGCTCTCTTCTCATGACCTGCTTACTTCCTGTGATGTCTAATCTTGTGGAATTGACTGGATTTAGGATTACCTAGAAGACTGGGAAGGAACCTTTCTGGTAGAATCTGTGAAGTCATTTCTATAGATAGTTAACTGAGGTAGGATGAACAACCCTGATTGTGGTGACCTCCAATTCATGGGTTAAGAGCTCAGTCAGAATCAAAGTCTTCACCTTCACTCCCTCTACTTTCTCCCAGGGTGTGAACAAGTCCTCCATGTCCCACTGTCGCTGACTGAGTCATCTAAAGCAATGGGGCAAAATCAGCATTCATTTCTTTATGTGGTTTCTGTGAAGTATTTTTAGTCACAGCATTGAGAAGTAATGACTCACCCTTACATACCCAATCTCCTAATACTACCACATGGTGTGGGGTTAAGATCTCAACATATGAACTTGGGGTGAGAGGATTGCAACACTGTGATCAGAATACAGATCCTGTGGCAATCAAGTAGAGAATCTCCATGGAAAAGTCTCAAGTTGGGGATGCTGCATGTGTGCACAAGGATAATGGGAAAGCTGAGTTTAAGTCTAGACTCACCTGGGACAGGATCTTGGAGGACACTGAGAAACGGGAAGGGAAAGGCTTGGGACAAGAGTGAAAACTCACTGTGGGGCTCATGTATGACCTGGTCTGGGTGTCCCTAAGGACTGTCTTAGATAAACACAGCCCAGAATTCCCAAAATGCCTTTCTCTGACATTTAAGCAACTTATTTTAAATAATAATACTATGATCTGATTCCAGAATATTACACATGAAAAGAAAACACATGCTCACTAGTAGTCACCCCCAGCCTCACTCATATCCATCTCTACCCTTGGCACCAAGTCATCTGTCTTCTGTTTCAATGCTCAGTGAATTTGCCCTCTGTATAGTTTATGCCAAAGGAAGGGAACATGAGTATACACACACACACACACACACACACACACACACACACACACACAGTACTTTGTGTCTGTATTTTGCTTTCACCTATCTTTAGGATCATTCCGGCTGTAGTGTGTATGAATATTTTTTTATTGTCTAGTAAGAGCCCATTGCATAACTATACCACATTTTGTTTAACCAGTCAACAACCAATGCACACTTAAGATGTTTCCTTTTTGTTTATTTGTTTGTTTTATGAGCAATTGTATTGAGAATGTTCATATACAAGTTTTTGAGTGGACATATTTTTAAATTATCTTGGGTGGATATCTAGGAGTTGAATTGCTAGGCCTTATTGAGGCTGTACTTTAACTCTTTGAAAAGTTGTCAAAAGTGTTTTCCAGAGTGGTTGTACCATTTTACATTCCCATCTACAGGCATGGGGCCTCTAACTTCTCTACATTCTTGCTAACATTGTTTTTTTTTTATAGTTGCTTACATGGGTATGAAGCACACTTGCATTTCTCTGATGAGCTGATCCATCTTCCATGTACTCATGGACCACTTGTGTGTCTTTGGATAAGTCTCTATTTAATTCTTTTTTCCAATTCTAATTGTGTTATTTGAATTCTAGGCTCATCACATACTCACAGGTATTTTTTTTCTCACATACATTCTCTTTTCCCTTTCTTGATAATGTCATTTTGCTGCGGTAGTATTGGAGGGCCATTATATAAAAAGCAAATTTCTTTCTGGTCAAGAGAATGGAATCTTAACTTTCCTGTCTATGTAGAAACCTAACATTCCAAGGGACCATCCCTCAGGAAGGCAGATTCACCTAATGTTATAATGAGGAGATGAGAGGAATAATTAACCCTTTAATGAAATAATGTGCTTTTCCCTCCCAGAAACACTACCCTGGTGCTGGCACTTAGAGTTACAGCTATGCAGCTGTACTAAATCTGTTTGCTCCTTTGAACTACTTAAAAAAAAAAAAAAAGTGTCCCTTTTCATTTTCTTCTTTTTATCCCTTTTCTAACACTGCCTTCCCTACTACTCCGAACTTCACTCTTTCTCAAAACCCTCCTCCCCACCCCCACCGCGTGGCTGCTTATCTGCCACATAGCTGACCTCCATGCTGACTTGGCTTTTTTCGCTTTCCTCCTCATCTCTCTTTTCTAGGCAGCTGATGGGGTTCACAGTTGCAGCCTACACGTTTTCCTTTCAAACTCTAGCAAAATGTCTTCAAGCTTTCTTTTGAGTTCATTCTCAATTTTTTTTTTCCTAACAAGACTAGGAGCCCTGAGAGGAGACCTCAGTTCCATGGATAACATGATAGTATGACATGATGGCACCCCAGCCGGTATAACCCCAAGTTTCCACGAGCAAATTTGTTGTATGTATTTTAAATTTTGACTATAAAGTCCAATTTGACTTTTGAGCACATGCTTCTGATGTCATGTATAAGATCTCAAGATCATTATGACTTACTTGACTTTGTTTTTTATCTGAGAAAGTTATATTGTTAAATTATACTGAAGTCTGACCATTTTGACCTGTACATCTATGAAGTGAGCTGAGTGCAAACTCATTATTTCACATGTGGGTAGTCAGTGGTTTGAGCACAATTCATGGAGAAGTTAATATTTTCACATTGAGTAATATTGATTCTAGTTTTGAGAATCAATTGAGCATAAATGTGAAGATTTGTACGTGGCCTTGATCTTCATGCCAGGACTACACAGTCACGACGACTCTTAACTTTGCAGCGTTTTACAAGTCCTCCAGTTTGTATTGTCTCTTAAGATTGTTCCAGCTGGGCAGTGGTGGCGCACACCTTTAATCCCAGCATTCAGGAGGCAGAAGCAGGCGGATCTCTGTGAGTTCGAGGCCAGCCTGGTCTGTGAAGCAAGTTCCAGGAAAGGTGCAAAGCTGCACAGAGAAACCCTGTCTTGAAAAAAAACAAGAAAAAAAAAAAAAAAAAAAAAAAAGCTTGTTCCAACTTTTTAGATTTCCATGCATTCTATATAGATTTTAGAATTAGTTTATCTGTTTCTTAGAAATAGAATATTAATAAAGATAATATTAAAATATTAGTTAATTGGGAGCATTGGTTAATATGGGAAGCATTGCTGTTCTAACAATGTTAAGTCATCCCATCCCTGAATATCAAGTTTTTCTATTAAGATTTTCTTTTATTTATTTGTGATATAGAAGTTTTCAATGTACATGTTGTGTATCTCTTTTGCTAAATTATTTTTCTTTTTAATGTTACTGTATGGGAAAATGTTTAAGTTCATATCCACAATGTTTATTGTTAATGTATAGTGACATAATTGACTTTTGTATATTGATGTTATATCCAGAATGTTCTCTGAATTCATTTTGAATGTTTTTAACAGTGCTAAGTGGACCCCTTAGATTTTTCTTTTTCTAACGTACCATCCCTCTAACAATTTCATACATATAATACAATGTATTGTAATTTGTATTCACATCACTAACATCTCATATTCCTCTTCCACATCTGCTGACCTCCTCTTCCTCCCAATTAGTCCCCTCCCACTTTATGGCTTTTTATTGTTAATGTATAAGTTCATGACATATGCAAAAAGAAACCTTTCCAACTCGCCCTTTCCATCTGGATCCCCTTTATCTCTTTTTATTGTCTAATTTCTGACTATGAATCTTCACTACAATGTTGAATAGACAGACAACCCGACATTGTTTCTCATTTTAGGGGGAAAGCATTCAGCATTTTTTCCCACAATGACTGCGTTTTCTGGGATGTTGTCTTTCAAGTCTCAGAGCTGACTTTTTGTATGGTTTTTCACAACCACTTAGTTTCGTTTTCTAGCCTTCTCATACATGAAGAGATGTTTGTGTCATCGCAGATCCAGAGGACAACTGGGAACATTCAGGTTACTCAACTGGGTACAGAATGAGAACATCCTGTCTGTATAGTAGAATTAAGCCAAAATAATGATTTCTAGCATTTACTAGACTAACAAGCAACTAACATTCTTTCTTTGATACCTCCTGGTATAGATGAAATGATTTAGACCATATATCAGAAAACAACTTTTTGTTTGACAAAATTATTTTGCCTGCATCAGCATTAAGTTTCCCCTCTATATCATGAGAGAAAATTGAATCTGCTTTTTATATCTAACCAGATATGTGGATATTGAATAAGAAGAACTCATTTGAAAATCTGTAATCTTTAGAGTGCCATGCATATCTGAAGATGGTGATGTTTATGCTGAAGATATATCAGGCAGAGGATATAGAGACCATTTTGCCTTCTTTACCCTGGCCAGATGAGCTATGGCTGTTCTTCGAGTCTGACTTCACATTTTGGTACAAATCCACAGGCTCATTGTATCCATGAAGGGAAACACAGTATTTTGTAAGAAGCATGCATAGGGCAGGAGGGGAACACAGTAAGGCAATAGATACTAGCTGGAGGAGATGGAGATGTAAGGGGCCACAGGTTACTCACCTTCATCACTGCAGCCCAGAGAGCCTGTGGTCCATCTACCCCAGCACTGGGTATAGCATGTTCCAATCAAATATGTGTCAGACCCAAAGCATTTCTTGTCCCATAGGGTAACACCAGGGAAGAGTGGTGGGAAGCTTGTGCCTCTGCTCCCAGCAGGGAGTTCTACACCACTTCACAGTCTGCCAAGAAGTTGGACTTCAAGAACCTCAAGTTCACCAACTTTCTTGAACTCAGTATTTACTGGAATAAAAAACATTTTGGGGGGGTGATTATCCATGATGGGACACAAATGTAGCATTCTCTACTAAGTGATTAGATGATGAGATGATAAACTCAAGTTATAACTGAAGAAATATTTTAAAAAGGAAATTTGGAAGTTGCTGGGGCATGTCACCATGATTACAACACTCACAGCTGCCTCATTTAAAAAGATGGAGCCAGAAGACTTTTCAGATCAGTGACAAAAAGCAAAATGTCTGCAGATCTTGGCACAGTAATATCCCGAAGTTTCAGACAACAGAAAGGCTTACTTCTCCTGAGAGGCCATTATTGGCTGGCTGCAAGAAGAGGGAGTCTGTAATGCCTTCTGCATAATGAAACACTATGGTCACCCAGGACCTCACGGGATATAATCTGAAGAAAAGCCCAGTGTGCCTATGGATAGATCACAGAGTAGAAGCAAACTTCCCAACTCATTCTTTTCAGAAGCACCTGATTTAGTGGAATAATTTCTCTCCCAAATAAATGCCTTGGTCTGCCTCTGGATGTAGACAAGGGGACTGACTCCCAAGATAATGGTTAGGAAGACACAACTGAAAATACAGCTTGTGTGTGTGGCCTGGGAGATGAGAAGAAATGTAGGTGGCAGAGGCGATGTGTTTGTGAAGAAGGGAGGAAGTGAGAGCTGCATGATTCATATCCAAGGAATGTGTTCAGTAGAAATGCACAGAAACACAGGTGGCTGCATACTATGAGCAACAAGTTGGCACCCACTGAATAAGCCTTGTTCATTGCATGGTGTTAGCATTTCTTCTTCCCACATCTTCCTGTAGTGCTGAGTTTTCTAAGCCTTCTTTTCCTTTTGAGGTGGTGTCCTGAGGAAGATGGTGGTGGCACTATAAGGAAGCAAATATCTTCATCTACGCCTCATTTAGGGCCAGGTCATCAAGGAGCAGTGCACAAAGAATAGCTCAGAGGTCCTGAAGTACTCGGTGGTCACCACCAGCAAAGTAAACAAGGAACATGTTTGGAGGAGGCAGAGCTGGTGAGAGGGCCCAAGGCTATGAAGGGAGCCAGTCCTAGTGGGAAAACCCTACACATAGATGGAGCTAGTGATGGGAGATGGGAGGAGGGGCCGAGGCCATCATGTGCCTGGGTAAGACCTGTCTCAAGAAGAAGAAATTGGTGGGAAGACAGCACATAGGGCAGGAGAGACCATACAAGTATTCTCTTTTCCTTATCATCATTAAAGCAATGAAGACAAAGGAGTGACTCAGAATAAGGCCTGGAAGCCGCAGAAATTGGTTCCAGTTACTTTATAACTCAGTGGGAGCAGAAATATCAAATATTGCTCTGACTTCTTAGGTGACAAAAATTGAATGTGACCCCTACTTCTGTAACCTTGAGTTAGATCATCTTGGGAAGAATAGAACTCACTGAGCCTGGTCCTTCACCTAAGAAATGGCCTAAGCGCACTGTTGTGTAGCCCAAACACGACCTTTACACAAACATGTAGAGGCATGATCTGCTCCACTTCCAGAGCATTCTACTCTTTCTAGACATTGCCAAGGCTCTGGGATGAGTTGCACTGCTCTCTGGAGTCTTGTGCCCTTAGCCTTGCACTGGTCCCCTCCAAGGCCTTGACTCCTTTTCATTGTGAGTCAGTCAGGAAACCCCGGGGCTTGTCTAAGCAGCCAGTGGGCTCTTGATTGGCATAAAATGGTTTAAGGATGCTGGGGAATCTCTGGAAGCTGTTGAAATGTGGAGCTGTTGGGAAGCCGTTCCTGGCTGCCCAGTGATGAGGTCATTTGGGAAGGTTAACCATCAGACTAAGAACTTACTCCCAGGGTTGGCTTGGAGGGCTGTTAGGGACCAGTGGCTTAGGGCTGGACAGAGCAGGAAGGAATGTCTCCTTGCTGAACACTCTCTGTGTTCCTAAAGTAAGTGTGAAAATACATCTCAATATTGTGTTTTTTTTAAAAAATAGGAATCTTTCTATCTTGCTAATCTACATTAAATTTATTATTCTTTCTTCTTTGTCCTCTCTCACTTTCTCTCATACTAATAAAATGATAAATAATTATGATAAAATTAATAATATTTTATATTTCTCTAGAAACTACTGAAATGTAGCCTGGAAGATAACCCTAGCTGAAGCATTGAGGGACTGTTACATAGGGAGTGTTCTGGTCTGAGCTGTGGGGATATTTCTTTGGATGTTTCTTTCCTCATTGACTTTCTTGTCTTGAAAAGCTGAACAACAAAATAGAAATCGAAATCTAAGCTCTCCTGTCAGTTGGTTCTGACTGACGGGGAAACAACACAGCCACCACCGTTCTCTTGGACATTGTAGCTTCCCCATAGCCTCGTCAGGAAGTATTTTTAGAAAGGTAACATTAGTGCATACAATATCCATCACTCAACTTGACCTATCAAAGTATAATTTCAACATGGGATGGGTATAAAAACTGTGTGATTGAAGTGTTTTTGCATTTATGGAAATTTCAGTACGTATCCCACATACTGTAATGCCTCTGAATTCAGATGGGCCATATTTCCTGTGTTTAGTAGCCATTTGAGAAGAGTAGTTCCTGCACCTGATACTGAACCACACAATTCTAGTCCTACATGTGTACTCGGGGTCAGGGGGGAGCTCCCCATGGGTGTGGGTCCTGGCTGGAGAATGTGATGAATTCTAATGTACCTGGCTTTCTAGATGCCACATAGTGAGATGTGTGTTCATGAAAGAAACTTGGACATAGCAAGCCTCGGTATTTCTCAACAACAAATGAGAACATGTGTCAACTCCATAGGTCTAAGAATTTAACCATTAAATTAAAGTATCAACTGTATATCCAAGTAGTTCAAATCATAGCCATGCTTGCTAAAACTGGACCACTACGGAGAAGATTAGCATGGCCCCTGTGCAAGGCGGACTTGAAAATTCTTGAAGAATTCCATGTTTTTGGCACCTGATAGGAAAGGGTTTTCTCCAGTGGAGCATCACTGAGTATATCAGCCACACTCCAGGGCACTCCATGAGGCATGCCCAGAAAACAGACTCTGTGTTTTGTTGTTGTTTGTTTGTTTTTTCCTTCTAAGACTTTTGTTTTGTTGATTTTTTTCTGTTATTTGAGATTAAAAAACAAAGTTAGGATGGTAGGGAAGTGGGGAGAATCTGGGATGGGTAAGGAGAAAGAATACAATAAAATACATTGTCTGAAATTTTTTAAATAAAATCTTGATTAATTAAAAATTATTATTGCCATTATTAGTAGTAGTACATGCTGAACACTTTTAATCTGAAAATATTAACTCCAAATGCTTAAAAATCCAAAACTTTTTGCATGCCAATACATCAGCTCAAGTAGGGAATTAGGTATCGACTTCATGCCACAGAACACAATCATGTTAAAAACAATGCACAAAATGACCAGGTTGTGTGGGAAGGTGCACAGGAAACATAAAATGAGTTCAGGTTTAGACCTGCCTCCCATCTTTAAGATAGCTCTTTATGTATATGCAAATGTTCCAAAATCTGAAATCCAGAACCCCTCTGGACCTAAGCATTTTTAGAAAATATAAAACTCCAACAACTAATATTAGCACACATGATGGGTCTCAGACAGTGGAGCTTATTTGTGAGTGATAGCCGTGGCACACTGTGGAGGAGTTGGGAGGAATATTTGAGATGACTCAGCCCCAGGTTTCAGTCCATGAATTAATGAGACCTAGAGAGTGGGATGGAGCAGATAAACCATGCCACGCCTACTGTTCACACACTCCTCTACAAGAACCCAGGCAGGCCTCAGAAATCATGTTTTTAAAATTTAAAGTATGTGTCTTCTTTATTTGATAATCTAATACATAATGTGTTATAAAATGTATGCAAATCAGGCATCTCTGTCACACATCATACACACATAACACATATTCAGACACAGCCTAGAGAGGGCTGTTCAGTGTGCTAAAAGCAAGAGAGGCAAGAAGGAATAACAACTCAAAACCAGCGCAGGGCAGTTTATAATGACGATCAGGAAGTCCTTGTTAAGAATGCCATCTATTATTAGACTGACACAGAGCTTCCGCAGAGACACAGGAAAAGCCCACGACCTGACACGCTCCAGGAAGGACTAGGCACTACCGAGAGCTGGAGAGAAACAAAGTGCTCCCTTGCCGTGAGATGCCAGAGGCAGCCTCAGGCTCCTGTCTGAACCAGGGAGAGAGCAGACCTTGGAGCACAACTGAGAGTCGTTTGTGCAGCAGAGGTCTAGGGACAATGAGAGGCAACGAAGTGTGTCATGTATAAACCACCCAGCGGGGCAAAACGCGAATGCAGTTAGCAGGCTGCACATCAGGCAAAGGGGGTGTGGCCTTGGTGTCTTGGCCTTGGCATGTGACAAGGTAAAGACATCATGGTAAGATCTTCATGGGTGCCTCCTAAAAGCGCTGGCCGTTGGTGGACCACTGTGCTGCAAAGGGTATTAATGGATATTGAACCCAGCAAGCTCAGCCGTAGCTGGACAGCCTCTGTGAAGGAATGTTAAAATGACTGTGGTGTTGAGAAGCATAGGATGGAGAAAAGCTACCTGCAACATTCACTGATGGTGAGCTCATGTACATACCGAGTTCTACAAAATCCAGTGCCCCAGATGGCCTATATACGATCTGAGTTTCCCTTATCACCAGGTGAGGAGTACTTCAGATTTGGGGTTCGATCGGAGTTTTGGAGTATTTTTAAAGACTTCACAAGTTGGACATCTCTAATACGCAAATCCAAAATGTAGAATATTTCAAAATCTGGAAATCCAAAATGTTCCAAAGTTAAAATCAGATTATTCTAGCATTTAGGGTTTAGGATTTCTTGGATGAGGGACAGGCAACCTGCACATGACAACAATGGACCCGATAAATCTGAGGGTAAGTTAACATGGAAGTTGTGGACTTATCCTGCAAGTCTTAAGTGGCACCGCCATTGCAACTGCCCGGCTCATAGTAGGAGTGAAATGTGTGGTGGCGAACGAGTGTATGAGATTAGCTAGCAGCATATAGAAAACGAGCTCGTTGAACACGAATTTGAAATGTATCAGAAGTGCAAGTTCCTGCGTGTAACTGCTGTGCCCCTTCCTATCTGCTCCATGGGCAGAGGTTCAGCCTGTCCCTGAGCTACACCGGTCAAACCCAACCTACACTTCCTGTGAACTGGATAGTAGAGTGGAGGGAGGTCTGAGAATAGGTTTGCCAGGGAACAAGAGATCCAGGAAGGTTCAGGAAGAGGGGAATTGGGTTAGATGTCGATTCTGTTAAAACACCCTGGGATTGTCATGAGAAGCTTAGCTGTCCTTGTCCAAAGTGAGGTGAGAAGGTAAGAGGTAGGAGAAACAGAATGAGACATCAGGAAGCCATTTCTGGCAGCCAGCATCTAGTAGAATGGACTGCTAATAAGCAACATGTCGGTGCAAACTCCCACAGAGTCAACAGCTGCCTTCCGTGGGCACCTAAGGTGGCTCCGGTGTGGGTGGGCAGTCAGATTGATTGACCTGTCTTGCCCAGGATTGAGACCAGGCAGCCCCACTGCCAGCCCTACCAGCACCGGCAGAGGGCGCTCTCCAGGAGGGCGCGGACTGGCTGCCTAGCGGCTGGGGTTCTCCTAAATAGGAGGAGTTTGCACAGTGAAAGCAGTTGACAGGGGTCTTGGTTGCCAGGTAGGGAGGGGAGTTTACCTAAGCTGGGGAGTGTGGGTTCTCCACCTGCACAAGCGCAAATCCCTGCAGTCAGGGCAGGTGAGCTGGGCAGGCAGCCGGGACACGGAAGCGGAGCCTCAAGGGCCACAGAGGAACAGTCTTGGTACTTTTCAGGGCCTCGTTTATTCGGAGTTTCCCCTGATCATTCCCCCCAACCCTTTCATCCCCCACCTGTGCAGGCTGCCCTGCCCTTACTGTGTGGAGCTTTTCTTCATGTACTCACCTCCCAACCGACCAGGGACAATCAACCAAGGAGCCAGGGCTGAAGGCTTTTCTCCGTCTTCAAAGGGTGTGAACAGCTCAGAAATGGCAGACCCAAGAGCTGTGGACCCACAAAGAAAAATGTCGTCTTCAGGTTTCCCTGGGGATGAGCAGAAGAGAGTAACAGATGGATGCCCTGTCTATCTCAGGGTCTCTTGTAGGTTTAGCAAACTTAGCCATCTCAAGTGACCCCAGAGAGCAACAGAAAAACTACCGAATGCCCTCTTGAGCCCACCCCAGCCAACCTTCCAGAGCCAGCTTTCTCAGTCACAGAGGCAGCCACATGTCTGGACATGGTTCAGTTCTAGACTGCAGACATCCCCTGCTGGACATCTCTCCCATTCTGTCCCTGCCCTGTCATCCTGTGAACGCTTGTTGGTGAGCCAACAGCCAGCTCAGCACCAAGCAGACCTAGGCCAGTGGCTTTCTCTGGCGCCAGGAAGCCCTTGGGAAGTGAAGCTGTGAGTTCACCTCTGTCTCTGTCTCTGTCTCTGTCTCTGTGTCTCTCTCCCTCCCTCCTTCCCCACCTCCCCACCTCCCCACCTCCCCTCCCTCTCTTGAAACTACAGTGATCGCTCTCCTAAAGGCAGATTCTTGAGTCATGTGATTCTAGTGGATAAACTGTCTGTTTATGATTAAAAGCGGTCACAGTTCATAAGACTTTGCTCATTATAAACTTGCTTTATTTTGCTTTCTCAAAGAAGCCAGAAATGCCCAAAAGAGCAACACGAACCCTTTTGTACCTGGCAGGAGCAGTGTGATTGTTTATGTCCAGCTGTTCCCTTTCCTACTGGCACAGCTGGGTAAACCAGAGCACAGGCCAGAAAGGGGACTGGCGATCCACAGAGCTAGGGTGGCCTGCAAAACAGTTGCCTGCAGCCCAGAGAAGACAGAAATCCAAATCTTCTCCAGAGCCTTCAGCAGGAGAAACAATCCTTGCTTGCAGCACATGATTCTTACAGAAACACTAACAAACAAAAGGCAAGCAGCCACCCAGCTGCAACACTATACTTTTAAACAAATTATTAAGTAAATAGCTGAGAGATCTCTGCCAACCATTCACTGGAAATTAGGAAAGCTGACTGGCCCCAGATTGTGGTGTTTTTTTAAAAAAAAATCAGGGTATTTGTGTTATGAAATTTTAATCAAGCTATCCACATACATACAGGCTGTAACTGGGTTCCCTTCATGGATTTAGACACCTTTTGTTCTATTTCCAACTTGTAGATTAAAAACCACAGCATGGGTAGGCATCCTATTATCATTGAGATGAGAGTGCTCAATGATCAGACAGGCTGTGGGGGGCTAGAGGGGACAATTGCTTAGAGGTGCGAAAGACGACCTCTTGGTGACAGGGTTTGGGGATGGCGTCAGTGTGGGATTTGGGTGTGTAAAAAGCTAGGGCTAGAGATGTAGCTCAGGGCAAAACCCTAGGTTCAGCTCCCAGGATCTGAAACAAAACAAACCAACAAAAAAACACAGAGAAAGTTACCTAGCAACCAAGTGGTAGTAATAGTACCTGAGATGATGCCTCAGGTGCCCCTGGACAGGACCCTATACTCATTTTGGTGCTAACTAAATCCAAGCCAGATGGTTGCCCTCGTGCAGGGCCTAGGGCCATTGGAGTTGCCCGCTGAGATTTCACTGACCACTCACAGGCCGATCCTGGCTCAGAGGTGGACACAGACAGCTGGAGATGCTGGGCTAGAAGCAGAAGTATAGACAGAAGGTTCTGTCAACACCTGGCCATGATGTCTAACAGGCCAAGCATGCAAGCTGGCGGTGTCTAGCAATTGGTACTCTTTCACGTGTGATTTTGCTGAGGCAGGCAATGAACAGGGGTGTTTGACAAGAGAAATGTTTCCAGAAGGTGTTTGAACCGTGTCTTGTCTTTTCTGTATTCTGAGGCTTTGGCATCTGGAACCTTGCTGACCCTGATGGTTCCTCCCAGGGCTAGCTAATGCTTGCCAAATCTCCTGTCAAGTGCAAACCAACCAATGACGACAGGCTGAGGTTGTCAAACAACCCAAACGAAACCTGCTTGCCTTTCTTTCGCTTTTGTTCCTTCTGTCTTCCAGGGAATCAGTGCTCTTCATGTGGTCCCCATGGCACAGCAGTGCCCCATTTAGGGACCTTCGAGTAACAAGTGGACTTTCAATGGTAGATTGCGTCCCTGTGGTTGGGAGCAAGGATGTCAGTTGTGACTTTTTCAGGGGTCTCCCTTTGGAATATTCATTGTGAGAAGCCAGCAAGTATTGATAGAATAGAAATCTAGCAAATCAGCTCTAGGTCGCTTAAACATGAATGCTATGCACAATATTCAAACAACTCCAATAGGAAGGGCTTAGGGTGTACATGCACAGATTCTTACTAGGGCACTCAGTCCTGGGAGTCCCTACCTGATGAGGCTTGAATTGCAGTTTTTAATGTTTTCACAGTGTCGTCAAAGTGACATACACTTGATGGAAACTGTAGTATGAAATTTGAGTTCTGATCCTTTTCTAGGCTAGTCATATGTGGTGAGTTGTCCTGTCTGCAATGGGCTCAGCCACTCTCTGAGTGCACGGTGTTGCTCAGCTAAGGCATGAAAGGTAGACTCAGTACTCTATCCTCTTAGAACATCGTTGTGTTCTAGTGGGTTAGAGTGGCATTGTCCTATTTTGCAGGCTGTCAATCATCTTTCAGAGATTTTTCACTCTTTCTGTTGGTGATCGTTCTGAAGGATCCCCCAACCCAGTTACTAAACAATGCCTGAACTCTGTTGATACATTTCTTCACATTCTGCCAGTCATGTGACAAGGCCAGAACCAAACCTCCCCCTCTTCTATGCTTTGTGATGTTTGAGGATTAGATTATCTCTATCACCTTTTTTGGTGATTGTGTAACTCTGACCAACATGCCCACCCTTGCTTTCTGTTCTACTTCCTGGTTGGTCATGTAGCACTGGGCAAATGGGCCTTCGCTTCTTCCTCTCTCCACGATTCACCGCTCACATCCACACCTCCTCCTCTTCTTCTTTTATTAGTGTCAATGGAACTCAGTCCATATTTTCCTATTTCATGTTCGGTATCAGTGTGTGTAGAGCAAACCAGGACATCCCAACAGGAGACCTGAGGCCAGCAACCACAAATGACTGTGCTATCCTGTGACCACTCAGTTCCTGGAAGCATGACTGCCTTAGACAACTTCCTTCAGGAGTTTAAAAGAAGATGATAAGATCATAAGAGTGAAACTTCATCTTCCCCATGCTGTCCACCCAGGGCGAGGGGTACTGCTCAGCTCTGTCCTCCAAGAAGCAGTGGTTAGTGTAACTCTCCTGCCCCTTGCTTCTGACAACACTGTGTCTAGTGGGTGGAGTGATGGCCTCTGGGGCTGTCACTGGGGAAGTAACACTTGGCAGGGATTCCTTTCATGTCAGATCCCTTCACACAACTCTTATCTCATCAGCTTCTTACACTCTGTTTTTGATGTGTATATAGTTAGTCATGTTTTGAGATTTTTAAAGGAAGAAAGGGAGAGAATTTCATTATCTTAGAGTCAAATATTCAGATTTACTAATTGTAAATTCAATCCATTTTTATTCTTAATATTCTTGGCCATCACACCTGAATCCCTTTACTGACTGAATAAAACCTTGAAGCGGTATTTGCACCCGGCCTGATTTACACTGATAAAATGGGAAGGGTTGTCCCAGGACTGCAACTTCTCACTCCCAGCACTTCCTTTCTCCCTTCTTTTTTCCTCCTCTAGGAATTGCCACAGCTTTTTTGGACTCTGACCCTACTAACTTTCAAATATCACCATCAATGAACAAAATGGCCAAGGCACACGATGCTTTGCACCATTACCCTGTTCAATGACTGACAGTCTAATGACAGCATTAACTGTGATGACAATGGCAGTTGGCCCGAGGGAGCAGCCTGCATGTGACAAGACACCACGCGCGGGGATTTGCACCTGTTAGCTCCCTGGACAATTACTGTGTTATTTGTCCACAAAGACGTCTCAGGAAGACTCAACAATTTGGGATTAAAACAGCACCTAAGGGCACATGGTAATCCTTCCCGATGAATCTTCATCCGCCCTGTTAAATCCCAAGTGGAGCTGACGTGAAGCCCACCCAGGCACAGCTTCAAATTGACATAATTTATTTAATAATACTTGGCTTCACATAGCTTATTAAAACCATTTCACTATGGGGAGCAAATGCTCGTGCTGGACGGAGGGCAGTGGGAGCCTTCAGCAACAATGGGCTGCTCTTGGCAGGCATCCTTGGCAGATAATCCTATTAGTTCCCTTCTAGCACCTCCTCAGAAATACAGCCTCACTGCACAGGGCACCTGGGCTGTGCTTGCACAGGGAGGAGATGGGGGTGGAGCAAGCAAGTGAACATGTGGCCATTTACAAGGTGCCTCTTAACTTTTTCTTCTTCATTTGATGACAGTATCACAGCAAGCTGATGGTCTGTCCTGGAGGCTCTTCCAAGGGTCTGTTCCTCTTACCGTGGTGTAGTAACAATGATTTTAAAGTGACTCCATTATAGACAGCTTGAGTACTTGGATGTTGAAGAGTCCGGTGCCTTCTGTGAGAAGGCACCTCCACAGCACTGTGTCCTCAGGTCCATGGACTTTCAGAGACTTCTTGGTCACCCTGCCTAAACACTGACATTGTCCTTTTCCCATATAGACTTCATTATTTCATTCTTAGGGCTGTTAAAACGATCTTGAGATTTCTTCTCAAGAACATCCTACTTGACACTTGCTCGTCTGCCCAAGAGTCTAGGTAGAATTCCTGAATGCTACCATTCTCCTCACTATCCCAGCCTTGATGCCCTTGTACTGAGTCTAGGTCCCAGCTCTGCCTGATTGACTAGGTCAACACTATGCTCCCTGCAATTGGCTCAGAACCAACAGATATCTGGCACAGGGAGATTAATTAGGTTCAGGGCAGTGGGAAGCAGGTGGCTGAGCAGGCCATGGTCATCCCCACCTGCTCTTCATGACACTATGTGCATGAGCACACACAAACACCCAACATCACCACTACCACCACCACAACCCATCCAGAGTGTGGCCAGAGGGGTCTCCACTCCAGGAATTATGGGCAGTTATTTATCTCAAAGCAAGAAGTACACTCCAGTTAACCAACTGCAGGGAGCCAGAACCCCTGAGCACATGTAATTCCTGGGCACAGAGCCAGGGCTCCAGCCTGAAGCTATGTCTGTCACCAAGGCTGACGAAGTGTAAAGTGACTTAGTCTATGGTAATTAGGCATCTTTAAGCAAAAAGTAGCCTGATTAATATAGGATGAGGTAAGTCAGAAATAATAACACAAAGAGTAATAATTGGTTTACATCTAAAAGCACCTTTATTTAAATTAAAACTTTATATGTATTTATTTACTCTCTCTCCCTCCCCCCTTTGAGTGTGTGTGTGTGTGTGTGTAAGCATGGGTTTTAGTTAAGAATTCCTATTGCTGTCATAAAACACCATGACCAAAGGCAACGTGGGAAAGAGATCGCTATGTCATCTTACCACTTTCAGGTCACAGTTCATCACTGAGGGAAGTCAGGCAGAAATGCAAGGCAGGGTCTTGGAGGCAGGAACTAAAGCAGAGGGAGGCTTACTGGCTTGCTCTTCATGGTTTGCTCAGCCTACTTTCTTATGTATCTCAGGACCACCTGCCCAAGGTGGCATCACCCACTGTGAGCAGAACCTGCTCACATCAATCATTAATTAAGACAATACCCCACAGACTTGCCTACAGGCCAATCTTATGGAGGCATTTTCTCAGTTAAGAGTCTCTCTTCCCATATGTGTCTAGGTTTGTGTTTAATTAACAAAAACTAACCAGGACAGCAAATTAGTGTGTGTGTGTGTGTGTGTGTGTGTGTGTGTGTGTGTGTGTGTGTGTGTGTAGGTCAGAGACAAAATTCTCTCCCTCCATCATATGGATTCTGAAGATTGAATTCAGCAAGTGCCTTTACCTGCTAATCTGTCTCACTAACCTAAAATAACCTAATCACTCCTTACTTATTTATTCACTTATTTATCTACACATACACTTCTTTTCTTATGCACACATTTATTCACTCTTTTATTCAACAGGCATCTGTGAGCTCAAAAGAGGAGAGAAGTACTACACTGGGTCCCCTGCTTCAGAGGTGATCCTCAACTGAGCCTCCTAGAGTATGATGTAAACCCAAGAACCCAGAGAACATAGTTAAAATTCCTTGATTTCTACTACAAAAGTAACCCTGAGAATGCTGTAGGAGACTCACGGACATTGCTTCTAGGTGTGTTCCTAAAGGCTCATCCTGATCTCTCCATCACTTGTTCACTTTACTTCTAGTAAGGTTGAGGGCCTCATCTCTATCCAGCATCAGGACCATCCAAGGAACTCACAGGAGATCTAGGACTGTGACTTCCTTTCTTGTTGCCAGAGGTCAGGTTGTGAGTATCCATATTATAGAGTGGCAAAAAATGAGGGTGTGACGGGGAGACACAGGCAGTGATGGGCTTGTAAATAGCCTCTCACCATCCTGTCAGGCTCCCCTCAGGAGAGACTGCCCATGGCCTCCCCTGGGGCTGTTGGTCCCTATTCATGTCTCCAAGGGAAATAAATTGCAAACCACCACAGTAATAGCAGAGCTCACATTCAGAACATTTCAGTAAGTAATTCGAATGCACAGGTACATAACATAACATAGTCCTTGGTGATAGATTAAACCTCACACTCACCTTCCACAGGAAGATTTTACCTTAAATACTCAGCTCCCAAAGAGCTGAGCCTTTCAGAATCAGGTCACTGTGAAAATTCTTCTGGAATTCTTTCCAAGGTGCCAAAGCTGCTCTGAAAAAAGATTCAAAGTTTGGGTCAGACCCTGGCAGGTGACTGCCTGGCACAAGCCACCAGGTGGGTGCCAGCAGTGGGTAAGAGTGCTAGCATTCACCTGTGCACGTGCCAAATGTCTGAGCTCTTTGTCCAGGGACAATGAAGGCCATGAATTATGTATAGCTCATGATGTCTCACCCCACCATTCTGCAGTGGGAGAAAGGCAAGCACACTGTTGGGGAAAAGATTCACCTTGAGCTTCTCCTCTCTCCTTGGTCTCTTTGGGTTAGCATTTTCCTCAGTTACAATCATTATCACTCCCCTCCACTTATCATTATCATTTAAGGCCTTATGTCGGCTTAAAACCACATATGGAACCATACTCTCCATATAGTGCTTTTTCTATGAACACACACACACACACACACACACACACACACACACACACACATGATAAAATTTGATTTACAAATATGACAAATTGAGAGATTAACAATGAAGTAGAATAATAACAATAATCAATCAGTTGTAAGGAAAGTTATTTAACACTTGTGAATTCTTCATTTCTGGAATGTTCCGTTGAATGTCTTTGGATCTTGGTTGACAGTGGGTAACTAAAATAACAGAAGGCTAAACTGGGGGTAAAGGAGAATTTTACATAGAATTAGCACATCACCAATGTCATGGGCTAAAATGACCCCTCCTCAAATTCATGGATTGAGTCCTAACACCCAGAGATCTGAGAGTGTGTGGGCATTTGAAAGCAGGGCCCTTACAGAGGAAATTAAACTACATTGGGTTGTTAGGGATGGGCCCTAATCCAATGTGACGATGTCCTTATGAGTAGACAACCACCAGAGAGACTGTTCCTGTTACTTTTCTCATTGTTGGGATTACTAGACAAAAGCTACTTAAAGAAGGAAGGATTTTTCCTGCCTCATAGTTTCAGGGTAAAACCTGTCATGGTGAGACTGTGGGGCATCCTGGCTGCAGAGTGTGAGATACCTGCCATCAAGAGGCAGAGAATGAGGAATGTGGTGCTTATGTCATTCTCTCCTTTCTTTTCAGCCCTGGACCCCAGCCCACCCAACAGTGCCATTCAGTGCCACTTAGACTCAGGGTGAGTCTTCCTCTTTAGGTAAATCTTCCTGGAAATGCCCTTATAGTCACCAGGCATGTTTCCACAGTGATTCTAAATTCAATTGAGTGGGCACTGAAGAGTAACCATGGAGACCAGGGCTAGGGATATGCACACATATGCAAAAGACCACATGAACATAAGACACTCCACATAGACCTCCACCTGACAGCCAAGCAGAGAGACCACAAGGAGAGTAACTCTTCCCACACATTTATCATGGGCCTCAAAACCCTGAGACCTTGCGTTTCTGATGCTTAAGCCTCCAAAATGTGATTTGCTATGGCATCCCTACTGACTAATGCAACTACCATGAAAAATTAAAACTACAGCCAAATTTAAAAGAATAAAGTAATTGCTCTAAATCTCTCCACAGTTAATATTTTAGTGTTTTTCTTAAGCAAATTTAAAAACCATATTATATAAGGAGATAAATTAGCCAATAATGGCAGCTAGAAGTAGAAGTCAACATCCAGCCTACCTTCTTATTTTGTAGCAAATGAATGCTGCCTCACAGTAGTGTGTAGACACCCACACAGCACCATGGTGCACTATAACTCAAATACTGGTCATACTTTTCTAGACAGACCCTCATGCTCAACTTTTTATTGTATTTACTATGGATAAGTTTTCATATTAGTAAACAGATGTTTGTGAAATATGTAAAAAAATTGTGTCATATTTTAAAGAGATTGCATATTTCCCTTAATCTTAAATTGATAACCACTTAAAGTATTTCTTTCCACTTTTCAACTAAAAACTCATTCCAAAGCAAACAATGGTCACCCACATGTAGGAATGTGCATGGTGGACCTCTTTCATAGGCCAGGCCTGGGGCAGCGGTCAGCTGGCTTCTGACATCCTTGCCATGGTCCCGTAGGGTGCGGTGACACTGTTCCCAGCAGTTTAAGAGCAAGGACACCCACATTCCATGAGGACATTTAGCATTAATTTAGATTTAGCTGGTGGGGCACTGTCAGTCATGTCTCGGTCACTCCTTCCTGGTCATTTGCTTTTTATTTTATTTCAACTTTCTTCTGTATTCTCTCTTTGCTTTAGAAAATTATGTTCTCTTTTCTTGCTGTTTAGCAAAACAGTACTAAGCAAAAGTACTGACAATTCCCCTTCTGCTCAACTTCTTCCCAACTCCCCAGTTTTCTTGTCTCTAAACTTTGTATATGGCAGGCTTCTGGTCTCCTGCGAGGCAGATTTTGAATTTCTATGTATTAACATCTATTAATCTTCCCTTATGTTAGTTCAGATTTTGATTTCATGCTTAGAAAGAACTTGGTCATACCATTTCTCACTCTGTATTTCACTCTATTGCCTTTACAATTTTTTATGTTAAAACCTTAAGAACATCTGGAATTCATTTGAGAATAAGGGAGGAATGTAACACTTTCCCCCAAGATGACTAGGAGGCTGACGTGGCACATTCATGGTTAATTTGTCCTTTTCCTGTACATTGAAAGAGATGTCTGTATGGAGCCGGTCCCTTGAGCATCTGTGACTTGTCTCACAGGTGTCCCAGCTCTGTGGCCCACTAAGGTTCAGGAGCCTTGTTCGGACAGCCTCTCCAGATCTAGATCCTTAATCCAGCAGACACATGGCTATTTAGACAGCCATCAACTCAGATGCTCTCGGAAACACATGTCTTTGGAATATGAGCTTCGCTAAATTATGAATTAATTAGGGGAGAAAATGTTCTATAGTGCTGGTATTGAGATTGAGCAAATGTTTCATGCCTTCCTCTCCAGTATTTACATGAGAAGCATGAAACACCCTGATGACCTGTCCCACACTTTCCTTCTTGAAGTGCCAGCACACAGCTGTCCAACAATGCCGAGTCACCGTTCTGAGCACAGACATCCCTGCTTCACTCCCAGCCTTTCTGCCAGGCTCTCTTGTGCCTAACCATGCAGTGTGGTGCCAGCTGCACATTTCTAACAAATGTTCTCTGTAATGTGAAGAAATCATAGGAACAACTGTTCATTTCCTTACAAGCCATTTAATCGGTACACTTGATAATTACTTAGATTTTCTGCCTTGGCAAATTACTATAAATTATACTAATATATTTCATGCTAATAACTTATTTCCACATCCCTAGTAATAAATCTTGGGTAGTTGATGGCACATTATCCTTTGAATTTATTTCTTTGTTCAATGAGAAAATATCTTATGAATATGAATATACCTTACAGTAGTACTACACCAACACTTGCAAATATAATAGTTCTCTAAGTGCATTTTATTGGGTTTTTTCTTTATTAAGTTCAGGTTTAAGTGTGCTGCTAGCCTTGTATAACCAGTTGAAGGCAGCTTGTAACCTTTCTGTGCTTTGGGATATTCTCATCACCCCAGCTCTTCTGCACTAGGGATCTTTGCTAGAAAGCCTAGTTTTGCATTCCCTGTGCTGAAAAACTCTTTCCCTTGGCCCCTGCAGCCCAAGCCATTGTGTTGCAGTCTGGGCGCAAGGGTTTTAGAACTTCAGCTTTGCTCAAAATACCCAAAACTGTCAAAGGCTTAAATGGCTTATAAAGATTACTTAGTAATCAATGTGTATGACTATTGCATTAACATGGTCTGTTTTAAAGAATGTGTTTCATCTCCTTTGTAGTTTACAACATTGTGCCTGTAGCTGACATGTCAACTTCAGTCATTCTGTTATTTACCTCTTCAGGCTTGTTAATATTATTCAGGTCTCCTATGTCTTTCTATTTTATTTCTTTGATATTCAAAATCCTGTTCAATGGGTTAAAATTCCTCAAAACCAAACAACTTTTTTTTTTTTTTATCAGATTCCCTTGTGTGTTTTACTTTTGCCTACCTTTTGGGGGGCTATCTAGTATTTGAAGTGCAGACACTCCTGAACACAGTGCCTTCACTGTGGATTGCACATGCCTTTAAGAAAAATTACCCTTTGCCCTGATCACTACATTTAGGTTTTTTCTATACTTCTGATACCAATGCCTGCTACACTGTTTATGCTTGCATTTATTCATTTATTCATTCATTTATTTATTTGTTTGTTTGTTTGTTTGTTTGTTTATTTATTTAATTTGCCAGAGCTGAGGATTGAACCTAGGGCCTTGTGCTTGCTAGGCAAACATTCTACCACTGAGCTAAATCCCCAGCCCCTATGCTTGCATTTTATCTGTTAGACTCTGATTCATCTCCTGATGGCCAAAGCCTCACACTCCTGCATGCTTTTCCTGCAGACAAACCCTTGTTTGCCTTTCCAAGCAGCCCACAGTACTTCAGGTTTGGACTAGGAAGGTCCATCCCTGTCTTGACTGTGTAATGACTGACATGTTCAGCCATGAACTCACTACCTTCTTTTTTCTTTTGTGTATATCACCTTTCTGACCACTTCCTGTTTTATCCCCACCTCTCCCCCAAACCTCCACCTCACAGTGGCTGGCCCACTATCATCTTTCCTTTTGCTGTCTTCAAAATTTGGCAAGTTATATATCCAATTTCTGTTTTCCAGGAGTACCTTTCAGCTTTTTAAAATAAAATACAAAAATGTCCTTGACCTTATGTTTTGCTGTAATTGGTTCCATGCAATAAGTCTTGAGAGAGAAAGCCTGCACTGGGTCTCCTCCCCCACTGACCTTTCCTTATCAGATGTGGAGAGCCCAAAGTCACCGCGATGGCCAGAGAGAAGTTTCAATTTGCTTGTTTGGGCTTTGTTAGTGTGGCTTGGTCTGCACCACAAAGTCTATTCAAGAAATGGAAAGTGGTGAACTGAGCACAAGAGCACAGGAAAGGGTATTATTTGATGGGGAGGGGAAGCGAACCCACACACTGAATGTTCCTTTCACTGATGTAGGTTTGAACTATAAAAGCTATCTATTTCTGGATGTGTGTGGTGAGCATGCATGGTGACGCCTATGGTGCACTCTGGGCATTTGGAATGTGCACTTTGTGGTCAGGTAATATGTTACATGCTGTGTTCTATCAAATGTTTCTTGATATCAGAGAACTCGCTGGACTATTAATCGAAGTGACCTCTTTCCCTCTTTAGCAATGGAGAATGCTTTTGCTATTGTTTATTTCCATATTGTTTCCTCTGTATTTTCCACCATCTTACCCTTTGAGCTTCATTAGATATGTTGAAGACCTAGGCAATTATTCACACTCCTTGACTTTTAATTACCAAGCACAGCTTTCCCTTTTTGTTACCTTCTGGACAAGTTTCAGGGTCCAAATTTCCTTTAGTTATACCCATTGATGTGCAGGATTCTGACTATATATGTGACAACAGCAATAGTAGGTGTGTATGTGTGTGTGTGTGTGTGTGAATGCAAATGCACACACATAAGCATCATGTATTTAAAGAACTGTGGCCCTCATTTTCATAACAGCCTGTGCTTGCTTTGTGGGAATCCCCTAGAATAAAATTTATACCCGAACAATATATCCTTAGTCTTGTTCTTGAACTTGACTCTCTTCTTACTGGGACTGTACTCCCCAATAGCTGGTAGGTTTGGGTGTTTTCTGGCACTGTACTGACCAATATTTGGTGGGGTTTGGTGTTTGTTTCCCTTAAGATCTGGCATTCTTTATCCCACAGAACTTTTTTGCTCTGACACAGCAGGGGTCTCAGTGAGTCTGTCCACCATGCTCCCCGGTGAGGGACTTCCTAGTTCCTACTGAAGGCTTCCAGATTTCAGACCATTCCCCAACTCCTGGGTTCAAATCCACACTCACCATCTCCACTAATGACAGCAGTATGTGTGGCTTTATGTGAGTGTCTATCCTCCTGGCTGCCCTACCATGTTTATCCTGCCATTCCCCAGCTCCCTTTCTGCCCCTTCATTCTCCATGTCTGGGCCTACTGCATCTACAGAGCTGCTCTCCATTTTTCAAGTCTTTTCCTGTGTGAATCTGATGGATGGTTTCCTTTTTCAAGTTGATCCCATCTGCTTTCTATCACGCAAGGCTTCTTTGGAGTTCATTTTATTGATGGGGTATTGTTTCCAGTTGTATTATTGGTTTAATAAAATTCTTATCTTGGATTTGCCCAGATTCAGAGTGGGAGGTGGAAGCGGCAGAGCACAAGGTTGGGCATCTTTCTCTTGTTGTTCTTCTGTTGTCTTTAAGATACGTCCAGGATCCGTTGCTTGAGTCTGTTGGCCGAAGCTGGCCTTGCTTTACTCTCTTGGAGCCACTTTGTAGATGTAACATTTGCCTTCACTGAAAAATTTCCATTTCATAAGTTGTGGAAGATTTATCTCTAATCTCTCCTCTCCCTCCTGTTTCTTGTTCCGTGTGAGTCAGATTTAGACTTTCTCTTACATGGTTATTAATTAAAGTAGATTGGACAAATGTGGGCCTTATCTACCCTGGCCAAGTTGAGTGGAATACATATAACAATCCATGGAATTGAGCCAAACAGATACAGGCATCACTGAGAAGAGGCAGTGTGTAACTGACAGGCTCAGAGGAAGGATGTCTGGCTGGTGTCCTAAGTCCATTTTGAGTTGCTATGACAAATATCCAAGGCTGAGCAGTCTAAAGTGAAGAGGTTTATTTGACTCATGACCCTGGTGGTTGAAAGGTCTAGATAGCATGGCAGCATTCTGGCAAGGCTGTCTGGCTGTGTCATATCACAGTGAGTAAGGAAAGTGTCAGCCACATGAAGAAGGATCCAAGACTGAAGTGGCTTATCTTTCTAATAACCCTCTCTTCTGAGAATGAACCTGGGCTTATGATAACTCTATTGATCCCTTCTGCTGCAATGATTGGATGCATGACCTAATCACTCCCCCCCACTCCCCCACCTCCCACCCCAGCTAAGCCATTCCTTAAAGTTCCTGCACCTCCCAACACTGTCACCCTGGGACCTCGTTTCCAGCACACAAACCTTTGGGGACTAAACATAACCAAACCGTAGCAGTTGGATACAAGGAGCCACACCCAGGACAATGAGCTCATCAGTCTGTTCACAGATGCTGTGGCTTGGTGACTCACTGAGTACCACAACTAAGTATGAACTGGTTCCTACAGATTGTGTCTGGGCAGATGGCAGGTTTAGTGGTGAAAGCCTTGGTCTCTAACACAGTAGTTCTCAGGCCTCACCATGCACTACAATCACCTGCAGGGCATGCTGCTGCCACAGACAGCTGGCCCAGCCAGATTTTCTGAGTCTGTAGGTCTAGGATAGGGCCTAAGAATATGAACTTGTAACAAGTTCTCAGATGATATTGTCTCTGTTCATCAGGGACACACTTGAGAGCCACTGAGTCACACTTGGTGAATATCAGATTCCCGCTCATTCCCAAACACTTCTTTTAAAAATTAGTTCATTATTTGATTGACAGATGATAATGTATATATTTCTAGCATATAGTATAATATTTTGGTTTATATGTGCATTATAATGATTGACTCAGGATATCTAGATTACCTATGATCTAAAACATATATCATTTATTAGTGATGAAGGCATTTAAAGTATTTTCTTCTAGCTATTTTGATTTATATAACACTGTCAGCTATATCATACTTATGTAATATCTCTTTATAACAGCTCACTGGCTATAATGACCTGGTGTTGGTGTGATGCCTTTAATCCCTTCTGATGCTGTTCTACCTATGATGCAATCATTTCTTAGAATCCAATCCTCCATCTGTTTGTGTCTTTGCAGTCTTTAACACATCTTCCCACCCTCCATCTCCCCAACCTCCCTACTCTGTATCCACCGTCTACTCCATCTCCGTTCATCTCCAGCATTCTCTACTAATGTGAGCTTGGGCAAGCTCCTGGATGTGACCCAGCCACAGTATGCTTCACCAAGGCCCCAAATAGCCTAGAGCAATAGAACTTCCCATACAAGGTTGGAATAAAAAACAAACAAAATTGATGTGTATAAAGCACTGAACACATTACCAAGTTGCAAAAACCACTCACGTTGTTCTTTGACAAAGTTAAGAAAAGTCATTTAGAATTTTAGAAATTTTATTTTTTCTGTTGCTGCCATGTAGCTCCAGATATTCACAAGGAAGGCTGTTGACTTCATATCCAACTGATGTGGTTTCTCCCCCTGTTTTCTTACCACTTAAAACTGAAAAAAAAAAAAAATCAAAACTTGAAACATCTTAAATAGAGAACATCTATAGTTTCCTCTCTAAGATGTTCAGACAAGTGCTCAGATGTTCTCACCTCCCAGCCTGCCTTGGAGAGGCAATGGGCCTCTATGTGTGGTCTGGATGCTCATGTGCAGGCTCTGGCCCCACGTCTCAGAAGTTGGGCTACGTCCTTGAACAATGTTCTGTGTTTTAACAGCTTGCTATCTCTGGGTTGAGTGTGAAAACTGATCTGGGAAGGTAGGATCTTTAAACTCCTCCTGAAGTCAGGAAATCCAGAGGAGAGCCAAGGAAGAAAGGAGAGAGGTGGTCACAGTGCACCGGGGATTCCTTGCTCCAGGAAGAGGGGGCTGAACAGTGTGGTGCGGTTGGGCAGTGTATGGCTTCTGCCTTGAGCTTCATCTCTTACCTCAGGCCTTTGCACCGTGACAGAGGCTCTGAAGCATGGACGATAGTGACCCTTTGCTCCAGCCTGTCAGCCGATGAGGGTGGACCTGGGATCTCTACAGCTCTCTCCTCAGTGGTGTACTGTAGTGTGTCCCTATTACTCTTATTCTGGGGGAGCCCTGCATCATTTTGGAGAGGGCTCTGCAGCGGGAGGAAGTAGAAGGGGCTTATGGAGCAGAAAGCTTCGACACCAAGGACTCTGGCTCCTGCCTTGACCAGTCAGGTGAGGTCACCCTTGGCAACATGTGAGCGTCTAATTGGTAACCCCAGAGAAGCCATTGCTTGCCTGTTGGCAGTGTACAACACTGCTAATTGCTTCCTTTCTTCCTTCCTGTTTTCATCCTCCTACCTAGCTCTGCCTCCTCTCTAGATTTCAGTGTTGATAATCTCCTTGTTCCTCATTTACGTGGATGCCATGTGATTATCTCTGGGGGTGCAAACAAGGTACATACTCTGAGGAGACGTGATATATTTTAGGCTCTTTGACGTAGGCTCAAACATCTGAAAGACCACATAGTCCAGCCAAGCAGGGGCCTGGGTAGTGTGTCTTGCATGCATACCCAGCTGCACAGGATGGGTGGGGCTGGGGGATTTCATGCTCCCAGCCTGGGCTTCTAGGATGTATTCTTTGTGTCTCTCCACCCACAGATGTTCATGAACAACACAGAGAAGTCCATGTTGGCCAGTGCCAGGTGGGTGTACAAAGCAAAGCCTGAAAGATTTTGTCATTTTTGCTGGTAGGTTCTCGGCAGGTTTTTGACAGGCTTAGAACAATGTTCAAGGCACCAGTTCTCAGTCCAGCTTGAGAAAAGGCAAGTTTGCTTGTTGTTTCATCAATACCTTATTATCTAGGCAGGGCAATTACGACTTCTGCTCAGGAGGAACCACTCCAGAGCACAGGACGAGCTCCTGGGCAGTGGACCATTTTGTTCGTCAGCACGGTTTTTGTTGAGTTTTATGAGGCAGGCAGCATTCCACCCATTGCTTCCAAAAGCCGCAGTTCAGCATGTTTTCCAGAAATCATTTTAATAAAAAACACATGAAAAAGTATAAAACCTCTTTAGCAAGTGTGAAATGAAATTTAAAAAAAAAAAAAAAACAGTTACAAAAATATCCAGGAATCTCATGGGTAGACTCACCATCAAGAAGACCCTAGCTCCCTTCCTGGGTGAGATGTCAGTTTCCTATGTGGACACAGCGAGAGCTCCTTCCAGAAAGATTCATTATAAAGGGGAAGCAATGAATGCCAAGGCAAACAATCGCTCTCATTAGTTCAGTTCAGTGTCCATTTTCCTTCTGTCATGACAGATAACTGATGGTTTCTGGTTCGAATCCTTACACCCTTCACTCTGCCACCATCTAAACTTGCAATGCTACAGATCCTGTAGAAAAATATCCACCATGTGGGTCCACCAGGGATCCTGATGCCTTGTCTACACCGTACAAGTTCCTGCAGGTTGGCATTGGCTCTCTGAGTTTCTGGAAATGCCAGGCTGAAATTATCTTACCATCATTGGATCTATAAACTAATGAAAAGTTTATGGAGGAAAAATGGCATCAAATCTCTTAAGATATAAAACTTCGACTCGAGCCAAGATTTCACTGTTAATGAGCTTATAATACAAAAGTGTGCTCTTAGGTACAAAGAATGTGAAAATGCTGCTTGACTTACTTACTGATAAACCCACTGCAAACTGAAACCATCACACACACACACACACACAAAAACAAAACAAAACAAAACAAAACAAAAACGCATTTAATACATAGCTTAGTGTACCTTAAATGTTCTTAGAACACCTATATTAGCCTATAGTTGGGTAGAGTCAGATTATACATTGCTTTATGATGTCTTATATAATATACTGTATGCTAAACTAGAAGCAAAAATGGTACCTTCTGCTCTACTCTAAACTCAAAAGTCATAATCAAAATCATTGTAAGATGGGATTGTCTACATTACAGATACATGACAGACTTATTGGCAGATCCTGAACTTTTCATGAATAGAGTACATGCTCAATAAATTGTAAACTAAGTTACAAATGAGCACTGGAACACTACAAAAAATATTAAATGGTCATAAGAGACTAACATGATTGATTTCTATGGACTGCAATGGGAAGATGCCAGTTGGATCTCAAGTGGAAATACTCACTTTTAGCATAGCACACATAGTAGACATTATCTGCAGAAAGCAGACTATTTTTATAGTAATGCAGTGTGAAAGAACATACCTCGAATGCTGGTGGTGGTTCTGAGAGCTAGGAAAAGGCATAGAGGATTGTGGGGGATTTTCCCACTCCCAGTACATCCGAACAATTCTGCTGCTAGAATATGATCTTGTCGAGTTATTTCCACTCAGCTCTGCTCAATTGTTATGTAAGGACCCAGTCCAGAAATTTCAGCTGCCTTTCACATCCCTTCCCTGATGAAATAAATATGTCTGAAAAGCAGAGATAAAACCTGGAGGAGAGGGAAGGGACTGAGGAAGGAAGGTAAGCCACCTGGGTAAATAGTTCACATGTATGTTTACAATGTTTTGACCATTTTTAAAATCACCACAAAGATCAGAAAACAGAAACAAGAAGGCAAAATAGAAACTGCTTACCTTACAAATGATATGAGCAGGTTCCCTGGACACAGCCATCTCCAGTCTTGGTCCTCACAGTCCTTCTGAGGAGGGATGGCTAAGGAGTCTACAGAAAGACTTTGCTGCACTACTGTCCCTGGATTCTGCACCTGAAGATTCAGCATGCCCCAACTACTCCAAACACATGTGCATGAACACAGAGGTTTATGTCACTGGTGTTATGGCCCAAAAATAGGATACAGCTAGTATCTGAGCAGCACCCACATTGTACTAGGCTACAAGTCCCCTAGGAGTGATTTGGAGTATACACGAGTACACATGCCAGGTATTTACAAACACGGAGCCATCTTAGACTAGACGCTTGAACTTCCTCAGGCTGGGGCATTTGTGGAAAGTGAGGACTAAAGTCAACCCCACATAGATACTGAGGGGTGACTGTAATTTAAGTCCCAATCACATGAAGAAGCCAACAAGGAAGTGAATCACAGCAAACACCAGAGACCTATGACACCAAGAGTAGGAAACCCAGAGCAAAGCTTTGACACAGTGAGGCTGTCAACAGGCCCTGGTGTCCAAGAATGTTAGAAGCCCAGAGGAGCAGATCTGAGCATCAGGCTGCAGGCTCCTGGTGGGTGCTGGAAAAAGTCGAGGTACAAGGCTAGCCTGGCAGGAGACCCTTGAGGGGTTGCTGGGACTGAAAGAGTGCAGTTGGTGATGCAGGTGTGTGTCAAGAGTCCACTCTAGGAAACTTCCTCAGACAGAAGCTTCACCAGCTATGTCCCCATGGAAATGTACAAGCTCTAGGGGTCAGCCCAGCAAGTACAGCTGAAATATGCTGAGGTCAACAGCTTCCCTACCCATCACCTATCTCAGGACACCTGAGCCAACCTTCATGCCTTGTGATAGTGTCTCTGGACTCCAATCCCCTTTCTGGCTAAGGGCAGGGGGCACATATGCACCTGAGCAGTAAAAATTGTCTCAAGTTCATGTCCTGGCCATTTTTCCTCTTGTGACTTCCTGCCATTCTTAGTTAGGCTACCATCTGATACCCCCCTGAGTAACTGTTTGCATGTGTGGTCTGAGGCTTTGGCTCCCTCTGTCCCTTTGTTTAAGTTCAATGTCACATTGATGAAATCAGCATTTCTCTGAGAGAAATACACTCTCCACTTGTCATGAGATGTTCCTGCTTCTTGCACAAAGACTGTCACTCACACCGTTTTTGGTCAGTTTCTGCCTGTCAGCACAGTCTTTGCTAACACTAATCAGCCTAAAATTAAACAGACTTCCCATTTCCTTCAGGCTTTCTGCCATGAGATACTACGTAGCCAGTACAAGGAATGAGATGGAGTTTCCTGCCTAGAGAGGAAAAATGATCCCTGAACCTTATTCATGTTAAAACAGAGTTGTGTGAGAGCGTGTTCAGAAGGATCTTGTTTCCTCAGTCTCCTCCTAGCACTCAAACCTGGGTGTCTGGATCTCTAAACTCTGGGGACAGGGTCCTGGGTAGTGCCTCCGTGCACACTGTGTGGGCAGTTTGTTGTGATGCTGGTCTGGGGCTGGACTTGGGAGCCAGATCAGGGCCCACTGTGTGATTTCATTTCTTTCCTCAGGGTCATGCAGGCATGCAGGAGCAGGCTAGAGCGGTCCCCTTATCAGGTCAGGTTAGGCTCTGGTGGAGACGAAAGCTTTGTCTACCGCAATAGTCTTCTGGGGTGGCTGTAAGAAATGGTCACAAGCTCAGCAGCCTTTGACAACAGATGCTTGTCCCTCATAGTCGTCCTGGAGGCCAGGAGAATGAAGTCAAGGTGTCAGCAGAGCCAGGCTTCCCACTGAGGCTCTGCAGGCTGCCCCTTCTTTCCCCTTTCAGCTTTGGTGACTATCACCATACTCCTGGGCAGCAACTGCACCGCTCCGATATCTAGCTGGGTCTTCACAGGGCTGTGTAGGTCTAAGGACAGATCTGATGGCATTAGGGCCACCCGGTACCCTGGGGTGAGCGCCTCTCAAGGTCTTTCTTATGTCTTTAGTCACACAGTACTATTTACAGGCTATGGGAATCAGATATAGATGTATTGTTGGGCAGTTACAGTATACCTTAATACAACTCCTGTGACATCAATGCCATGGTGTCGGAAACACAAGCCATACTAGGTCCCTAAAATAGAAAGTCCAGCAGTTAGCCAATAGCCAGATGAGTAATGTGTACACGTGCTAAACACAGAGTGACATGGACTCTACTTTGTTGCTCAGATCTCAGTGTGTCCCTGTTGGGCCAATTCCAGATCTCTGTGCAAGGTCTGGCCCCAGTGGTTCCCCAGGGGGAGTGGTCACAAGTCTCTCTCTCTCTCTCTCTCTCTCTCTCTCTCTCTCTCTCTCTCTCTCTCTCTGTCTGTGTGTGTGTGTGTGTGTGTGTGTGTGTGTGTGTGTGTGTAGAGGGGAATTGTATACATGAAAGTTTTGCCATATGATAGTGCAACAAACAGCTGTTGTGGACAGAACTGTAATTTCTTGGAATTCTGATCAGCAAAGGCAGCAAGAGGAGCTCCCAGGTCTTAGGAATTTTGTAGGTGCATTAAACTCTGGCGTTTGGCACAACAACCCCAGGTGGGGGTGCCAGGTGTTCTGACACCTGCCAGTGCCAACTCTGCTCTGACAGGACTCAGCTTGCACTCTGAACCAATTCAGTTTGTGAACTCCCAGGGACTCAGCAGGCTCTTTCTACTTTCCCTGCTATAGCACGGGAGAGAGGTAAAAATCTGGATGAGAAATGTGGCGCTAACAAAAATGTCCTGTGATGGGAGGTGACTTCTTCTCCCTGTTCCCCATTCTCTAATAAACTAAGTTGCGGGCCACCAGGTGGCCTGGAGAGCTGAAGCACCAGTGTACATGTCGGTGATTGTTGCATCACTGTGACCAGAATATCTAACAGAACATGAAAGGAGAAGGGTTTATTTTGTCTCAGGGTTTCAGTAGGCTCTGTCTGTGGCTGCTTGGTCTCAGGTGCTTGGGCAAAACATCAGATCATCAGTAGAGCGTGGCATAAGATTCTCACCCCGGGTAGACAGCAAGCAGAGAAGGTACAGAGAGAGAGAGGGCAGATCTAGCTCCCACATTTACCCTGGTGACCTGCCTCCTTCACCTACTACCTTTCAGTAACTCTCAATAATGTCATCATATTATGAATTCATCAAAGAATTCGTTCATTGCTTAGGTCTGAGCCCTCATGATCTAGTTTATAGACATTTGGGTCCTTGATATGGCCATGCTGATGTCAATAACACACATTCATTCAGGATTTCATGACTTCCTACACCTGTGGGCTTAGGTCAAGGGACTGATTTGCTCTTTCTTGCAAACCTTTTCTGTTTGGGGCACTAGCTCCATCACCACTGTTATCATCATAATAACACATTAATAGACTAGAGTGAGCCCTGCGGGTGGGGGCGCACACCTTTAATCCCAGCACTTGGGAGACAGAGCCAGGCGGATCTCTGTGAGTTGGAGGCCAGCCTGGTCTACAGGGCGAGATCCAGGACAGGCACCAAAATTACACAGAGAAACCTTGTCTCAAAACAACAACAAAATAGACTAGATGTGGGACACAGACCTAAGAGGCAGTTGGCTTCCTTCTGCCTCACACCTCCACCTCTGAGGCCCTCTGAGAGCCTTTGTTTGGAGTCCCTCATCCAGCCCTACATCAGTCTACACACACTCTTGTATCCACCAGGCTTTCTGCAGGCCACCAGCATTAACAGAAACCAACTGAACCTGGTGTCAATAGGCAAAAGCCTTGGAGTATTTTGATTGAATCCAGACAGGATCTGTGGCTTATTTATGAACTCACATGGCTTTTGACTTCTGCCTTTTTTGCCAAATTGCTGACATGTTCTTAAATTACCCAGTTTGTATTTTCCTGTCTTCTTTGTTGCTTGGGAAGATAAAGCCTCAGGCATGTGGGCTTCCTTTGCTTACAACAGTGAAGGTTTCACTGGGCTACTGTCACCCACCCAGACCACAGGGATTATTTGAGCTCAGCTTTTAGCTCCAAGAAGCATAGACAAGAGCATGCTGAAGAGGAGAGGCCATGTCTATTGTTTAATATGCAGAACAATATAATATAAACTTTTGTGAGAATTAAAAGAATTCTCAGACATCATTTGTGCCTTGGCAGGTGACCTTTAATGGTCTATGGAGATCTAAAGAACTATCAATTGCTTTAAGGGCTGACAAGATGGTGAGCATTGGAGATGCTTTTTTATACTTATTTTACAGCACAGAAATGGCCTATAGGTTTGGGGACAGTGAACTTTGTCTTCTTAAACACATTCCAAAAGATTTTGCCTGTGGTCTGTCATCTAAACTCCACCCAAGTCTCCATAACCCGACCCCTTCTGGAAGATACTAACCATTCCCAAATTTAGCACTCCTTCAAGGTTCAGACTGGGCCTGATTAACACATTGTAACTTTCTAATTAAAGACAGGGATTGCTCCATCATCCTTCTGTTTCTACAGTTACTCTGTGGATTACTCACTAGAGAACATCAAAAGGAGGTAGAGAGAAGCAACCCCCCACATTGTAGCTGGGATTGTCACTTCCTAAGAGGAAACTCTCACTTGCTTTACCTAAGCCTCCTCAGTTGACTCTTGTGAATTTGCTCTGGATGTTAAAAGCATCAGCCCTTGGCCTCATCTGCTTTGGATGTATCCACACAGCCCTAGGACCTCCATTACTGGACTCTGATGGATCAAAATGGGTCCACAGATCTTGGGACATTCCCTTCAAATGGCAGATCCCTCCACTTAAGTATGGGTGGACTTAGTAGTAACACACTTTGACCCGATACAGAAACGATAGAGTGATGGGTGTAACCTAGACAGTGATCAGCTGCTGCATAATGAATTGCCAGAAACTCACCACAAATCTAAGGGGATTGTCTCTCAGTTCTATGAGCCAGAAATCCAGGCACCATGTGGCCAAGTCTTCTACCTAGAGACTCCCAAGGCCAGGTGCTGGTTAACACTGAGGTCTCCACTGTGTCTAGCTTGGATTATTGGTAGAATTTGGGTCCTAGAATTACAGACTGACAGCTGCAAGAACTCTTGGCTCTCAGAACCTGCTCTTGGGACCTTGAGAGCTGAACCCCATCCACAACATGAACTTTGCCTATTGAATCAGCGCTTCTACCTTCAAATTCCTCTAGTTTATGTAAAAAGGTTATCTACCTAAACAATCTCTCCTGGAGGAGAGGGGACTATCCTGGAATTCTGTTTGCCACAGTAAGTCACCAGGATCTCCAGCTCTTGAGAAGAATAGCTGCCATACACTTAGGACATCCAAGCAGCCTTCTGGAGAGGCCCACACAGGTGCAGCCAACCTCTAATCAAAAGCCATATGAGAAGCTTCCAGGAAACAAGTTCTGTAAGCCCTGCTAAGTCTGCAGGTGGCACTTCCTCAGCATCCATCCTCCCTGCACCCTCAGCACAGGCCCTGACCCCAGCTACTCCGCCTGACTGCTTCCGGGTCCCTAGCCCATCAGCTCACGTGCAGTGATGTGTACTTGCTGACTGGAGATGCCATAGTCAGAGGTTACGCAGTACGAACTCAAGCACTGTCCTATGCTTTAGGGAAGCAATTGCTGGCAGTGGCAAAATGCTGCATTGCAACATGGGAAGAAACATTTCAGCAACAGTGCTGTCTTCCTGGACTCAAACACAGAGGTCTCATCTGGACCTTTGTCACATTCTCAGTTATGCTGTGGTCACCACTGGCTCCCATCCCTCTTCTGTGGGAGATGACAAGCCATATTGCTAAACAACCAGCCCATTCCCTGGAGCCCTGCTGCTTCCTGGTTCATTCCAGAGTCTTCCCAGCATCTTCCCTGGCTCCAATTTGTCCTTAGCTCCACACTGAGAACCGAACTTGCCATCTGGTTATCCTTCTGTGGGCTCCTTGCTTTCCTCTTACTGATGGCCCCTGCTTGTGCCATTGTTCATGGAATGTGAACTGCAGCCGGCATGATGAGTGAGAAGAGCAAGGCTGGGACCGCCTAGCCTTGCTTTGAGTGCCATGGCTTAATTGAAATCATTTCACAATAGGAAGGGGTGCTCATGACGTTAGGCTGCTCCCCACCCCACCCCCAAGCTGTGGATTCAGCACAGGATAACAACTCAGAGCATCTCTGCATCCTCCCCTCCTTTGTCAGCTCCACACCCTCTAGAAATTTCCAGAGAGTGTGGCGGATGCCTGGGCTGTACCCTGTGCCTAGAAGAATGAATGAATGCACAAGACTTGCATTCATTGGCTTCAGGATGCCGCTCCTTACAGCCCAGTGGAAACCTCTCTCAGCCCTGTGAAGAGCTGGGAACAAAGGACTCTTCTTGCTCCTCCTCCACCCTGCACAGAGCAGGGAGAAGCTGTCTTTCTGAGCAGTAGCAAGTCCATGTGACATGCCACTCCAGACAGAACAAAGCTGGGGCCAGGACTATTATTATTTCAGGTCGGTTCATCTTGAGCTGTCAGTGGCCAGAAGGCACCCAGTAACACAGTCCAGCCCTTGCCTCTGTGAATCATTAGCACTAAACATGAGATGTGCTTGGATCTAATCTAGCCCAAGCTCAATTACTTCACTCCACTGATTGGAACCTGCCTGGATCTTATTCTTCCCACCTTGGCAGGTGTGTGGCAAGCACCAGGGACACACACATTCCCTGTCCAACTGGGACCATGTGTCTAGAAAGCAGCTACAGGAACCTGTGAGAAACTAGATTCTCCAGCTCATGAGTCACTTTCCTACTCATGACTCAACTAATTTCCAGGCCAGAAGTGGGATGCTGGGACACACTCCATTACAGGAAGAGAGAGGGAGGTCCCAAGACACAGCCACCCAGATGTTCCTTCCCGTATCACTGAAATAGGGTGAGAATCAGTGCCCAAGCACTCTGGAAGGAGGAGGCTGACCAACAGACACACGCTATGGAAGAGGCCAAGTTCCATCTCTTAGCTGCAACTGCACCCACTCTTTCCCCCACAGGCACTTTGCATGGCCAGCATCTACCTCTCTATGAGAATTTCTCTCTCACTTTGCAGTAACCTGGAACCTTCTTGGAAACAACTCAAGCACATCCCTTTCCTTTCCTTCTGCACCTTCTAGCCTGGGCTGTAGTGTCTCTGCTCCATCAAGTCTATCCTGAGCTTAGACCTTGTGGCCATGGAAAGCCCTCTAGTGTACATCCTGCTGGTGGACATGCCCTGTCTGAGTCTGTGCGAGCAATGTGGTGCTTCCTCCTTTAAGCACTACTGAGAGTGCTCACAGGGAACACAGCCCAAGCAACCCTAGGTTCTCAGGGCTCAGGGCCTCCAGGTGAGTCCTGGCCCAGGCTTTGAAGCAAATGAGAATCTTCCAGCAGGGACCTGGAAGTCTCTGTGCCATCTATCTGCTTCTGTGACATACAGGGACATGAAGGGTACAGTCATTGTCTGCTCCCTAGGATTCCTGTCCTGAATTCCATATGTGACTACACACCAGGATTGTGCCCAACACTGACACAATAAAGGCGTAGAGCTGGGGACTAAGAACATCCATTGGCTCATTCGTTTTCTCAAAACTGTGACACATAGGCTAAGACGTTGTCAGTGAGACAAAGATAAAATCATGCAACTTGGAATCATTTAGAATAAAATATTGAAGGAATTAGTAACTCAGTCAATGTGATTTAGGCCAGTTAAACTCCAGGGCACCATATTCAATTAACTGTCATTTACATCACTTACTTCTTGTGCCTGGCTTTCCCCATCCATACAGTGTGGACAGGGCAGCACCTACGTCACCTGGATGCTTTGAAGGTTGAGAGAATGCACAGCCGCAGCCTAGTACATAGCCTGGCACCATTGCATCCCCCAGAACATCTAAACTGGGACGTGGGGACAAGCAGTTGCATCAGAGATAGAGGCAAGTTCAAAACAATAGGTCAGCAGAGGATGTGACTGGCCAGGGAAAGATTAGGGCTGTCTTCAGGGAAACCTGGGCTCAGGAGTTATTAGGTAAGGGTATGCTGAGCTATACTATATATATGGAACAACAGCAATCTACGGGGCTCAGCTTAGAAGCAGGCAGCTTCTCCATATATGCTGATAGAGATAAGGACAAGGAAAGATTAAGATGTAAGACAAGGCCACAGAAAAGTGCTGCCTGGCCTATGCTAAGAAGAGGGTTGGTAGCCTGATGAGTCAGGAAGGTGAAATTCTTTGGGATGCTAGAACCCAGCCACAGCATTTCAGAGGATATGAATCATCAGGGGTGAGAGAGGTTCTCAATCTGTGAGTTGTGACCCCTGTGAAGTCCAACAACCCTTTCACAGGGGTCATCTAAGACCATCTCTATATCAGCTATTTACATTAAGATTCATAACAGTAGCAAAATTTCAGTTATGAAGTAAGTAACAACAAAAATAATTTTATGATTGAGGGGTCACCATAACATGTATTAAAAGGATCACAGCATTAGGAAGGTTGAGAACCACTATTCCAGAGGATCTCTAGAGAGATGCCAGCTTTGTATACAGACTTGAGATTTTCTCACTAGATACATGCCAACCTTTGTTCTTCATTTTATAGTCTTGAATTTGTAAAACTTAATGTTGGGTCCAGAGCTGGGTTCACCTCTGGCTATTGCTTACCTGCAGCTCCTTAAAACATGCAATTGGGTAATGGTAAGTACAATTTAAATTTAAATGTATATAGTTACATGTAGTTACTAGTTACCAGGTTGAAGAGTGGCGTTCTGGAGCAGAGTGTATTACAGAGAGATTGGGCTTGTAGTCAACACTGGCTTATGCCTGGGTCTCAAATGCAATATGTCTGTGCATATACATTTGTGTACCTGGGGATCCTATAGCTCAGCAGAGGGACTCCCATTGGTCACCCATGAGCTCTCACTTTCCTTACATGCTGAAAAAAAGCATGCTTTGGCCACACTGTGCTCATCTAGCTGCAGATTTTCTTCATGGGCTGAGGCAGGGCCTTGAACATTCCAGGCAACTGACACAGATATTTAGGTGACCCCAACCACTCAGATCTTGGGAGACATAAGTAAAGAGGTAGTTGCCATTGGTTAACTTGATTAACTCTATAGGATGGAGATATCTTTGTCACCCGAATGGGCATGGCTCTGGCTCCAAAGAGCTTTGTATTTGGTTGGTCATTTCATGGAGAGGCACCTGACACTAGAAGATAATGCTGAGGCAGGAATGAACATCTCTTAGACTGGATGAGTAAGTGTTGGGGACATGGCACAGCCTCACCCAGGTAGACAATGGCTCTCTTGGATTTTGCTATGAATTCACAGGTCTTGGAATTCTCAAACTTGGATATAGATAACCATGCCTTTTTTTTTTTTTTTTCAGTTTTCTGGAAATTAAAGATGTCATACCTTATAAGGCAATAGTGGAAACCAAATGTTTAACACCCAGTCAAGATCTATGAGGCCAGAGAAGATACTGGGATACTTCCTGTATAAAGACAACCAAACCTGTGGTATGCTAAGGAACTGATTGCAGGAATCATAATGTGCTCGTGATCCCAGGGGCTGAGCATCAAAGGCTGTGGGCTCTATGAGTCATTCCCCAAATTCACGTTGTCAAGTCCAGAGGTCACCTGTTCCATCTACCTCCTTCTCGAACATCTCTGAGGACTCTCCAGCCTCATGAATTCTAGAAGAAGGTTTGGATCAAGTTGAAAATATATCCATGTGAAGCCTCACTGATCTCACAGCTGATCCAATGTGCTCTATGTCTCCTCTGCCTGCCCTTTCTCTAAGGGCAATCAATGCATCTACGACACAAAGACAGTCTGCTGAGAGAGGTGCTTCTCTCAAACCCAAATCATAGCTAGAGTTAGCCCCCAAAGTGGTGGCAGTGGACTTTCCACAAGATGGGGCTGTATTTTATCCTCACCAAGGACAGACAGTAAGAGAAAAGAGATGTTCTGGATTACCTACACCCAGAGGTCACAGTTGGAGTTCACATGGAGGTGTAAGAAACTTGGATTTGGTGTTGGTACCAGCTGCTTTCAGTGATTTGGGTGATGGCCCAAACACCTTCGTCAGTTGCCTGGAATGTTCGAGGTCCTGGCTCAGGCCATGGGGAAAACCTGCAGCTAGCGAGTGACAGAGTGGCCAAAGCCCACTTTTTTCCTCAGGATGTCGAAGGAAAATGAGAGTACTTGAGAGGCCCGTGGGAGGTCCTCTGCTGAGCCTTCAAGATGAGTCAGCAGGGCTGTCAGAGTGAGTCCCCACTTGCTCAACAAAGCCAGGCAGCTTCCAAGGTCCTTGCTCTGAGGCACTGTGTAGCCTCACTCCCAGGTTAGAAATCTGGAGACACTATAGAAAGACAAGTGATGTTTCCGTTAGCAGAGTACTGACAGTGGTACATTAAAGATTCTGATAAGGGGTATGATCCATAGACAAACCCAATCTGTCTCTTGACTGTGCCCTATCTGTGAGGTATTGAGAGGCAGGGTGACTATCTCATCCTCTCCTCAACTCCAAGAATCCCACCTGGGAGAGAGGCTATGTTGTGTGATGTGCTAGGCTGCTCCAGCTACTGTAACAAAAAATCCAGGAGGCTCACCAGTAACTAACACCAGAATAAGTCTCCTTGACTGGGAACCCAAGATGAAGGCACCAGCCAAGTTGGTGTCGATCGAAGGCCCTTTTCCTGTTTCCATTGGGTTCTGACTGTCCTTACATGGTAGAAGGGAGACAAGTTTTATGTCAAATGTAAAGAACTCTGTTCTCTAGACCTAAGCACACACTGGAGGCACATCACTTACCACCCTCACCTGGAAGAAGTAATAAACCTTGGGTTTTGATAGAGCACAAACTGCCAGCCTATTCATCTACAGTCACCACTTACCAGGGCACAGCCATGCTCAATGCCTCTTAGATCTCACCAGCGCACACCTCTGAGAAATACGCTGTTACAGATGTTAATTCAGGGACTCTTGTGGTCATGTTGCGAAGAGTGACTCATGGCAGATTTGTATAGATACACTTACACATGTATATATACAATGAACATATACAAAACTAGGAAAGCCTATTTAGGGCCATGGATGCACTGATGTCAATCTTCTGATCATGACAGTGCACTGTTCTTATGCAGGATGCTACCTCTGTGGGAGAATGGAGATTTCTCTGTACTATCTCTTAGAACTCTATGTGGTCCTATAAATATCTTTTTTTTTTAATTGAAAATCAATCCTTATAGTCTGATGGGTGTTTAAATAATGATTTTAGGAAACAGAGAGTGAGGCCCAGAAAGACCACCTCCTCTTTATCTCTCTCCAGCCTGCAGGTGTCAGGATTCAGACCCAGTAAGCTTTTCCTTTCCCCAGTATCCTATAGTGCACAGCTGAGGCCCATGTTGCCTGACACAGGGCAGAGATGGATGCCTACTGCTGCTACAGTTATCACCTAGAGTGTAAGATGGGAGCTTAACAATTCAACACTAGAGCAACAAGGAAGGAGTTGGCTGGGCACTGTTTAGGGTCTTAAAGCAGAGAACTGTGGGGACGGAAGCTGGAAAACTGAGGGGTAAGACTGAATCTTTAAGGGAGTTCCATGAAGGCAGACAGATACCAATGCAGTATCTGTCTCACACTAGACAATGCGATCTGACTCCACATAGGGAGACGAGACAAACCAGGGGCCATTTCCATCCACCCAGCTGGGGACCAGTCCTCTGAGCCATCCAATGAAGGTCACTTTAGACCTTCACCAGTGCTGAGATGGAGAAGAGGAAGACAAAGAAGGAAGAGTCATAGAACAAGCATCCCCAAGGCTAAATCACGGAAAGTCTATTTCTATTAATGTGGTGTTTTCCCTTTTGGAGAACCCCCAAATTAAAATCTTGATATTTCCTATTTTACACCAAGTATGTGGTCTGTCTCATTTGTTGCTATTGATGTTTTATCAATATGCTATTATTTTAAGAAAACCTCATGGCCAGATACTCTGAGGAGATGCTGACAGCGTGAGAAAAACCAACAGTGGCCTTCAGGGTGTTTCTGTCCTGTGCCCTCGAAGACTTTACTGCTCAAGGCCTTGCATTTCTCACGGCACTTCTTCCCTCTATAATTGTTGCAATAAGACAGGGTCCTGATGGTCACAGTGGTGTGAGGTGGGTCTGTGGGGGCCATTCAAGCACACTTTAGTTCTCACTGCTCAGTCTTGAGAGTACAAGGGACAGTGACTGAAAAACCAAGCATCCATCTGTTCTAAAAGTCAGAATTCTCTAACTGTGTTTAATGGTGCATGCTTTTCCCTGTGGAAGCTATTGCCCCTGGTGTGTGTGTGTGTGTGTGTGTGTGTGTGTGTGTGTGTGTGTGTGTGTGTGTATGTGTGTGTGTGTGTGTGTGTGTGTGTGTGTGCAACACACACGTGCTGCATTCTGTTTTGTTTGGAATTATGTTTCAAGCAGCAATCAGGAGGATCAGATTGCATTTCCTTTCTTGGAGAGTTATTCAAGCTTGATTCCTTCCCCAAGGTATGTCCTTTCTCAATTGCTCAGGGCAAAACCTCTCCAGTTGAGTGTTAGTGGGTTGTTGAGAAATATAAACAGAATGCAAATGGAAATGGGAATCTTGGCTTGACTACATTAGCTACAATTTATTTGCATAACCACTAACAATTAGAAACTTAAAATATTTCCCAGATGTTCACACCTGATCATATTACAAGACAGCTATTTTAAAACTGCTTCAAGGCCAACATCCTAAGCAAAGTAATCAACCTATGAAATCAAGAGCAATGTATATTGGAATCACATGTATGTGATGGACATGGGGGTATCAGTAACACACAGAAAATGACGGGTAACTGAAATGGGTAACTGGGAACATGATAAGTTTTAGATTACAATTTGTTTTCATTTAGACACCTGAAATGTACAGAAATGTAGTTTTCTAGCCTTGATCTTTGTTATAAGCAACTATCTTACATACAATAGGCCATTTCCCCCACAATCCATGTGAAAATTACCTACAGTGTCCATGCTTGATAAGGAGCTGAACCTCCACTAAGAAGACTCTCGGATTACAGGACAAGAAACGGGTAGTCTCTATTTTTGGCAAACAACTTTTTCGACTTTCTTGAAGACACAATTCAGGGAATTTTTAAACCTCATTTGGTTCCTGTAGAGCTTTGTGTTTGAGATTCAAGAGGGACCCTGGAAAGTGAAGGATCCTCACTCTGGGAAGATGTCACAGGACATAGGTTTGCTTTTGGGGACACTTGCACGTGCTTGCCAGGAATGGACTGTTGAAGATGTCTTTGGCACATTTATGTCCAGCCTCTCCCAGATCCTATTAGTCAGGTCAACTACAGTGGAGTTCAGTCATGAAGGCTGAACAAACCATACCAGAATAGGAGGTGCCAGGGGCAATGGTTCAATCTAGATATCCAGGGATCAAGATGTTTAATAGGACTCACAGGAGGATCTGGTAGGCTCATCAGCAAGACACATAGTCAGTTTCAAAGCTAAGAGAAAACTCTGAATCCCAATGAGAATGTTGGGAATAACAATGGAAAGCAGTAGTGCATGTGTCGATTGAAGGGCACATGGCACTGAAAAAGCCAAGGGGACTTAAAGTTGTCAGATCAAGCACACGGCTTGAGATTGAGATCTTTGTTTAGGGCCAACACTTGTTTATATTTTCAGAGCAGGACCCTGCTGTTATAGAGCTTCTGCTCTGACATTACACATTTCTGTTTATTCTGACTCTGCAGTGGGCTCTTGGTAAGCCATGGCAAATAAGACTTAGAACCTGACATGAAGGAAATGATAACTTAGTAATAAGGTAACAAGTGGAAAAGCAATTGCAACATGAGGTCTTAAGTTCTGTGATACCAGAAGGTTCTGGTTATGATTGATGTATCTAAAACATCATCCTGATAAGGAGAGGGAAGTGTAACCAAGGAGGTATTAGAGCAGTGGTTCTCATTCTGTGGGTTGCAACCCCTTTGGGGTCACCCCCTAAGACCATTGGAAGACACAGATATTTACATTATGATTCAGAACAGCAAAATTACAGTTATGAAGTAGTAACAAAAATAACTTTATGGTTGGGGTCAGCACAACATGAAGAACCGTATTAAAGGGTCTCAGCATTAGGAAGGTTGAGAACCTCTGCATTAGAGTTTTAAAGAAACTGAACCAGTGGGAAGTACATCCCAAGAAGAGACTCAGCATGGACACTAGGGACTTCTTCTCAGCTGCCCCTTGTGGCCAGTGCTCCCTTTCTTGCCCTGGATGTCCTTCTCACACCCCCACCCCACAATCACACAGAAGACATGGTGGTTAGTTCTGAAATGTTCCCCGAAGGACTCATGTGTTGAAAGGCTGGTGCCTAAACAATGTTTACAGACAGGATTTGGGAATTGATTAGATGGATCACAAGGACTCTGACCGTCAGTGGATTATCCCATTGATGGGATCCTAGCTTGATGTGATATTGGGATGCCTTGGAAACTAAGTGGGTGGAACCTTCTCTTGGAACTTAGGAGTATGCCCCTGGGGACTGCCCTGTTCCTGGCCCTTTCTCTAATTCATTCATTCATTCATTCTCTCTGTCTCTGTCTCTGTCTCTCTCTCTTCCTCCCTCCCTCCCTCCCTCCCTCTCTCCCTCTCTCTGTTTTTCTGTCTCTGTGTTCCCTCACTGTGCACATGTCTACTGGTGTTCTGGGTCATAGGCCCCAAACCTTCAAGAAAGAGCAACTGTGGATTGAAACTTCTGGAAATCTTACCAATGACAAGCCTTCACTTCTTTCTTTATGACAGTCGTCTTGAGTGTCTCCTCACAGTGAGTGAACTCTGACACACGGAACAGCTGCCCCTCAGCTTTGCAGTCCCAGCTTCCCTCAGATGAGTGAATGATTACCAAAGGCATTGATCATTTCCCCAAATCAGCTTACAGCTGGGATTTTATCAGTTATTAAAGTTAAGCAGGTTTATTAAAATTACTCCATTAAGGGTGCCACCCCTGCCCCCGATATTTCTGAAAACAAAACCCTCCGTTCCGAGTGTGAAGAGATGTTAAAGGTGGACCAGTAAACAGCACTGCTTGTTTCTGAGAAGCTGTGAAATACTGAGGGAGCGCAGAGATGAAAATCATTTGAAGATCACAGTCAGAATCCCAAGTCTTTCCTAAATCATCCGACTGTGGGATTCGTGGAGATGTGCTGTACATATCACTCCTGTGAGGAAGACACTGTGGGGCCTCCACAAGGGCCCACAGCCCACAGGAGGCTTTGGTTTCATGTCAAAAGATTAATGAGATGCTCATGTTTATTTTCAAAACAACAAAATCAAATATTTAAAATACTCAAATATTGTTTTTGTGGGTTCCTTGCCTAATTGACTTTTTGATTAACAAATCAGCAGCAGAGTTCTAAGCTGCTGGATTGCAGGATCCTAAGCCAGAGGTGGCCATTCATGTTACTCATAGTAAAAACTCTGAGGGGGGGGGGGTTGGGGATTTAGCTCAGTGGTAGAAGGCCCTGGGTTCGATCCTCAGCTAAAAACAAAAACAAAAGCAAACAAAAACAAAAACAACAACAACAAAAACCCTCTGAGAGTGGCTGGAGAGATGGCTCAGTGGGTAAGAGCACTGACTGTTCTTCCAGATTCAATTCCCAGCACCCACATGTCAACTCACAACCATTTGTAACTCCAGATCCAGGAGACCCCACTTCCTCTGGCCTCTGTGGGTGCACAGATAAATACAGGCAAAACACCCACATACATAAAATAAAAATAAATAAATCTAAAAATATCTCAGAGATAGCATATAAATAACCTAGTGATGTATTTCAAGTCTCCTGAAAAAACAACAAGCAGCCAGTCACAATTCTAAAGATGGCATGAAATAATGAAAATTGGCTAAGAGGAAGACTGGAAGAGCAATACACAAAACCAAGCAGAGTCAGGCTCTGAAAAGTGAATAGGATTGACAAACCCCTAGAATATCTGACAAAAAAGAGAAAGAAGACACTGGTCAACAAAACTGGAGCTAAAGGATGTCATTACAGGAATTCCAATGAACTCAGAACATTATTAAAGGTTAAATTTTGAACTTATTCTCTACAATGCTAGAAAAACTAGATGAACTAGAAGAATTTTTAAGTGTATACCATCTACCAAAATTAAAACCAGAAGCTATAAGTAACCTAAAGAGACCTATTACATGAAATGTGATTGAAGCTGTAAACAGACTTCTTCCCTCTAGGACAAGCTCAGTGCTGGATGGAGTCAATGCTGAATTCTACCAAATTTTCATGGGAATTCTTCCTAATTCATTCTTCCTAATTTCGTGGAATTCATCCTAATTTTTCTGAACTTGTTCCACAGCACACAATGTGAAGGAATACTACAAAATCAGTGAAGCCAGTATTGTTCTGATACCAAAATAAGGTTAAAAAATTAATAACAAAAACCTCACCCCGGTCAGAATGGCTACCACCAAGAAATCCAATGACAGATATTGGAGAAGTACAAAGAGGGAAATCCTTGTTCACCCCTGGTGTAGTACAAACTAACACAGTCTGGAAATCTGTCTGGAGGCTCTTCATTAAATGAAAGCAGGGCCGCCACATGACCCATCTATTCCACTCTTGTGCATAACCCAGATAACTCCATGCCTTACCCTACTACAGAGATATTTACACCCCCACACTAACTGTTGCTTTATTCACCATAGCAAAGAATTGGAATCAGCCTACTTACCTATCAACAGATCAATGGATAATAAAAATCTGGTACATGTTCAAAATGGAATAGTATTCAGCCCTAAAGAAAAAATGAAATCATCCATGGCCCATCTGATGCCGGTTGGCTCAGGAGAGGGATCTACAGGCCAGCCAGCACCTTGTAGAGCCAAGGGAGTAGGTCCCAGTGTGATGAGCAAGTGTGTTGTGGAGATATGGGAGAGAAAGAGAAACAGAATGGCTCATGTGCTGTGGAAAAAGGAAGAATGGAAGAAATGAAGGTGATGAGGAGTAGGCTGATGTGGGAGACCTGCTTGCCACCCAGACCAGGGTGATGTCCAGGCCCAGGCTGCTGCCAAGGGCCATGTCTGGGTCCATGGTCATATCACAGCCAGGGTCTGTGTAGCTATCCATGGCCCATGTTGCCACCAAAGACCACAAGGCTGCCCAGTGTCTAGACTGTCACCCATGGCCATGTAGGTGTCCAAGAGCCATGCTGCCACCAAAGCCATGTTGATCTGGGTGGCCTGTGTTGTCATCAGGGCCATGGTGCTGTCCAGACCCAAGCTGCTGCCAAGGGTCAAGTCTGGGTCTGTGGTCCTACTACAGCTGGGACCTGTGCTGATGTTTGTGGCCCATGTCACCTCAGGGGGCCATAGGAACCATGAGTGATGAAATCAGAAGACCATGCTGAGACCATGATGGGCACTGTTGGAAGAAAGCTGGCCCTGACCCTCATGGGAGAGCTGCCCCTCCCCACCACACACATACTCAGGTGAGATGGCCCCACCCCTCACCATGGGTGAGGAAGAACTGACCCTGATGTAATGGGCTTAGGGGAGCTGGCTCAGTTCTTCACCTGAGGGGGCTGGCTCCAGTGGCCTAGACTGAGCAGCTCAACTACCACCCAGGCCTATCCTAACATTTACCCCATCTAGGATCTGCTGGAGCTCAGGAAGGCACTGGTCCTGTGAACCAATACCCCACAGGATCTCCATGGCTCAGGGTGGCTGCAGGATATCTAAGAGGAATTCTGGTGAAGATGCAGTGATGATGATGTACCAGACACCAGAGGCCTTGAACCAGACCAGTGACAAACTACAGTGAACATTTGCAAGTACAGCTGACTGGACGAAAGGGTAGACTATGACACACCGCAGCTCCCCAAAAGGGTAGACTATGACACACCGCGGCTCCCAATATCACCAGGACGGATGGAGGTGTTGGAGAGGTGGGGAAACTGGAGGAATGAAGAGGTTTTTCTGTTTTGGTGTTTTTCTTTTTGGCTTTTGTTTGTTTGCTTGTTTTGTTTTGGATTGGTTGTGTTTCTTTTTAATTTTCCTTTGTGGGGGCATGGCGGGGGTGAGGGGAGGTGATGGAGGGACTGGGAGGTGAGTGAACTTAGGGTTCATGATGTGAAATTCCTAAAGATTCAATAAAGAAATTATGTTAAATTTAAATAAATAAACAAACAAACAAATAGAGTTAAAAAAGAAAAATGAAATCACAAAATTTGTAGGAATATGAATGAATTTAGAATGAATAATAGTAAGCAAGGACACCCAATCTCAGAATCATCACCTGTTCTTGCTCATATGTGGCTCTGAGCCTAAAACGTGTACATGTATTAGTATAAACATTGTACATGTGGGTCTAGGGTAACAGGGAGGAGAACAGGAATGGGCAATTTTAAAAAAGACAAAATGCTTCCTAATGAGTTCCCATGCATGAAACACTATGTGAGTCCTTTGCAAGATCTCTCACAGCACAACACATCCTCAGTGCAAAATACATCCTTTAGTAGGCAGTGTCCACATGTGACTACAGGAGGCCTGTGACTTTACCTGAAGACACGCATTTTAAATTATGCTTCCATTGGATATCCCAGGAAGATGGAGTTTTTCATATGTACCACTAAACTTTTTAAATTTTATTCTTTAAACAAGAAGTTTTGCTATTCAAATTGTAGAGTGTGAAGGTTGTTAGAAAAATGTGCAAAATACCATAGTTTTGAAAAATCTGAGAATACCTGGAAATGTTGATTTATTGTCCTTGAATCTCAAAGAATAACATGCCAGGAATTTGAAATGTGTTTGTTTTTATTTGTCATGGTTTTTTATAATTCTAAATTGCATTATTGTTGATGAAAGAAAGTACTTTTTGAAAAATAGTACAGTAAAACAAAATATGGAGTTCCCCAGGAGAGCCATGTAAAAGGATATGGAGCTTTAAACATTTCCTCAGTTCCTAGACTTGGGACTTGTTATGGTTTGGATCATAGCCTTAGAGACTTATAAATGTACGATCGGTCATAATAGCCATCCATCTATGTGCATGCTGTCTACATTGTTCTCCAGCTTATCCTTTGAAACAACACACTTTCCTATAAAACATTGTACAATCCATGAGAAAGTTGAGGATCACCTAGACATAAAATAGCACAGGACCTAAATTTCAGTCCCTGAACAAATAAGATAGTTCATAGACTAAGTTCTGCATCACACCCGTGGTCCAGCGTGACAGGCCCAGCAGCTTTGGCCTGCTGTTTCCCTAAGTGGCTGCAGACTAGATGGTTAGAGCTTCTTCAGAATACTTGGGTTATCCCAAAAGTTGCCTGAACTTCACATCTGTGAGTTCTCAGAACACAAGGAACCCAATGCAAACACCTGAAGAAGAAAAAGGGAAGCGGGCAGGCAAGGAAGAGGGAGAGAGAAGTGTGAAAATCCCAATCAAATCTCATCAGTTGGGAACAGCAATGACAGAATGACTTGTGTTTGTCATTGATTTTAGTTGTCAGTGATTCAACTGAAAATGTGAAATTGAGGATGCGATGATGCTTATCAGTCATCATCAGAATAACCTTGAGGACATGATGCCAGGTGAAGACAGACCCACAGACAGACAGACAGACAGACAGACACACACACACACACGGAGTGGGGGCAGGGAGAGAGAGAGAGGAAAGGAAAGGGGGAAAGAGAGAGAGAGAGAGAGAGAGAGAGAGAGAGAGAGAGAGAGAGAGAGAGAGAGAGAGAGACTGTGATTCTACTCACTCGAGGTAGTTATAGTCGGTAAAGAAGTAGATACAGAAGCAGAATGGTGGTTCCTGGGGCCAGAGGAGGGAGGATGAAGGGTGATTTAACAGACAGAATTTTACTTTCCAGGTAAAAATGTTTTGGAGATTGGATGTCCAGCAGTGTAAATATATGTGACACCACTAAACATATACTTACCAAAATCTAAGATGGGGGTAGGTATCAAGATGACTGAGGAATAAAGGCACTTGCTAAGCTAAATCTGCCTCCCTGAGTTTAATCGTAGAACTCACATAAAGGTGAAAGGAGAAAAGACTCCACAAAGTGGTCCTCTGACTTCACACACACACACACACACACACACACACACACACACACACACACTAAATAAAAAAATATTTTAAAGATAAAATAAGATGGTAAATTTCTCATTTTGTATGTTTTACTACCTTTAAAACTTTGAAAGCACACTCTGGGAAGACAATTCCATCAGTCAAGAGCCACAGAACACTGAGAATCAGAGTTCCATCTCTAGAGACATGTTTAAAAGAAAAAGCCAGCCACGGCAGCATGTGCACTCAGTCCAGACAGGGAAGGCAGAGACAGGCAGGTCGGTGAAGCTGGCTGGCCAGCCTGGGTAGCTGAGTCAGTGAGCTTCCAGTTCAGTGACTGACTGTCTCATAAAAGTGAGGTGACAAGTGACTGAGGAAGTCACCTGACTGGCCTCTATACATGTATGCATACATGTGTACCCCTACACACACGAATACACACACACACACACACACACACACACACACACACACACACACATTATATATATGCACATTAAAAACCTTTCAAAACATAAAACGCAAAAAAAAAAAAAAAAAAAAAAAGTGGGAGAGAAGGGACCAGGCTTGTGTACTGTGCTACCTCTGGTCCCCTTTCCATTAGCAGGGTCCCTGAATATTCTTGGCTTCCGAGAACAGTCCATCTCACACCTGTTGCCCTTAAAAAGCATTTACAGTCTCCTCTCTTGTGACCTGAAGTCATTTAAGGATTTGAGGATAGAGCTCTGTCTTCCAAATCACTTGAGATCTCTGAATCCAGGAAGGGTAGGTAGTCTTAATGTGTCCCCACATCCTGCCTGTCCCCCTCCCATCCCACTCCATTCCTCCCCATCCTTCTCCTTCTCTTCCTCCTCCTCCTCCTCTCTCCTTCCACTCCTCCATATCCTTTCATCCTTCCTCCCCTCCTTCCTCCCTCCTCCCTTACACTGGATTTAGGAGCCTGAGTCCTAGGACAGTGGGAAGAGAAGCCAGCAAAGGAGGGCTAAGCAAATGTTAATGAACCAGCAGGTTCCGCTGGGTGGAATGTCTTTCAGGGATTCCAGGCGTGTTTTGACAAACTAAGTCCTACATCTGGATGCCGTTTGGATGAAGCAGCATCAAGAGGGCTCCCTGATCTCTCAGTCTGCCCTGCTGCTGGCCATCATTCTTCTTAGTCTTCTCAAAACAACATTCCTTTTGTTTATCCTCTCTAGGGTACTTTTTTCTGTTTTATTAACTTCTGTTCTCATCTGTGTTGTTTTCTTTCTTTTACAGATATTCCCAGTGTCTCAAGATGGAACTTCAATTCCTTCATTCCTGGAAACGTTCTAGCGCATGGTGCTTCCTTTACTCTGACATTGTCAGGTTCCTTTAGGAGCCATAGATGTGTGCTGTGGGGCAGTCAATAGATAATTTAAAGATGGCGTCATCAGCTCTGAGTCTTAAGAAGGTCCTATTTTAGAAAGCAGATCAGATAATATGTGTTAAGTATTAAATGAATGATCCAGGAGCATCAACTCTAAGACTTCAAAGGCATGTTGATTGGCCAAGCTCAGAGAGGCATGAGGGACCATGTCAGTGAGGATGACAGTGAGGTTCTCACTCAAAGGGTCCTGGAGAAAGTCAGCAGGAAACTTGGGGAAATGTGGCTTGGGGAAATGCTTCTCTCGAGGCAAACAGCCCATGAAAGATGTGGGGCCAGCATGCGACTGTGGAACATCTGGGAAAGGTTGATGCCCAAGAGCATCCTTGTCAGCATACAGGGAGGCAATGAGGCATCCAAACATTTGTAGGACCACAGTGAAGTTAGAATAGAAGGGTTTAAGGGGAGATGTCAGATGCGGGAACACAGCATCAGGGAGAAACAGTGTATAAGATCTCAAGTCAGAGGACACAAGAGGGGACAGATCTGGATGACTTTGCACCTGAACTTCCAGGGGAAGGCAGACAAGGGCATCTAGCATTTTTCCATTTCTGGTCATCTCCCAGATCAGGTACAGACAGGAACATTTTTCCAAGGACATCTCTATAACAAAGCTGTGAGTCCAACTCTGGGTAGCAATGGAGGCAAGGTCTTACTGGGCCAAACTGAAAATGAAGCTGAGCTGGGCTGGTCCCCAGGACTGGACACTGTGCTTATTTTAGGGTACCCCAATATGCAAGGTCCACAGGAGCTACCGGACTCCCTTCTCCCAGGTGGTCCTCGTAACTTGGAGCTCAAGCATGTGGGTACCTTGTACAACTGTCACTGTTCCCTACTGTCCGACTCCCAAAGCCAGGCAGTCTTTCCCATGGTCTGGCGACCCTGAGAGTTTGCTCACCACCCCTAACTGCAATAGTCTTAATCTTCAAGTCCTAGGAACCCTACCATGTGGGACAGGCACATTTATCTGAGAAAAGAATAGCTTTCAGCATTGAAGGCGGCTTCTCCAGGCTTGGACTCCTTGAGGAGGATAAGTAGGCCTTGGCCTTGATAAATCCCCAAATCCCACCTGGCCAGTGTCCCTTACCTTCACACAGGTGAATATGGTTCTTGGGTAGGTGGACTAGGGGGCCAGGGAGCCTATCAGGGAGGTTTCTAGGAAACCTAGGAAATGAGGGGTTTTCCTGGTAGTGAGGAGCCTGGAGACTCACACCCAGAGAAACCTCTGCTTGAATCTTCTATTGGCATCAAGCCTTTGTGGCCCCTGGACTCCTCAGCAGCAGGTCTCAGTCTCTCCTTGAGTCCCTGCCACCCCCACGCCCCAGGAAGTCACTCTAATCCTCAGGGCTCAGTCCACTTCCACCTCACTCCAGGAATCCCTGTCCTGTGGGAAATTTGTTCATTCATTCATTCTTCTTCTTTCACTTCTCTCTCCCCACTGCTCTTTCCTTCTTACCTTTTTGGTTTCTTCCCTTTTCTCTCCCTTTCTATTGCTTCTTTTCCTGTCTCCTCCCTTCCTCCCCTCCCTTCCTTTTCCTGTTTCTGTGGTGGTATTGTGTTCCCTGAAATATTGCACACCCAAGTAAACTTACCTGGGATTTGAGACAGAACATCCACAATATTAAACATGGAGATAGGCAGTGGTAGCACACGCCTTTAATCCTAGCATTCCAGAGGCAGAAATCCATCTGTTCAAGGATACAGCCAAGCACGGTGACTCTCGCCTTTAATCCCAGGGAGTGATGGTAGAAAACAGAAAGGTATATAAGGCATGAGGATCAGAAACTAGAAGCATTTGGCTGGTTAAGCATTTGGCTGGTTAAGCTTTTAGGCTTTAAGCAACACAGTTCAGCTGAGACCCATCCTGGATGAGGACTCAGAGGCTTTTAGTCTGAGAAAATAAGACCAGCTGAGGAATTGGCAAGGTGAGGTAGCTGTGGCTTGTTCTGCTTCTCTGATCTTCCAGGGTTCACCCAATACCTGGCTCCGGGTTTCTTTTATTAATAAGACCTGTTAAGATTCCTGCTACACGTCCTCTCCCTTCCTTCCTCCCCCTTCCTTCCTCCCTGCCTTTTCCTGTCTCCTCCCTTCTTCCCTTCCTTCTCTCCCTTTCTTGTTCTTCCTCCTCTCTTGTCTTTCCTGCCTATTCTCTTCTTTATTTCCCTTTCACAAGGCTCAGAAGGCAGGAGCCATTTTCACTGGGTTCCTCAGGAGATTTAACTCTGAAGGCATTCATGATCTCATCTCTTCTTTCACACGTGACTACCCTGTGAGACCTCTGTCCACCAAGCCTCATCTAGTTTAGCAGTTGGATGCATCCCATCTGTGGCTCCTCCTCCGTGTGCACTCTTGTTAACAAAGCTTGCTCTCTCTCTCTCTCTCTCTCTCTCTCTCTCTCATCTACCTATCTATCTATCTATCTATCTATCTATCTATCTATCTATCATCTCTCTCTCCTTCTGCTTACTTTTCCTATGTTGCCGCTGGTTCTTTTTAGTCTCCGAGCTGCATTTCAGGTGAAATCGCTGTGTTTGTTCTAGACAGTATGTCGTACTTGAGACATTTTTGAAGGTGGCCTTGATATGGGAGCTGGGAAGGCACTACAGTCAACACATCCAATTGTTATCACCTCACATCAACGTCCTCTGTGGTACAGGTCAGTTCCCTCTGCTGCAGAAGTGTTTACCTGGCCTTAGAAACCACATCTGCTCATCCCTGTGGCAAATATGACAAAACTCCGGGTCTTCAGACAGCTCACCACACATCTGCTTACACACCAGGTCAGCCAAGGTATTAATAAATCTGCATCAGGCAGGGCATGCAGCCCAGAGCAGGCAGGTTGGTGTACTGAGTTGAATATAGAACTGAAGTTTCTAGAGGCCTTCCAATCCAATCATAGATGGACCCTGGATTTGGTCGCTTTCTATGTCACCTCTCCTGATTTCCTCCAGAGTTCACCACATTCTGGAATCATTTCCATACTTAGCTCACCATCTTTAGTCTGCCTGCATCCTCCACTGTGCCCAGTCCACATTAGCACACCCAGCTTAAAGGTAAAACATGTGTGTGTTGAGACACATCAGCATGCATTAACGCCAGAATCTCCACTTATGGCTTGTGTAGAGTTGGAGGCAGCACAGGAAGCAGAAGGCTGGGTCTTTATGGCAGGAAGCCACAGGTGGATTCTAACTCCTTTAACTGGCACCACGATCGTGGCCTGCCTCAGGAATGTGGGGACCTTCACCTTACAGGGCTCTCGTGAAAATGACACAAGGCAGTGTAAGTGCCTCAGCAGGTGGCCACCAGCTAATTGCTGCCATCAGTGTACCCGACGATCTCAATGGGCCTTTTGTCTGTCGCTTTGTTTTGTTCTACTTACTCAATTTTCCTAAAAGGAAAGTGACCTTGGTCACTCAGAAAATCAGAGATGGTGGCCTTGGGGGAACTTGGAGAGGAAACAGAAATCTGAGGTCCCCCAGAGCCTCTGTTGAAGAGGAATGGCCTTCCTGTTTGGGGAGACCCGGGCATAGGCTGCAGGGAACTGAGATGACACAGTGGTGTGTTGTATTCAGATCTACTGCGGTTTAGAATCTCTCACTGAGAATCTGACAGGCCTTACATGGGAGCAAGGACACAGAAAGAGAAAGTGGCCCCTGTAGCTGGCGTCCAGAGCTCTCTCAATTCCAGCACCATGGTCTTCTCATGCCCCACTTCTCTTGTGAGGCTACTTCTCTTCATGTAGCTGACAGTTCCTGGGCTCAGTTTCATCATTCTTCACGCACCCACGACTTCGTCTACACCTATCACTCTGGTTGCATGCTGTTCACGTGGTCTTCCTCAGGGTCCAACCAGCCCTCCAGTCAGTGATTCCAAGCAGCTCAAAGGCAACATGCTTCCCAACACAAATCCCTCTCCCCTCCCCTTCTGGCTCTCCACCTTCATCGATTCAGCCTGTGACTCCCTCATCCTCTAGGGCCCAGGACAGAAGCCAAGGACGAAGCTCTGGACTTCCCACCCCACTGTAAACAGACTAGCAACAGGCTTCTAGCTGTATGAATACATAGAAGCCCAACAAGGACTTAACTGAACACTCCGCCCTTCACTCTGTAAATGACATGTCAAAAAATAAAGATGGGTCATTTCTACATAAACCATTGAAAAGATAAAAGTAAAACTGCAAAGTCTACCAGAGGCTCTAATTCTTCCTTAGGATGGAAAGGAAATAGGTCAGCCTGGCTGTGTTTGGTGGCCATCCTGGGTCATCTAGCCATCTTTGTTCAGTTCACGCTTCACTGGTGCTGTCAACTTTTGGGGTGAATTCAAGGCCTTGAGGTTTGCTAGGCAACCAAGGGCCTATATCTCCAAACCTCCTTTTACTCTTTATTTTTGAGACAGTCTCACAAAGTAGGTTGGCTTTGAACTCCCTAGGTAGTCCAAGCAGGCCTTGATCTGTAATCTTCCTGCCTCAGCCTCCCAAGTAGCTAGGGTTACAAATCTGTGCCACCAGATCCAGGGTCCAAGAGCTATTCTCTCTCTCTCTCTCTCTCTCTCTCTCTCTCTCTCTCTCTCTCTCTCTCTCTCTCTGTAAAGACATTTATTTGTGCACAGTATTCTATATGCATGTATACCTGCTCACCAGAAGAGGGCACCAGATCTCTTGATAGGTGGTTGTGAGCCACCATGTGGTTGCCGGGAATTGAACTCAGGACCTCTGGAAGAGCAGCCAGTGCTCTTAACCTCTGAGCCACCTCTTCAGCCCGCCAGGTGCTATTCTTAATAGCCCCAGTTAGAGTTATGGATTGTGTGGCCACTTCCCTCCTACCTCAGATGGTCCCACTGGATCCTCAGGCAGGAACAGGCTGTGTTCTCTACCCAGACGATGATTCATTTTGTCACTAAGTCCCTGCATCGATTACACCAAGAGTACCCCCCCCCTCACTATGACAAGAGACTTGATGGCAGGTTGGTGAGGGACTGTCTTTTCCGTTTGAATGGTAGTTGAGATAGGTTTACCTTTTACTCTGTTACAGGACACAAGCAAGCCCAAATCTGCCAGTATGTAGATGAGAAGGCTCAAAAGGTCCTAAGAGACTCTAACAAGGTGACCTGGCCAATCAGTGCCAGAACTGGCATCAGAACCTACTGTAACCTAGATTCTACACAACCTATTGTAACAAATAGACTAATTGATGGGGTAGATTATGAGTCAGGATGTGATTTCTAATTCCTTAACACCCAGCCTGATAACTCAGTGTATAGAAGACTTGACTCAAAGTCTGTAGTCTTATGTGCTACACTGAAAGTTTACATTAAAAAAAAAAAAAAGATTTTACAGTGCATAAAAAATCCTTTTGGTTGAGAGTTCTGAGCACTGAGTCTCCTTTTAGGTATAGGTTAGAAGTTAAAAGTGTGCACATTTCATTAGTCAGGTGTTTGTCCACTGTTAATCCATTCATACCGGTCAATGGGTCCACTGTACTGTGCCACCCTGTGTAAACACAGACAACAGAAAAATCAAAGGGTTTGTGTATGACTCTGTAGTCGCACTGTCCTGCTGGCCCAGCTCAGTCCCAGGTGCTCCTGGATGCACTTACCTGGGGAGAAGTTACCAAATCTCTCCAGACCTGAGTTTTCCTTCCCTCTGAATGTATGGAAAGTACTGCTCACCTTTAGGACTGGGTGATCACAAATGATAATCCGTGAAAACTGGTTAACATCCCATAAGCACTCCTCCTCCCCCTCCCCCTCTTCTGTCCTCCCCTCCCCCTCCTGTTCTCCCCCTCCTCCTCTTTCTCCTTTTAACTTTCCAGTCTTCCTCAGTCTCCTTCCCCACCAACCACTCCCTGGCAAAGCCTTGTCTCCTACTCTCTTCCAATTTTTCTCTCCCCTCCCTGTTCTTTCTAATGATAGTTCTTCTGATAATCCTTCCTACTTTTCAGTCAAGAAAGGAAGCACAGTGCTGCCCAAAACAAGAAGTGGTGGGCATAAGAAATGGGTTGTATTTTATATCAGTTCACAGCATGAGCCTCTCAAGGTCTAAAATGTTTGGACTCACTGTCATTTTTACATCCTTCTAAAATATGGCTCTCAGAGCTAAAGCATCTCAGTGGGTTCTGTCCAAAAAAAGACAAAATTATTACCAATTTTCCCAAGAGACCTACTAGGCTTCTTATGGAGGAATCCTAAATAGCAAGCTTTGGGTTCACAAGAACACTTGTTGATTCAGACTGAGCTTGTGGGAAACCTGTGCCACATGAGCGATCTCAAAAACCGAGCGGAGGGCAAGGTTGCTAAGGTCAGGTTGTGCTAGCAAACTTGGACCTCCACACAAGAGCAAAGTTCAAATGCAGCTCTTATGGTAAATATTTGCCTGGGTTTTGCTATTGCCTCCATCTTTCTTTGTTTATCTGAGGGTCATGTAGCTTTTCACTTTCCCATCTGACTGGCAGCCAGAGGTCATGGTGACCACACAGCTGGGCAGATGTTAGGAATCTGGGCTGAGATGCGTAAGTGAGAGAGTCAGAGCAGAGTCCTTGTGGACCACTGTGGGAGCCGTGAACAAAGCTCTCTGGGAGCTCATGCCCTCCCCACCCATCCCTGGAGCGGCTCAGCAATGGAGCTGTGTTTGCCTCAAAGCTCGATGGCATTGACCGACCACTGGAAGGTGATGGCAATGACCACCCAGCACAACAGACACTTGGAGCTGTTCGGCTGGTAACTTTCCAGAGTCAGCACAAGCATTGGAAAAGCATTTTGCAATGTTTCTGGCTGGGATGAAGATGTAGCCTTGACCCTATCCACCATGTGTTTTAAATCCCTGTATTTATTGATGCCAGCTCTGAGTGTTGCCCCAGTGCTCTGTGGGAGGGACCTTGGCCCTTAACATCATTAGTAACCATCAGAGCAGTTTAACTCTTCCTAGAACAGACATCTAAGATACACAGACATACACACAGAAAGGGGGAGAGGTGCCCAAAGGAAGGCCTAGACAATCAGCTCCCCCTCCTTTAAAAAATTCTTTCTGCTGTTGTTACTGTTTTTATGAATCTACAAATATATGCCTTGCACACTACTCACCTTGACATCCCATCTGCCTATCTTCCCTGTCCACACTCACCGCTCCCACAAATCTCTCACTCATGTTCATATCTATTTGGTATTGTGACCCACCAAGATTAACCAGGACCATCTGTGTGACTGTGAGTTTTGAGCAGTCCATTGGAGCCTTGTCAGCTCAGCAGAGGCTATACAAGGATTCCACCCTCCAAGAATCTATAGAGGGCCAATAGCTTAAAATCCTGTGGACCTCTCCTCTTTCCCTCTTCTCTCCCCTTCCCCTCCCCATTCCTTTCCCCTTCCTTCCCTCTTTTCTCCCCCTTCCCATCCCCTCTCTCCTTCCACTCTTCTCCTCCCCTCTCCTTGGCTGGTTATTGACAGGGATGGTCTTGTGTGGGTCTAGTGTAGGTAACTACAGTTGATAGGAGTTAATGAATATAGTAGATATATCAGCCTACCATCAGGTTCTTACATACTTCCTAGCCCTCTTCCACAATGTTCCCTAAGCCTTAGAAAAGGTGGTATAATGACTTGTTTAGGGCTGGGCCCACACACACTCCTTATTTTCTGCATCTCGGCCAGTCACACACTTCCACATCACCTCTGTTCATGGTAAAAAGAGGTTGCGCTAATTAAGGCTGGAACAGCTTTTGTCGAGGGCCATAAGCTCAGGTATTCAGAAGGCAATTTTCTGCTATGTCAGTTTAGTTGGCTGACAGAAATACATTCACTAGTTCTTTGAGCTAGAAAGTCATAATACAAGGAAAATACACAATGAAATGGCAGCCGCACTCACTCTACTACACATCATTTCCAGCTGTGTGTTCCTGTCAAACCACCTCTCTCCAGCCTTCTTTCTTTCATCTTCTCAGACTCATTAGGTTGCCAGTGGGATTTTTATCTCAAAAAATGATTTGTGTTTTATCTTTTATTTGTGTATATGTGTGTGCTTGCCTAAATTTATGTGTGCTACTTGCATGCAGGTGCCTACAGATGCCACAAGAGGGCATCAGTTCCTCTAGAGCTAGAGTTACAGGCACTTGTGAGGCACCTGATGTGGGTGCTGGGAACCAAACCCCAGGTCCTCTACAAAAGCAGTACATGCTTTTAGCCACTGAGCCATCTCTCCAGACTCCTAGAAAGATCAATTTCAACCTAAGTCCATGGGGTTGACTTGAGCACCCTATTCAAAGGCTTGGCACTTCGTTGTTGGGAACTGAGGTGCTGTAGCACTGAAGGGGAGACACTACCCTCCTTTTCCTGAGGTTGAAAAGCAATAAGAAGGACTAGGAATTGGACAGTGAGTCTAGGATATTGGTAAGACAAGAAAAAGTATCATTTGCCTTCTCAGCCAGCTGACAGAATAGATGACAAGGCTCACCTCTGAGACTTAGAAGACCAGACACCCACTCCCTGGATTCTATCTAGTCCTGTTGCCAAAGACGCTTACAGCCTACCCTTGCTTGTGCTGTCTGGGTGTGTGTACCTGTGTGGAGTTAGTTTGCCCATTTTGAATGAAATGCCTTAACTCCTGTTTTCTCTATTTTGGCACTATATTGAAGAATAGAATGTTCACAAATGCGAAAAGCATGAGTGTCTAGCTAATTAAATTTCACAAAGCAAACATATCTGTATAATCACTAACAAAATAAGCAAAACCCACTGAGGGAGCCTTGGGTCCCTCATCATTATCACATCTCCTACCAAGGAGAAGGGGACAGTGTTGCTGCTTTATGTCCTGGTGCTTTTGCTCAGCCTGGTCTGCAGCCTCAGCAGCAGTAATCCTGTTATCACCATCTGGTCCTTCAAGATCGTTATCGATGGGCTCATTCTGCTATGAATGGATGCTTTGCTCCTGTTATTTCTTGTTAATGCAAAGACATTGCAGGAAACACTCCTTGAGAATCTTCCAGAGTGCATGTAGGTATTTGTGTTGCGCCCAGGAATGATACTATTGATGCCTTCATTTTAGCTCCTCTTTTCTGACCTTCCTCGTGTTTCCTGATGACTCATGAAACTGAGCACGATTCTTTATGTCCACTGGGCAATTTAATTATCATTTTTATGAAATGCTTTTTCAATACTTAAGCCCTTAAAAAACTATTATATTATTTATATGAGTTATTTACATATTGTGAATCAAGAACATGATAAGCAATAGTTAGATCATATACTCTCAACATGGCAGCTTTGCTACATCTAATGGTATGTTTTGAAAAACAAATTCCTAATTATACAGTCTTACTCAGCCTTCCCTCTTTTTATTGTCAATAATTTTTGCATACTGGTTAAGGCATGCTTCCTAATCCAAAAATAAATGTAAATCTTTTCTACAAATCTGTGGTGTTTGAGTTAAATCTTTGGCCTATCTAAAACTATTATATAAAGTTGTGATCAAGATATACTTATACTTCATATGGTACACTTCAAACTTTTACTGCATAGATTTTTTTAAAATATGGAAAGTTTTATCTTTTAAATAGACTAGACCATTAACATTCATTATTGCTATTTTTCTACTTTGCAATATAATAATATATAAAATTTCCCTATTTCCATGACATGTTTTAGTTTAATTGAAATTATTCAGTTTTTCTCCTATTACTCTTTTCATAAGATAGTCTTTCACTATTTTTTTTTTTTTTTTTTTTGGTTTTTCAAAAAGGGGTTTCTCTCTGTGGCCTTTCCTGGAATTGACTCTGTAGCCCAGGCTGGCCTCGAACTCACAGAGATCTGCCTGGCTCTACCTCCCGAGTGCTGAGATTAAAGGCGTGTGCCACCACTGCCTGGTGTCGTTCACTATTTTTAGTGGTTACCATAGGGACTGAAGCATACAAACCTCTGACTCACATGCAAAGGGTAAACTTTACTTCTTTGCCAGTAATTTAATTCGCTTTTATTTCATCAAACTCAACTTACCCAATTTACATTATCTTATATTCATTTTATTGTTTTATAGTTTAATTTTGTATTTTAATTTTATCCAATCATAAATCTGAATTTTATATTTTGTACCCTCTTCTTTATATAGTCTTTCCATATGAGATAGTTTTGCCTCTGCTGTTGATATTATTTCTAAAGGTAAACTGGTGGTAATGAATTATTTCAGATTTTTGAATGGAAATATCTTTATTTAGCTTTTGAGTTTTGAAGTATATTTTGATTTTTGAAATCTATTTCTGATAGCTATAAACTTCTAGGATGACATTTTTCTCAGTTCTTATGCTATCATTTCTAATTCTAAGTCATCTTTTACTTCTGTGGAGGTCGGCTGTCAGCCATATTTTGCTCCATTTCATATTACTCTTAAGCTTTTTATTTGTTTTTTAAGTTTTCACACAAGTCTGTATGTTGAAAGCAGCCCCTCCACATCCCCATATCTTTCCTCTCCTCTCCTCTCCTCTCCTCTCCTCTCCTCTCCTCTCCTCTCCTCTCCTCTCCTCTCCTCTCCTCTCCTCTCCTCTCCTCTCCTCTCCTCTCCTCTCCTCACCTTACCTTTCCTTTCCTCTCCTCTGCTCTCCTCTCCTCTGCTCTCCTCTCCTCTCCTCTCCTCTCCTCTCCTCTCCTCCCCTCCCCTCCCCTCTCCTCTCCTTTCCTTTCTTTCCTTCCTTTTCCTTTCCTCTCCCATTAACCCTCTTTTCTCCCTCGGACAGCTTCAAGTCTACTCTTAAGTGGGGACCACAGATGAGAGCAAAGGTACAATATTTGTCTTTCTTAGCATGGCTAAGCTTGGTATGATTGTCTCCAGTTGCATCTATTTTCCTGAAAATCATGTAGCTTCATTCATCTTTAAGGCTGAAAACCATTCCACTGTGCATACACCACATATTCTTTATCCACTCCTCAGCTGGCGGACACCTAGCTTGGATCCACAGCGTAGCTATTGTGAAGAGAGCTGCAGTACACACGGATGCCTCTGTGATGTGCTGGCATGGAGTCCTTTGGACAAACCAGGAGCACCTGCTCACTTGCAAGATCTATTTCTAGCTTTTTGAGAAGCTGCCGTGCTGACTTCTGTAAAGGGTGGACTAGTTTACATTCCCATCAGTAGTACAGAAGAGTTCCATTTTGTCCACATCCCTGCCAGTATTTGTTACTTGTTTTCTTAATGATTGCCATTTTGACTGAGGCAAGATAGATTTTCAGTGTAGTTTGACATTTCTCTGTGGGCTAGTGAGACTCACCATCTTCTCATGCCTTTTTTATTGGCCATTTGATTTCATCTTCTGGGAATTGCTCATTTCACTAATAAGCAAGAAATCAAATGAACCCAATCAGATTAACTTTTCCACTGGGTGCTTTCCAGAACTCCCCCCCTCCATATTTACTGTGATATGTTGAGGTACATTTTATCTCTTTACTCTGTTTTATGCACACATAAATTTGCAGCTAACTGTCTTTTATTTTGCAAAATTCTTAGCCATTATGCCTCCTGACTTTCTTCGGTTCCACTGTCTTTCCTGTCCTTCTTACATATCTTTTAAGTCTGATCACTTCTATTTCAGATCCAATGATCTGCTGACTTTCCTGAAGAGACGAGGTTGTGGTGTGTGGGCACTGGCTACGTGTGCTCTCTCCAAGCCTGTTCAGCTACCAACAGTATAACAGGAAATTCTACCAAATCCACGAAGACCACCAGTTGATTTTTACCAGCTGGTAGGGATCAGCCAGCACAGCGCTGATTCGGCTTTTGCATTGAGTGTCAAGGGTCAGTTATGTGCCTTCTGTGTTTTTCATCTAGCTTTCTTTGTGCTATTGGAGACCTTTCTGTGGACCAACCCTCCAGTTTATTGCTGTGAAGGAATTAGAGGTATTACAGGTAATTTTGAAGGAGTTATGTGTCACTGATAGACTCACATCTTTCCATGACACAGGAAAGAGTAAGCAGTGTCCTTCATCAACAGAATAAGGCACAAAAGAGTCTCCAAGGAAGTGAAAACCCAGGTGAATGTGGCATCAGGAAAGCTGGGGAAGAGGACTATGACAGAAAACAAGGTGAGGGTGACCAGGGCCCACTGGATTTGACAAAAGGGAACTTGTTGAAAACCTTGCCGAGAAAAATTCAGTAGGTTCTGTGAGCAATAAAGGAGTCTGCTAAGGCAGGAGACAGCAGGAAGTGGGGTAATGCTGGGAAAATCTTCATGATGCACATCCCGAAACTACTCACTTTTACTACCAAGCTTTGGCGCCCCCTCATTCTCAGCACTTAAGGTTTTTCCCTCGTCTTTCCCCAAGCCCTCCCTCTTGCTGCTCACCCACACAGTCAGTCCCAGATTCCTTGTACAGAACAACAGGCGCCATCCTGGTGAGGCTGCTCAGTTAGTATCTGAGACGCAGTTCTTGCTTTTTGTCTTTATTTAAGAGTGTTTCAGGTGCGGTTTCTCTAGCTGAGTTAGGTGAGTTCTCACATGTTTTGTTTTAACCTGTAATACTCTGTTCTAAACAACACACGATATAGAGTTTCTTGGCCAAGTCAAAGGAAATAGATTATAGGTAACTGCAGGAGTTGGAGCCAGAGAACCCCAAGTTCATATAAAAGCTCTGCATGTCATCTAGAACAACTAATTATTGGGGATTTAGCTCAGTGGTAGAGTGCTTGCCTAGCAAGTGCAAGGCCCTGGGTTTGATCCTCAGCTCCAGTAAAAGAAAAAAAAAAAGTTAGAACAACTTATTAATTTCTTAACATTTGCTTTGTTATTTATACATGGATAATTTACATAGACCTTTTAAAAGCATGATATACATAGCTTATATATAAATTACAAATTTATATATACTTTAAAATATATACTACTGATTTAATCTTCATGTAAGTGCACATATACACTTATAAAAACATTAATATAGATATCTGTATCCATCTATCTACCTATCTACTTACTTTCATGCAGATGAATGGAAAGATCTTAACGAGGCTGAGAATGTGTAAATACAATATCACTGTATACTTAATACTTACATTACTTTATGGCAGAAAATGAAGACCACCTAGGTATCAGTTAAGAGGGGGTGTTTATGGAGTAGCCATATGGGAAAGGCAGAATGTGAAGAAATGTAGCCATAGAAGAAGAAATGTACCAGCAAGTGGGAATAAGTGAGATGATCACACACAGCCTTCCCAGGCCCTACTCCATCCCCAAGCAGGTGTCTCCCTGACACAGTAAAAAGTCAGCATGCACACGGAGGGGGTGTTTTTCTCTTTTGGGAAATCAGCCACACCTGACTGAAAAAAAAAAAAAAAACCACAGTATTTTTGTCCTTGACACAGTTGTCCATTGGGATTGGCCCTCTACTTTATGATCTTCACTTGCTCTGAAGAGCTGTGACCTATTACCTCCAGGGACATTGACAGCAAATGAATCTTGTTTTGTTTTGTTTTTTGTTTTTTCGAGACAGGGTTTCTCTGTAGCTTTGGAGGCTGTCCTGGAACTTGCTTTGTAGCCCAGGCTGGCCTCAAACTCACAGAGATCCACCTGACTCTGCCTCCCAAGTGCTGGGATTACAGGCATGCGCCACCACCTCCTGGCCAGCAAATGAATCTTAATGGTCCTAGACTGTGTTCTGAGTGGTTTGAGCACTCTCTGTCCCATTATTCAGAACATTGTATTTGGTGTAGCCAAGGGTACCCAATATTTAATTTCTCATCACATGCAGGATAAAAGAACAACCATCTCCATTGCAGAGAGAGAACAGAAGCTTGCAGAAGTTAAGGAGATGGCTGGGAGCCAGATGTTGGCCACCAGACCTTCTTCCTTTGCCTTCTGCAAGTGCTGAGCACTTTAAACTCAAGGGCACAGGAGTGGATCAAAAGACATTTGCCAAGACTCACCAAGAAAGTGCTCTGAACCATCAACAAGAGCAGAACTACTGTTGGTGACTGGGTGCTGTGGAATGTCATTCTGTGTGCTGTGGATACATGTTGCTCTGATTGATTGATAAGTAAAATGCTGATTGGCCAGTAGCCAGGCAGGAAGTATAGGTGGGATAAGCAGACAAGGAGAATTCCTGGAAGAGGAAGGGCTGAGTCAGAAGTCACAGCCAGACACAGAGGAGGCAAGATGACAAGGCAGAACTGAGAAAAGGTACTAAGCTACATGGCTAAACATAGATAAGAATTATGGGTTAATTTAAGTGTAAGAGTAAGCTCAGTAATAAGCCTGAGCTAATGGCCAAGCAGTTATAATTAATATAAGCATCTGTGTGTTTACTTGGAGGATATGAGTGGGAGAGATTTGTCCTGATCATCAGCCAGCCAGGACACAAGAAAACTTCCAGCTACAAATGGGCTCTTCCACTTTTGGCTACAGATTAATTTGAGTACTTGCTGCATAAGTGCTCTGCCATTTGGCTTATATCCCCCTTGAAAATTGATCTGTTTTGAGACAAGCTCTCACTAACTATTCTGGCAGGCCTTGAACTTACTCTAGAGCCTGCCAGGTCTTGAATGTACAATCACCCTGCCTCAGCCTCCCAGGAAGCTAGAATTACAGATCTTTGTCTCTAGACCTGGCTCAAACTGGGGCTTCTGAATCACGTGGCAGACTATCCCAGGGTCCTTGACTTAAGCTTCAGCATGATGTGAATTCTATACCTGACCACACATACATGTGTCTTCACTGTGTACACCTTGCTAAAACTGAAGATTATGCCTGAGTTGTTGCATTCCAAGGCTACTCTGGCAGGACCAGCCACCACTTCCCATTGGGCCTGCTGGAAACAAGAGATTCATTCCACATGAAAAAAAACCTTCAGGATATTTGGACAACAGTAAGCCAGGATCTACTGTTTAGCAACTGTGGCTCTGATCATGCCTCATGACTTCTGTAAGACATGGGTTTCTTAATTACCACATGCAAACGATGACATTTTCCTTCTAGCATCATGTGAAGTTAAGGACAATGGATGGAAGAATTCCTAGGACTGAGCCTGGCACACTGATGGGAACTAATAATGGATCATTGCTATTGTTAACATTTATTTCTCAGGTTTGCTTAGGTGTAATTGACAGAAATTGCACGTGGTTAAGGTGATGCTTTGATGTGTGTAAACATTATGACTCAGCTGCCACAATCAAGCTAATGAACACATCTACCACCATCTTAGGCACTTACCATTTAACACACCGATGCTGGCCAGAGATGGCTCAGCAGGTACAAGTGCTGGTAATGTACACTTGGCAACCTGAATTCAATTCCTAGAGCTCATAGGAAGGAGAGAAATGACTCTTGCAATCGTCCTCTGATGTCCACACATGCATCATGGCATGTGCATGCCTCTTCTGCACAAACACTACAGGGCCATTTTGTGTATGTCTGTTTCTGAGTGATGGAGAATGAGAAGTAACAACTGGAGCAGGGATGATGGCCCAGTGTAACAGGGCAAGAGGACTTCGGGTCCAATTGAGTGGACTCTACTGCATGTGTACTGGCCTGATCCGAGTGAATTATTTATTACTAGAAAGAAAATTTCAAATAAGGAGAGCTGATCACTAAAAACCATGGAAAAATTCAAGATTGGGTGTGTCGTCACATCATCTTCCTTGAGTGTGCCTGTTGCTGTATCGGAATGTAACCTTTTTATAAAGGTATCAGTCATACTGGATTAGGGTCCAGCCAAAGGAGCTCATTTTAACATAATTATCTCTGAAAGGAGACTGTTTCTAATAAACTCAAATTCTGAGGTGCTAAAGGTTAGCCCTCCAGTTTCTAAACCCCTCCCTTAACAGACCTCTTCCTTTTCATGTGTAAATCCCACCTAAACGCCTCAGGATCTGGGTTCAGGGTGATGAGAAAAACCTGGCATCCAGGAAGAACTTTCCTTATGATCCATGACCAGCTTCTCCACTCTGAACTCACAGTGATGAGAAATTCTTGAGTCTTAGATACAGGAAAAGGTGCAAGAGGGGAATCCAGCCCCTGAGATCTCATGCTCTGGCCTTTCCACCTCGATTCCTCTTCACTTCAGTTAGGGAGAACACAGTGTATGAGTCAACCACTAGTAAAGAGGATTGGACTCAGGCTTCTGACTACATCAGCTCACTCTGCTTTGGTGAGATAGGACTTCCATGACCCAAGACCCAGGATGGGCCATGCTGCCCTGAACATTCACAAATATTAAGTTCAAGGATTGCACATGAGTGGCCCAGTGATAGGAACCCATAAACACCCTTGTCTCCTCCTTTGGTAGCTCCATTTTTGCCCTACCTTGTTTGAGAGTAGCCACCCAACTTGCTTCTTCAAAGAAAGAGTGAGGCTATTGGGTACCCTTGGCTACACCAAATACAATGTTCTGAATAATGGGACAGAGAGTGCTCAAACCACTCAGAACACAGTCTAGGAGCCATTAAAATTCATTTGCTGTCAGCATCCCTGGAGGTAATAGGTCACAGCTCTTCAGAGTAAGTGAAGATCATAAAGTAGAGGGCCAATCCCAATGGACAACTGTGTCAAGGACAAAAATACTGTGGGGTTTTTTTTTTTCAGTCAGGTGTGGCTGATTTCCCAAAAGAGAAAAACACCCCCTCCGTGTGCATGCTGACTTTTTACTGTGTCAGGGAGACACCTGCTTGGGGATGGAGTAGGGCCTGGGAAGGCTGTGTGTGATCATCTCACTTATTCCCACTTGCTGGTATATTTCTTCTTCTATGGCTACATTCCTTCACATTCTGCCTTTCCCATATGGCTACTCCATAAACACCCCCCCCCCCTTAACTGATGCCTAGGTGGTCTTCATTTTCTGCCATGAAGTCACTTACCAAGGTACAGTATAGTAACTCCTTGAGGAAGGTTGTCCTTCAGGAAGATGCCATCCAGACCTGAGAACTCATGGTCAAGTACAAAGCTGTTTCGCATTCAAATTAGCATACCAGACACTACAGGACCTTCCTATGCCTTACTGTAGCCCTCTCTGGGTTCCCCAACACACCTCCCCTAGTGCTACCCATGTCTGTGTCCACAGACACTGGCTGTAGAAAAGCCACCATTTTAAGAAAAAGTTTCATGCTTGTGAATTCGTTTGATGCTGGGGTATTAGGATGCAGGGCCTCTGGGAACAGAGCTCAGATAGGAGGGAATTTTCTGGTCCTTGATATCAATCCTATTCCCATTCCGTTATTGCCTGGGAACTGAGTGATAGACGCTACTTGAAGCCATATAAGATATAAGGACTCCTTGCCAAATACTAAAACCAGAGGGACATCAGCTTTCTCCTTTCCGCTGCACTAAGGCATCCCTCCTTCCTTCCTGTCCTCTGGCCTTCTACTTAGGAAGAAGCAAGATGACAGAAAAAAAGACTCCTCGGCTGCTCAGCTCAGCTAGGTCCATAGTATCCACAGGAAGCTCATCAAGGTCACTACTCAACATTTGCTGGCACCTGTGCCACCTGTAGGGACTTTCACATATGCACCAGGCCAGGTAGAAGGGAAGGCATATATGGGTGGGTGCTTTCTTAAGGAAGGGAGGGACCAGCCTCCACAACCTTCCCACTCACCCCCACTCATGACACAGGAAGCCCCCAAGGCTGCTGTGGAGGAAGTGGAGGCACAGGGCATGGTGCTCACTGCCATTAATGGTAAGCCTATAGGTTGAGGCAAGTCTGCATTCCCATCATCCCTCAGCAAGACAGCAGGGTTGGTGAGAGCCAGTAATAGCCATTTCTAAGAGACCTGAGATCAGTGACTTTTGAAGTCAGGGATTAGCTGTCCCCAAACTTCAAAACCTTACTGTTTGTTTGTTTGTTTGTTTGTTTGTTTTGAAAGAAGATGCCTCTGTTGGCCTGGAACTCATTATGTAACCCAAGTTTGTCTCAAACTCCATTCTTCTGCCTCGGCCTCCCAAGTTCCAGGATTAGAAGCTTTAGCTTCTCTGTCTGGATGCAGAGTGTACTCTTTGTGATGTGAAAAGCAACTTAGATCTTGCTTTCCTGCAGAATCAGTGGGGACATTCTGGCCCTAGTGGGCCTTTCCATTTACCCCCACAGTTGTGCTGAGCATAAGACAGTTGGGGAGCCAGGCAGACAATTGGGGAACGAGGAACCAGCACTGGGTTTGTGTTTCTCAGTTTTACAAATCTCAGGATGTGTCTATAATAGTTATCCCATCATTTTTTTCTCTAACAAAAGTTTTAGAAATAACTTATGTATTTTAAAAACAGGTTATGGTAATGAGTCTACAAAGTCCCTTGCAATCTGACCATTTCCTGTTGCTGACATAAGACCACAGACTGGGAAATTATAAAGAAGGACTTTACTTTGGGCTCTTGGTTCCACTACAAGTTTTAAAGGCTGCAATAAACAATGGTATTACAGCTGACACACTCTCAAGATAACCTGGTAATCCGCAAATCCTTCAGTCACACAAATAGGCTAGTTACCTCCTGAAGGACCTGTCTCCTAACATCTCATGATGAAGATTAGGCTTCAGTTATGAGATTTGGAGAGAAGAAGGATCTTGAAACCTACCTTTCTTGTCACTACTATGCTTGGCAGTCTGTAGAAACAGAAAAAGACCCCAGTGCAGTCTGAGCCTGAACTTCCATAGACACCCAGCTCCTGGCTACCATGAGCCTGGGTCCCCACCACAGCCAGAGGAGAGGATATCTTTCTCTAAAGCTTTCCTGAGAAGACACAAATACACTTGAAGTCTCCTGGATTCTAAGTGGCAGAGAGCATTCTCTTTGAAGCATGTTCTTGAATTTCTAAGACAAGATAGAGACAGTTCTTAGAGTGAAATTTCCCTCATATGAGAAGACGGGCAGAGACTTTCTGGTTAACCTGACAGTACTCTACAGGAGCAGCTGGCACAATGGTGACATCCTGCTGACACTCCAAGCCCGATGGCAAGCTTCATGTAGGCCCCTAGAGAGCTCTTGGGATCTTGGGGACAAGGAAGACCACATAGCTCTGCGACATCAGTTTTTCTGGTGTACCTGCTTCTCCCTTTTTTGGAAAACTCAGTTCTTAGAACCTGCAGGAACATGCACGTATGTGACCTCACCTTGTGCTTGCTCAGGGCTGGGCCAGCTGAGTGTCTTTCATGAGAAAGACGGCAAAAGTCAAGAACACGCTAGGGGAAGGTAAGAGCCAGCAGCTTCATTTGTGTGGTGAGATGCGATCCAGTGTCTCTTGTGGTCAGGACGATGTGGGATCTTTGATTCTGCACATCTGGAAGAGTCCAGTGAGCTTGCACCACAGGAAAGGCAGCAGTGAGATGTGCTAACCCAGAGAACTAACATGCCCCGGGAACTGAGTCTGTCATTTGTGGTCTCCTCAATGACCAATTGAGACAGCTGCCTCTGCACACCCCTCTCCCTCAACCCTGGCTCTCCACTGCCTCCCGACTCTCACTCACCCCTGCTTGGCTTACAACTTGCCATCTCTGTGCCAGATACTATGCTAAACACGTCAGAAGACATGACTTATATGTGGAATTAAAATAATGATCCCATAAAAGAGTAGAGCAGAATGGTAGTAACCAGGGGCAAGGGAGAGCAAAGAAAGCCATAGAGACTCGTCAAAGATAAAAAAAACATTTAAAGTCACACAGGGGAAATAAGTTTAAAAGGTCTGTTGTCCAAAACCAGTGGCAACAGTCAATTACATGTATGGTTTGTGTGCTCTTGAAAAATGCTGAATGAGTAGATATAATATGTTCTCACCACAAAAATCACAACTATGTCAGGTGATACGTATTTTAATAAGCTAAATATAATCATTTAATATATGTGTTATTCAAAATATCATATTGAACAAGATACACATAATTTTATATGTTGATTTTAATAAAAGCATAAAATCATAGAAAGAAAAGAACTAGTAATTCAATAAACTTTCCTATGGAGCTCTTGTCAGAGTTGGTACTGTAGCTCTCCTGTGGGGATGACGTAATTCAATGACCCAAAGGATGAAAACCTCAATGGAAGTTTCACTGCTGACTGGTCACTCTCGCACATCCACAAGATTATCTGTTATATACTTCCGCCTTCATGTCACAGAGGAAGAGATTTAATTATGACCTAGCAAGGAAAAAGTGCCTTCCTCCCACATACAGTACACTATGGATTAAATTGGGTCCCCATCTCCAAGACTTCTTAATTCCCATTAGAATGTAACTGGGTTTAAAGATGCAAGCGGGGCGGGGGGGGGGGGTCCTTAAATGCCTGGTGTAAATTAAAATTAGGTCATGGGAGCAAGTTCTAACCAACATAATGGTGTGCTTCTAAGAAAGGTAATCAGAGGCTAGATAGCTCAGAAGTGAAAAATATTCATTGTTCTCCCAGAAGACCCAGATTCAGTTCCCACCACTCACCTCTGGCACCTTTTTATGGTCCCTGAAGGCACCTGCAAACACATGAGGCACACAAGCTCCTGTAGGCACACAGAAATATACATAAAATTAATCCATCAGCTAGTTAATGAATGAATTAAAAAGGAAAAAGGTGATCAGGACAGAGACACAAAGAAAGATGACCATGTGACACAAGGGATGTTGACAGACACCTATGAACTACGGAGACCTAATTCAGGGGCAGGAGTTCTGCTTACTTCCTTCATCTCAGATTTCCAGTCTCCCAAACTGGGACAATACAGGTTTGTTTAAGCTGCACTGTGTAGGGCTTTGGTATCATGGCCTTAGTAGACTCACACACCCTGACTCACACAGTGGGATGAGACATGGAGACACTCCCACCCACTCTGCCTCATTCTCCCATGGGTGGATTTCCTTTCTCTGCTGAGGTGCATCCAGCGTACACACATCTGGAGTCTGAAAGACATCTGAGCAGGCATTAAGGTCTAGGCCTCATGGTAGAGGGCATGTTCTGTATGAGATCCTCAAGTTCAATCCCAGACCCAGAACACATTACTAAGTATATGTACACATAATTTTATATGTGTGCACTTGCCTATTAACATATGTACCTATGTAAGAGGAAATAGTTACGGTAACCATAGGTGACTGCCAGCCCATCTGGGACTCAGAAGAGGTGGTGATTCTGGAAATCACATGAGGAGGAGGCAGAGTGGGGCAAAGGGCACATATGTCTTCTCAAGAAAGGATGTGGATCTTTATTCCAAGAATAGCAGCTACCCCAAAGGATTTTATAGGGGAGTTTTGTGACCAAGTTTAGTCTCACAGATGATGTGGGCAACTGAAATTTGGTTTCTTATGGTGAAATGATTTCTTTGGTCCCCATCAATGACAGTGAGAAGACCTAGGTTGGCAACTTGATGATTTGTTCCTTATATTCCCCTGCTGCCCACCCGAGAGCAGGGAATAACATGGCCTAGGGGAAGGCAAGTGAGTCCTTCAATCACACTGCAGAGGAGCTTGCCCAAACCCTAGCTTGCAGAAAGGGTTCAGCCCTGGAGATGATTCCCTAACTACTGGAGATCAGGAGCAAAGCCATGCACTTGAAAAAGGTCCTACAGCAAAGCAGAGGAGGCAGCAGCGTCTTTGTTGCTAAGCAACCATTCTCAGATACTATCCACAGGCTTTGTATCCTTTATCCAGGCTGTTAGCTCATTACAGATACTGAAGTAGATGGAGGCCTAGCTAATCTCATTATAATATCATTTCATTTGGAACTTGTTCTTTGTTCTTAGTCTAAAAGGTGACTGAAGGAAAGATCTGGAAAGAGGCATTAAGGGCCTGGGTGGTTAGCATGAAGACAGAAGTAGCAGCCCACAGCACTTCATATCTAGCATGGTTACAAAAACAGGATAAATGTGTATCCAACGGGGCTTTTATTAATTTTCAGTAATGTGATAACGTTCCTATAAAAGTAATTTATAGACAGACTTGAGGCAGCTCTGGGAATTGAGCTTGTGGGATTAGGGAAGAGCCGCAGGCCTCGGTGGGGAGTTGCATTGAGTTTGTGTTTCACGGTTGAGGTTGCTGCTCTTCGCTCTCAAATTTCAAAATTACAGCCACTCACTGTAATGCAGCAACCCAGCTGTGAACCCTGAGTTGGGAAGGATACAGGGAGACTCTGCCCCCCAGGTTCAAAACTGAGCAGAGGGGGGTTGATTGCTGAAGGTTTGTTTTCTTTGAGGTGACCTTATGAGGGCTGTGGCTGGGACCTTGTAAATGAGGACCTTGGGGAGGGGACAGAGACAGGCCAGGAAGGTGACACTGATATTTACTGAGAGACCTACACGAGACTTTGGGGTGGTTTTCAAAAGAGATAAAGTATAGAGGTAAGCTTTGCCTCCTGTTTTGTTCCAGCTGTCTTGGGATTCTAAAAGAACACTTGTGGCTGAAGTTGAGGGATTAAATGCAGCTTGTGGATGGGGAAAGGAAAGACCCACTCCTCAGTGAGATGTACTTCGAGTCCATAGAGCAAGATAGGAGCCAAGGAGAGCATTCCAGCCATATCAGTTGCATATGTAAGGTCCTGAAAAGAAAGGACCCTGGCTGGGTTCAGACAAGAGAGAACATTGGGGGAGGAAGACAGAGCTGACAGAGGGTCTCAGCCTTGTCATTCAGGGGCCCTGCCAAGAGCCAAAGAATGTCCCCACCCCAGTGGGCAGTACAGATGATGTTTGTCTTCAGGGTCGTGGATATGTAGGGAAAGCCCTGCGTCCTACCTATTAGCAACAGGGGACCACATCTCCCACACACTCCCCATCCCCACCCCACCCCTCTAACAGTCTCAGTCCTGCAATGGCTGCCTCAGAGACTCAGCCTCCCCATCCTAAAGTCCTGCCAACCACAGAACCTTTTACCATATTCATACTTTTGCTTTTCCAGAAAACCACATAGTTGGAATTAAATTGACTTTACATAGTACTATCCATGGAGGTTCTTCATGTATTTTTATTCAGAACTGACTTCTTACTACTGAATGATACTCCATTGTTTGGACTTAACACTGTTTGTTTATACTTTTACTAATTGAGACAATTTGGTTGCACTCCATCTTGGGCAATTATGATGAAAACTGCTATAAACATCCATGTGTGATTCTTTGTATGGATATAGTTTTTACCTCCTTTAGGCAAATACCGGGGAGAGAAATGACGGGATCATACTGAAGAGTGGATGAGTCTCTTTGGATACTCAAGACAAACTCTTAACTGTAAGATGGTAATTTTAAAAAAATCATATGGTTCTGATATACAGTCACTCAGAGCACACATTTTCACTTCAAAGAGGAGGGATGATATGGCTGATAGCAAAGAAAAACCAGGAAGACCCAAGGAAACTCTAAACCAGCAGGGCAAACACTAGATCCCACAGATTCTCATCCACCATCTGAGTGTGTGATGGCATCATTTGATTTCCAGTGAGATCTTGTTGCCTTGTCCTTGTGGTCCTGCTAAACATGTACACATGGCTCTGTCTTGAGACAGCTCCATTCAGTTCCTGTAGCTTTCTTCAGTAGACAACCCCCATTCTTGGAATCCCTCAAATATTAGAATCTCTGATGATACTTAAGCTTCTTCACAGCCTCATGCATTGGTCTACTCAGGGTCTCCTTACAGAGACTCCAGTCCTGTTCCCACACTACCTGGCCTCAGGGACTTCTTCTGGCTCTTTGCCATCACTTCCATGACCTTGTAACTATTATATTTTGCATGCCCACAAAATGAACAGCCACCAAAAAATCAATACCAAGTTCCCTTACAAGCTCTGAATGTAGCCAGCCCCATCAGACCACAGCTTTAGTAGTCTATGAATATTTGCATGACTGAATCAAAGAAAGCACTTTGCTAGAAAGTCTTCAGTTACAACAACCCTAAAACAGGATTCTTTTTAAATGAAAATCTTTCAAATGGGTTTTCAGTTTTTGTTGGGTGGAGTCTTGCTCTCAAGGTACCTTTTCTATCATCAAAGTACAACATCTGTAGTTTCTTTTTAATGATACTATTATCTCCAACAACTAGGGCTGTTTTGTTTGCAACTTCAAACAGAAGCAAGTGTCTTTCCTCAGCAGACTGCATTTTCCACATCTTTCTACTATTCTGTTTTGAATTCTTACTACAAATCAGTCTAAAACCAGCAAGTCATAACCATGCCACTGCCTACATGCAGTGGTATCTGAAAATTTCTTGCACCAAACAATTTTGTTTGTTACATTTAAATTTCATCCCTCAATTTTTTAGGATGCAGAGAGAATAAAGCTATCTGCTCTTTGCTACAATGTAGTATGGATGACCTCCAGTCCAATTTCTGACAGCATCTTTTTTCCCCCTCTGAAATTCCACAATCACAGGTCTCTTTTGTCTGTCCCCGTTTCTATCAGCATTCTTATAGTCTTAACACCTCCCAGATGGCCCATTAGTCTGTGATAATGGTATCTCAGTGTTTCTCTAGCCTCCAGCCTCAAACCCTTCCACATTCCTCCTATAGTTTCAAAGGCCTATGAGCCACATGGTCAGGTTCATCACAGGGACAGCTGAACTTCTCATGCTAACTTCTCACTGCTGTGATGGAATATATGATGGAAGAAATGTAAGGAATGAGGCTGCAAGGGCTCCTGGTTTTCAGCTCACCACTGAAGGGCAGGCAGGGCAGCAAGAGCAGGTGGAGAGGAGGGCCCTTCACAGCTTAGCCTAGCAGGAAGCAAAGAGCTACACTAGAAATAGCCTGGAGTAGAACTCTCAATGGCCTGCCTAAGTTCACCAGCTTGGCACCATGTCCTAGAGGTTTTGTAACCTCCCCAAATAACCTCTGCCTGCCGAGGATCAAGTGTTTATATGCAGGTGCCTGTCAGAGATGCTTCAAATACAAACCATAACATCAATACACAGCCATGGATAAGAACAAGTTACACCTCTCCAGTTATTTATGCCTTTTAAAATCTCATTCAGTAATATTTCCTACATTTTCATATGTTGGGTCTTTATATCTTTCATCAAATTTCTCACCAAGTGGTTAATATGCTTGATATTGTAAACTGCTATTTTAAAATATTTTATCATTTGCTGTTGGCATTGTATGCTACAAATGTACTTAACTCTCTTATTAGTTCTAGTCAGTTTCTGTGGATTCCATCAAAATTTCTACTCAAGGGTTAAACAATCTGTAATAAAACAAACTAGTGAGTGCAGTGGTGCACACCTGGAATCCCAGCTTCCTGAGAGGAAAGTGTGAAGCCCTCCTGGACAACTTGGTAGGATCTCCCACACAATCAAAAAGGCAAAAGACACAGTTTGGTGGCAGAGGGCTTGCCTAAGCACATGGTGTCCTGGCCTCAGTCCCCAGCATTAAAACAGTTGATTCTTTTTTTCCAACATTGATATTCAGGCTAGAATCCTCAGTGCAGGCCTTCTGCCAAGATCCCAGGAGGAAATCACTGAGTTCTTCTCTAATTGGGATGATAGCTTTAGGCTTATTTTTCTTAATTATTGAACTTTTCTTTCCTACTTCATTTTACTGAAACATTATTAGGAATGGGTATAATATTTTAAAAAACAAAATAAACAAGAAAGAACAAATAGAAAAGGAAAGGAGGAAGAGGGAAAGAAGAAAGGGAGCTGTTTGAATGATCACATGACTTTTCTCTCCTGATGACTGGCATGGAAAGCCACAGGGATAATTTTCAAATGTAGCCAAGCCTATATTCCCAGGTTAAACTTTTCATAGCATACATTCTGTGTAGCATTGATTTCAATCTACTGTATACACCCCTTATCTCATTTCAAGAGGTGGGGGCATATCAGTCTGTAGTTTTCTTTTCTTGTCATGCTTTTGGGTTGATATAAGGATTATGTTTACTTCAAAGATTAGGTGTCTGAAAGTGGTTTTTGTTTGTTTATTAATAAAAGACCTACCGCTTCTTCTCTGGTGGAATTTTTCAGGGCCTGGGGTTTTCTTTGTGAAAAGGTTTTCACCACACCTTCAATTTCTTTGTTAGCTTTTGGGATTTTCATCTATGCGTTTTTTTTCCTGAGAGAGCTTTGGTGACGGGTGAGCTATGATGCTGTAAGAAGATTCGAAAGGAGGTTTGAACAACAGAGAAGGAGTGGGTGAGGGATGGAGGCAGGAACGAAGAACATTGTTTGAAGATAGGGTTTATATATTTACTTGGAGTAAAGTGGCTAAGAGGACTGTAGTGGAGAAGAAAGCCTCCTGGCTGAGAGTCCTCTGAGCCAGCAAAGTCGATGCCCATTATGGAGGTATCAAGGTTTTTGCTGAGTTGTGATAAGTGTCTACAAGGTGATAACCCAACCCCTTTTTCATTCTTTAAGAACTCTGCATCCACCAGCAACAGGGCCTAGGGATGCCTCCTAACTAACGTGAGCATTCCTCTGGCGCCCAGGCTATGGAGATCCACAGGACCATGGCAATAGTGAGCCATGGGGTTGTGGGGCTCCTTGGAAAGTCTCACACCTTGCCACCTGTTACACACTCTGCTTTGTGGAGAACCAAGCAGCATCCCCATCCTTTCTATTTTCCTGCAGTCTCCTTCCCCAGTAAAGCTTATGGTGGCAGACGCAGGCAGAGGAGTGCCCTGTAAAGACCACAGTTGTCCAGCACCAGGACTGACAGGCGGGCAGAATGAGCTGGGTGGGGTGAACGGCGTTAGAGGCAGTTCTCGGGCAATACAAGGAGCTGACAAATAACATCTTGAGGCTGCTTCATACTGTTGCTTCCTTGGTCCGAGTTCACAGTGAACTCTTTGGCTCTCTGGCTAAGGCCCAACCTGGATACCACTCAACCTGTGACTCTGAGATCTACAATGATCACAATGGTCTGTGCTTGGAGAAACAACCTCCTAACAGCTCCAGCCAGACTGGCACTCTTAAAGAAACCACAGCCAGAATCTTCCTTGTGATGTGTATAGAAATGGGGAAGCTCAAAGAAACAAACAAACCAACAAAAACAAACAAACAGCTGCCTATGGAGACATCACTTAAACACAAACCAGGCACAAGATGCATGGCCTACTCTGCATCCTACCCCAGGACAGCTGGCAGATTATCGATAAAATGATGTCCATCCCTCAAGCAGCTCTTCCTGGCCATGACATTGCATTGATGAGTAAACCGCCCACTGGGCTTGACTTCCTCATTAAAATACAAAAGCTACAGATCGGGCCAAGGCTTGAGATGGTAAAGGGCATCATCCTGGATTAGCCCTGGTAGGATCTCCAGAGGGACTTGCAAACACTTTCCCATCTTGCAACATACAGCCCTCACTTGGCCAATGTCCGCTCCTCCTTCACATGCAATTCTCTGAAAAGGTCCTTGTCTTGAGCAGAATGAGGAGATCAGCTTGCTATGCTGCTCTTTCTCCATTTGTTGGGTTGACATGAGCTGACATCGTATCCCGAATGTTCTGCCAGGGAGCTTAATGGACAATTAGCTGAACACAGGGATCATGGTAACCAGCCCTGGCAGATATGTACTGAAGGTTGCAAAGCCACAGAGCTTCTTATGCAAATATTTCAAAATGTTCCCTCTCCTCTCCCACAGATAAATAACATCACAAATGAGCTGAGTTCAGCGCACATTGGGCTCATTCTCTCCCACTTCGACATGAATCAGCTCAGCCTCTGATTTGCCCCTGCATTTTTCCATCACACCCACTTCGCACTTGTGTATATGTGGGGTGAGGTACAGGTTAAATACATGAATTGGGTTTTTTTTCTCCATATCATCTTTTAGAACATTCAAACCACAGTGAGTAATCTCAGAGGAGTTGAATTCATTGCATTCATGATGGGACCTAAAAGAAATTTCTTTTTTTCCCTCCCAAATATTTTCTTGACTGCCCACCAGTGTCAACACATGTGCTTTGGCCTTCTTCCTGTGATACAATTTCTTCTTTTGTAAGACAGAAATTCCCCCCTATTCTCCTGGGACATGGAGATGAGCATGGGAGACAGAGAGCTTGATCCCTGATTGCAAATTTCACTTGGGATGACCTCCTGAGGGAGTTGTAGAAGTATCCATTCCATCTCTACTGGCTAGTCATGGCTTTGCCTCTGCATAGTTGCGCCCATCTTCCTTCCCTCCATTCCCCAACTTCCTCCCTTTCTGTTACACTCACCTCCTTCACTGTTCCTTCCTCGCTCCTTCCTTTTTTCCCAATCCACTTGACACCCTAGGGTGAGCCATCCCAGCCCTCCATTGTCAAGCTGCTCTCTGATAAGAATACACTCCCCCCACAACCCCATTTAAGGATATAGGAGGCTTTGGGGATGTCACTGGGGATCTTCCACTGCATGCCCTCAACACCTTGTCGAAAGTGATGGCAGGCTGAGGGCTTCTCCATGACTGAAAATGTCAACAAACGCTTGCTTCCATAGTCTCTATGCCTGTTAAGAGGAATGGGCACAGATGCCTGGAGTGGAGTCTGCAGAAGAAAGGCAGCCTACAAAGCACACCCCAAGGTCCCCCCTGCTTTGTCACTTCCCTACCCACCCACCCCAGGCTCCCACAAAGACAGCATTCCCTTGCTGTCTTATTCCAGACTGTGCCAGTATTTTTTTGTTTTCATTTTTTGTTTAGTTTTTCAAGACTTGGCCTATCTGCACTTCTCTTCCTGAGTTGTTTGAGTGTGTGTGTGTGTGTGTGTGTGTGTGTGTGTGTGTGTGTGTTCATTTGCTTGCTTGTTTATTTTGCTTTTTTTTTCTTTTTATACAGCAGACCTTTCCTGGAAACCTCACTGCTGCCTGATGGAAATTCTGCTTTCGTTTCTCTGTGTCCTTTAAGCGGTCCTCTCTACATCCCTTACATATAGGCTAAGACATATTCCTGGAGCCACAGTGCCAACCCCAGAGTTTGCAGTTCCAATTCCAGCATCCCAATGAGGACTGCATGACAGGACCTGGAAGTACATGGGAGGATGCAGTGGTAGTGTGGGTGAGACACCACAAACACAGATGCAGGGAATCAGCAGAAAGCCACACTCGCTTTTCTAGCTACCACCCACTCCCCCTCTTACCAGGTTGTGCCTCTGAAAGACAGTCTTTGACCCGCCAGAGAATTCACATGGGCATGGAATGGATAGTGTGTTTTTTTATAGCCAAAGTTACTCTCTTCTTTTTTTAAAAAGTATCTTTATTGATCATTTAAGAATATCATGCATTGTCTTTTGAACATATTCAAGCCCAACTTCTTCCATAACCACCTTCCACTCCCTTTTCCTTGCCACTCAACTTTGAGATCTCTTCTGTCTCTACCCTGTATTGAGTCCAGTTTATGTTGCCCAACGAGCCCTGGGATTGGGGTCTGCCCTGGCATGTAACCTACTTACCTGTGGTTACATCGTTAAAACCAAGTCTTCCTCTCCCAGAAGCTACCAAATGACAATATCTAATGAGCTAGTGGTGAGATTTCATACCTGCCTTCCCACCTCTATGCTGGAATTTTGTCTGGCTGGAGCTTTCCCAGGTGTTGTCTATTCTGTCACAGTCACTGTGAGTTTGTATTCGCAACTTCTCTTGTGTCTAAAAAACACAACGTGTGTTTGTTGTTATGAAGTTATGGACCACCTCTGGCTTTTAGAATCTTTCCACCCCTCTTCCACGAAGATCCTTAAACCTTATGAGGAGGGGTGCCATATGAATGCTCCATTTGGGGCTATGCAACCCCACAGTCTTTTCTTCTCTTCATATTAAGAAGTTGCAAGGGATCTCTGTGTTAATTGACATCAACTGTAAGGAGAACTTTCTCTGAAGAGAGATGAAAGATGTTCTAGTCTATAGGTATAGCAATAAGTCATTGGGAGTCATTATAATACAATGCTCATTTAGCAGAATCATAGTAGTGGGCTCTTCCCTAGGGCCTAAGAGTTATTTAGTCACAGGTTCTTGGCCCTTTTAACAATGCCAGGTATGGAGTCCATCTCATGGAGCAAGCCTTAGATTTCAACAGAAAGTGGTTGTTTACCCCCATAACATTTGTGCTGTGTATCAGTGGTCTCATCAGACCAGTAGTTGTTTTAACTAGCAAGCTCACAGCTAGATGAGACTGAAGATTATTTCTCTCCTTCAAATGGGTGGTTAACAAGTTTCAGCACCATGAACACTAGCCAGTAGGAATGAACTTCCCAGGGGAGAACTAGCTTGATTTTTCCATGCTCTGTGACTCTGGTATGTCCTCAGCAGTAGGATCTTACTGTGAAGTTCTAGAGAGCAGCCAAAAGTGTTGATTATAACCTGTTACTGCTTGAAGTGGGAGTGTCTAGGTGACTTCATTGGTCAACAGCACAAAAACAGATAGCCTCTTTCTGGTACTGTAGTTTCTGTTTGCTAACATGAGTTATCTAGTTGGGGTATTGTCCCTCTGTTGCAGGACAACTCCATTACAAAATTGTTTTCTTTTGTGAGAATTGTATAGGTTGCTTTCCCCAACAAGTGCAAGGCTATTGGATCTGACCATGTTAGAGCACAGAGAGGGTGACACTTCAGGACAGCTCTAAGCCTGACTGCCTGGGCTCAGCACTCAGTTAGGTGGTGACTCAGGCAGAATGTTTATGCTTTCTGAGACCCAGTCTTTCTATTTCCAAATTCACAATGATGTGTGTTCCATAGGTTTGGTATGATAAATGACTATGTAAGTACCAGAGAAGCAACTTCCTCACCAAGGATCCACTAACAGTTGATCTGCTGCCTCAGAAACAAAACTATTGAAGTCCAGCAGAGCCACATGATCTCTTCCAATTTTGATCTGAGCACTTTCTCTATGTCCTAGAAACCTTGACCAAATGCTTGGGAAGCCACATTGAACAACAGGCACCCATGTAAATAACTTTGCTTTGACTTTTTGCAAAACATACTGTTGTGCCAACCAAGTTCATGAAAACAATTGTTCAGGAAGTCTGTTTTCTTAGCTACTAAATAATAGTTCTGTATTGCATGGAGGAATGTTATTTACATTCAAAGATTGAAGGTTTGTGAAAAACGTTGCCATAACAGAATCTGAAAAGTCAGCAAGTTCTTAGTTTTGTGTCCAGTTTTTGACATTTCCTTCAACATTGCACAAAACTGTCTCCCACGTCCTAATGCAAACAGCTCTGTGCAGAAATAAAATGGTTATGCTGCTGTTTCAGATCTGCCTCTGCTTGTGAGCCAAGTGTTTTTAACTCTTCCAGGGGACCAAAGGACCTTGTCTCTGGTTTTCATATACTTCTAAAGAGACTTAAATGTACATACTATAGAAAAGGGCACTGAGACAAAAACAGAGTTACTTAGAGGTGCCAGAAAAGTTTTGCAGGACCATGCAGGTGTCAGGTATATTGGCTTGACACAAACTGACCTAAATTTAAGTTAGAAAATGTGGCAATTCAATCAAACCACTCCTGGGTCACAAACAAACGTCTAATCACTGGGTCTCTTTGGATGCATCTGGGTAAGTGATTCTGTAAACAGGGCTCTATCTCTCTGTGAACAGCATACTGAACAGTTTATATGATGTCCTTAGGACATAAAATACTTCTATGAGCTCAGATCTGTGGGGTTTTACCTGTGCACCTCAGAAATGTGTCTTTTCATTCCATTCCATTTGGACACTGTCTACCTGGAGTTGATACCAGATCATACAGGCCATAGACTCAGTCCCCAAGACTGATTCCACGTATTTCAGATGCCTCAAATTATCTTATTTGTGTTTCTGGAAGACTGGCTATGGACAGGATTTCCACATCCTCTGCTTTGGTTTATTAACTTATTAGAATGGCTCACAGAAGGCCAGAAGCAAAGAATATTAAATGTACATAGGAAATGGTCTCAGAGCTCCCACATGCTTAGTGCTCACTGCTCTACTGGCGCTACCAAGCCTTTGGCCATCAGAGAACCCTCTAGTCTTACCCTTTTGAGTTAATGGAAACTTCATTAGATAACTAAGACTGACTAAGTAAATGTCCACAACTGCCACCTTATCCTTCAGCCTCCTCCTTCTCACCAGGTTGGGGACAGAGCTAAATGTCCCAATATTCTCTTCTTGCCTGTCTTTATGGTGACGAGCTTCATCCTGATTTTGGGGGGGCTGCCAGCTAACTTTCAGTCTTTGACATATAGAGAGAATCACATCTTCCTGAAGATTTCCATATGTTTAGGAGTTGTTTGGCAATCGAACATATTTTACACTATCACTAAAGACTTTTGTTGGGTTTTCAGCACATTTTCTAGTTTATAAATAAAATTAAATTTTTGCTTTCTCTCCATCTGAGAAATTTTAGTGGTGAAAAGAGAACAATAAATGGTGCTCCCCACCATAAGACTTTATGAAATAATTTCTTAAACAATGGTCATTTGTATAATTTGATCTTTTCTAAGACAGATAAGCAAAGACATAAATCAGGGTAAAGTTAAATGAATATTCTAAGGTGCATGAAGAAACTATGTTTCCTTTTCTGCGCTTTCCTCACCCCTTAGTGAATTCAATTTTTGTTTTAGAGAAAAAACAAATAGACATAGGGGAAAGACCTGGAATATTCGGAAATGCTTCAAGAATATCTTCTTTAAGGAATGCATAATTCATTATAAGCCGATGTTTATGACTACTGGGGAACTGATGTGGAGGTGCAGCAGGTACTTAGAAAGTGCTTTGACTAGAAAGCACTGACTCCTCACTTGGTCCCACAAGCTAGTGACAAGCAGGAAAGAGCCTGACCTCTCTCCTTCATTTGTCTCTGTCTCCATGAGCATCTTCCTGTCAAGTTAAACACCTTGTTCCAGATCCCCCAACCATATTTGAAGATGTCCAGTCACCATCTGACACTTGTAGTCGCTTTAGGTTCTGGGAACAATAGGGTTGGTCAATAAACACCCTTCTAACAAAACTAAAACTACCACCAGACAGACGACCCCTTAGTGAGGGTCACTGTCGGCTGTGATGGGGCTGTCACCTGCAGCGAATGATGGATCACTCATGAGAACCAGATTGCTCCCCTCAAGTGATGATGGCAGTGACATCTGCAGACCATGTCATCTTCAGACATCTGCAGACCATGCTGCAGAACCAGAGCTGAGCAAGGATCAACCAGCTCACACCTGGATCAAAACTGCTTAATTTTGCACACCTTTCACCCACCCCCTAGCCCCCGCTCAATTCTTCTGTTTAAACCTAAAATGCATGCCAGTGCCCCGAAGACAGACTTGGGGTTGCTGAACCCCTTTATCAGTTCCTCTTCTCGATGTGGTCACACTTTTATTAGGTCTCCTTTCTCTTCCTTTCTCAGTTAATCATGTTTTTAACTATTATTTTGAATGGTGGCTGTCTCACTGTTAGCCCTCTGGGAGCCCTGGCTTTTGCTATAGGACTTACACCAGAGGTGGACTTGGGCAGGGTTTGAAGGAGGCCGGCGGAGCTTCTGGCTACCCCCTTTCTCCTCTGTCATCTGACAGAAGCCAGTGTTACTGCTGGATAGATGGAGATTTGGAGTCATGTTCTAGGGATTTATATGCATGCTTTGTCACTGTTCAAATCCAGTAGGAATGCATTTTCGGTCCTGCAAAGAGAGGAAAGGAGAAACCTTGCAGGCTTTGCTGTGTTTAGTCATCGTTTTTTGTTTTTTGTTTTTTTTCTCATGAAAATGCACAGCACTTGCGCAAGGAAGCAGCTAGCAAGGATTGGAGGCCATAAGATAAGAAAATGAAGAGAGATGTACAGAACTAAACTTTCTGCTTTTATTTGGCTCTCAAAACATAGCTCAGAGCCCTCACAGCAAGGCAATTATCTGTGACACTGTGAACAAAGACATCACACTCTCCACTGGCTTCTGGCTGCCTTGTATTTTTCCCACCCGGCTACACGTGGCAATTAGTCATGGGTTTTGGTTATTGCGATAGTTTTTCTGAAAGTGTGGGCTGATTAAGACATTCCTCTGGTGAATGAGTCTGGGGGTGGTGCTTTCTTGATTAAATTTATTTCTTTTAATTCTACAAGATTCCATGGGGTCATTGCAGAAGAGCAGCAAGCTGAATGAACATGCTTTTGAACTTGGGAGCTCAGAACGATGTGGCAATATTGGCATTTTCTTTTCTCAGCTTTCCCGGATTTGTAGCTGAGGCATGTGTGCCCTTCATCTGCTCCTCATTAGAACATCATCATCCCTCATTTGAGAGTAATTGGTGCCTTCGTCAGAACTAAGAATATTCTTTCCTCCAGATACCAGCCATAGACTTCCCAGAGCTATGACAGAAAGGGAAGGGGCCAAGCTCTTGAGAGACTGACAGAACCCACTTTATGGTGTCATGGGAAAGACAGAACCCGTGGCATTTGACAGGACACTGATTCAAATGACTGGCTGACATGGACTCTCAAGAGGAGAACCAACCAACCTTCAGGCATTGTTGCTTCTGACACATGTGAGTCACCAGACACAAATGTGTCTGAGGGAGGATGCAAGCACGGACATCAGCTTGAACTTGGAAGGGCAAAGCCTGTTCATCCCTCTTCTTGGTATGCACACACCCATTCATTTACTAGTACACAAATTTGGTTTCATCTTTAATAAATGGTAAACTTATAAGCACAGCAACGAGTTGCTTTTCAATAAATGTCTTCATGATTTATTATGAGTAAATACTACAGTTGTGTGCCTATTTTATGTATCTATACACCCAGGGCTGTGTAAAAATTTCTCAGGCAGAAAGGGTTCATGAGTGGAAAAAGCTTAAGAAGTTTTTGGATAAAGTCATAAACATTGATGTCTCACCTTCTGGAGGCTGGAGATCCAAGACCAGGGTGTGAATTTGACTACCTTCCTCCCTCTCTCCGTGGCTGAAGATAGCATCATCAACCTGTGTCATCCGTGATCTTTCTTGCATGTTTGTGTCATTATATCCTCTTCTTATACTTGATTAGCATTGACACAAAAGTCCCCATTTTAATTCAGTTGCTTCCTTAAAGACCTTGACTTGCTGGGAGCCTGGAGTGACCACTTAGCAGTTAAGAACACTGGCTGCTCTTCCAAAGGACCCAGATCCAATTCCCAGCACCCACATGACTGCTCACAACTGTCTGTAACGCCAGTTCCAGGGGATCTGGCATCCCCATTCAGGCAAAACCCCAATGTACATAAAATAAATAGATAGATAGATAGATAGATAGATAGATAGATAGATAGATAGATAGATAAATAAATATGTCTTTAAAAAAAAAAAAGACCTTGACTTGCTTGGCATGGTGGCCCACACCTTTTACCAGAGCACCAGGAGGCAGAGGCAGGACAACACTGAGTTTGAGGCTAGCCTGGTCTACAGTGTAAATCACAGACCAGTCAGGGCCACCTAGTGATTAGATTTAGCAGATGAATGAGGAAAACACTATTTAGCTTGTAACAAAAGAGAAAGAGTCACTGAACAGCTCTAACTTCTTCTTGCTCACTTCAAGTGGAGGACAGAGGTTGACACTGAATGTCTTCTCAATTACCCTCCACCTTGTTTTTTTGAGACTGGCTGGCCAGTGAGCTCCAGAAATCCACTGTCTGTCAGAAGAGCGCCACTGTGTCAGCTTTTATGTGGGTTTCGGGGATCCAGACTCAGGTCCTCACACTTGTGCAGTAGGCATTTGACTGACTGCATGCCATCTCCCAGCCCCATTGTTAGGTTTCCTATTTGACTATCATTTACCACCATGGTATGAATGTGCCCCTTAAGTTTGGGGTATTGAAAACTTAATCCCCAAAGTCACATGTTAATGGTATTTGGAAATGAGATAAAATAACTTTACAATGACAATCAGTATCAGATGAGCTCATCAGGGTGGGGCTCCATGAGAACACGGCTTTTATAAGGAGTGGAACAGATACCAAGCAAGCAAATGCTCACTAGCCTGGCATGGGATTCCCTGGCCCAGAAGCCAGAGGAATCTGCCCAGATTACATTGTCTGATCTTGAACTTCCCAAGCTTCAGAACCACCCTTCATCCCTCATAAGTCACCCACTCTGTTTGTCTAGTTACAGCCGGACACCAACCATGACGGCCATTAAAAACCACCACAATCACAAAGGCAACCCAAACAGAGACCTTTGCCTCCACAAACTCAGAAGTTGCGATAGCCCCTCTTCTCACTGTCTCCACAGCAGTGGTTGAGAGGCTCTCCCTCATACCTGCAGCACTTCAGCATGTCCCTATCAGGGTGCCCACCGTTGAGCTTATTACTCCGTCATTCTTAATGTTGATAGCTACAGTCTTCATAAGAATATGCGCAGAAGTTCCTTGAATGACCTTTGATGGTTTTTGAAGTGAACTTGAGTCATTTCTCCTTTGGCCGACTTATTTTAAGTGCTCTGCTAATGGGCTTATTTTTAGTATATCAGCATTCATGTAGAAGCCTTAGACATGGAATGTCACCCTTTGAATGTGCAGCCGAGTGGCATTTGCTAGTCTTCACTGTAGAATCCAGGCCTTGCCATCATGCCTGAAGTCAGCCTGCAATGGTAATCATCCAGATTTAGGCAGCAGGGGCTTGAGAAATCTTTCACGGAGCTGTGCTGTCTGGAACAGTTTATATAATTTAAAGATTATCTGAACATTGCCAGCACTAAAGGGAATTAATATCGCCACCAGAAACATTCTTGCCATGTCCCTGCCACCCATTTCTGCTTCTATGATTCTATTCAAGGTTTATGTTTCTTAACTGATATTTAGAAATTTCCTTTTGTAGGGAAAATCCATACATGTTTAAAAATATATTCATTAAGCGTGTTTTCTCATTCTTAGTTTTTCATTTGTCTGCCTTCCTTTTTTTCCTTCTTCTTTAGTACCAGCCAAAGACATCATCTATACAGTTGTGGGTAATTCTTTTTCTGAAGTGACAGTGTTTACATTTATTAAAGTAGTTGTAAAGTTCTTGTAAGAAAGGGGTAGTGAACTGTCAGCATGGGTAGAAAGAAACTACAAGGTCAGTTCTCATTAGCTGGAGTCTTGGTGTTTGACTGTGTAAAGGCTCATGGGGTGAGGATACTGGCAGTCTCCACATACTCATTACTCTGACACCATTGTTTATGTCTCACACAATACCGAATTCCAAAGCAATTTGGTCTTCAAAATAAAGGACCCATTAATAGAAAGCCAAAAGTTTGTGCTAATGTATGCCCAATGTGAACATTTTTGTTCCTATCTGGGCAGTTAAAAATAGCTTGCTTATTTCTTCATCTGTTAAAATAAACAGACCTTGTTGGGTGGTGGTGACGCATACCTTTAATCCCAGCACTCAGAAAGCAGAGGCAGGTGGATCTCTGTGAGTTCAAAGTCAACCTGGTCTTCAGAGTGTGTTCCAGGACAGCCAGGGATACACAGGAAAACTCTGTCTTGACAAACCTAAATAAATAAGTAAATAGATAAATGTGGTGGTATTTTATTTGTATGTTAATAAATAAAGTTTGCCTGGAGATCAGAGGTAATAGCAAGCCATTAACACAAAAGTCAGGCAGTGGTAGCACACACCCTTGATCCAATCACATGGCAGGCAGAGTCTCTGTGTATTCAAGGCCACAGTAGGGAACAGAGCCAAGCGTGGTGACACATGCCTTTAATCCCAGTGCCAACCATAGAGACCTAGAGATCTATACAGACAGATAGTGACAAGGAAGTGAGGTATCTGGGCTAAGAGCCAATGAGAGGGCAGAACAGCAAGGCAATAAAAGCCTGGGTAGACAGGAAGTAGCTCTCTTGGGGAGCTATGGTGGTGTGGTGAATTAAGGTTAGCTGGTGGCTCTCACTATTTCCCTGATCTCTAAGGCTTTCACTCCTATATTTGGCTCTGTGTTTCTTATTTAATAAGGTCATTTAGAAATTCATCTATAGACAAACAAACAAACAAACAAACAAATAAATAAATAAATAAATAAGCAGTTCTTCTAGAAACCACACAACCATCCAAATTTTGATATAATCTGGTTGTAAATCTAAATTACATTTACACTGTACTTCAGAGCCATTTTTGGAAGTAGCAAAAGTAGTGAACAAGGAAACAGTTACTGAAAGGGACCTTTCGGGACTTTGTTTCAGCTACTAATGAGAAGACAAGACCAGACTGCAGTGGCGGTTTCAATATGTAAAATCTTGACGGAGTCAGGTTGGATGACCATAATAGGAAGACCTGGAGATATGCACCTTGCCTCTCCCTAGAAAACACTCTGTCCTAAAAAACTCATTCTGCTTCCCCAGAACTCAGCTGCAGTCTTAGATCATGGCCTTTGTTATCAATGCCCTTGCAAGGCGGCACTGTTGGCAGCTGTGAGATACGTAAAACACAAGCTTGCAAAATGTACCCACGTAGAGTGTAAAAAGATCATCAGATTCAGGCAGCATCTTCCTCCTCAGCAAATGTCCCTGCTGGCAACAAACATTTGCTCAACATCTGCAGTCCACAGCTGTTGTAGCTGGCACATTCCTTGCTGTTCTTTCCCGCCCACAGAACATGTCTCGTGTCCCATGTCCATTCCTATTACAGAGGCTTCATTCATCTATCAAATCTGCCCATTATCAAACTAATCTTGATTCTCCTTCGTTTTGGTCACATATAGTTATCCAAAGTTGCTTAAGGCATTTAACTTTTCTAAGCCTGAGTTTTCTCATCTTTTTTGCAGATGGTATATATATGTTTGACAGTAAAGTAATATTTAAGAATGCCATACTTCTGGAGATAACTACAACTCACCCTGTAGAAAGGGACCTGCCTGATAAGATCTGGGGAAAAGACTCATTGAGTAGCTGGCAAAAGAGTCTTTCAGATTGCTCCATTGCATATGAGTAGCAGGGACACAAGAGAAACACTGGCCATGATGGTTCCTAACATGGAAGGAGTTAAAAAATCCATCTAGATATGTTAGTTATTTGTAAATCAGATTTGTGACTCAAAATGTAGTGGTAAGCTTTAGTTAGGTGTTGGGACTTCTCTGATGTAGCCAATAGCAGCTGTACTGCTTGGATTGAAGGTTCACAGGATGGACAAGAAAGGTTCATAGACATCTACGAGAGCAATGACCTGCCTGTTTCAATCTGAAGCAATTTCTATTTTTTGCTTTATTTATGGAATTCCAATTTTTCATCAGTATAAGTATTCCAGTGGACATTTTAGACAAATCTTGATCAAATATATATATGCTTTAATCAATAGATTCAGAAAACAGAATCTCTAGGTGAAAGTATTTGCATTTAAATTTTGTTAGATGGTGTTAAATTACCTGGTATTAAGATTCCATTAAGTTCCTTCTTTTTCTGTGAATTGTCAGTGTATTTGGTTTTAAATTGCTGTCGATTGTTATTGTATAAATACCTTTTATATAAACTACTGGATTTCACAACAACACTCTTATGCCGGTGTATGGCGGCGCCCTTTGATCTCACCGCCACCTCCAAGCACTTCCACCTCAGTCTCACAGTGAGAACAAATGAGGTAGCCTGAGCTCTAGTGAAATCAGAATGTCTCCAAGCAACTCACAGAGTAGCTGAAAAGATCAGGGGAGGAAGGGGATTGTGGTGCGATGGCCTCAGTTATCAGTGAGTTGTGGAGAAAACATGAGGGGTGTTTGGTCCTCTGCAGGAGAACCAGCACTTCCAGTCCCCAACTGTTATGAACTCCAGGACAACCCCCTGTCGTATCTGGTCTGTAAATCACTGAACTCCAGACCTACGTGAAATTCCATCTCACACATTTTTAATGAAGTCAAAATAAATGCAATTACTGAACAGAAGCCAAAGATCACAAGAGGTTAAAAGTGGAGCAGGAACGTGGCCAACGCTGTTTGTTTGCGTTCTGACCCAGCCCTGTGTGAACGGTTCCTTAGTGGGAGGGCAGGCATGGTCCTGCCTCCCCCGTGGGCATCTGCTGCTGATTATATTGCAATTGGAGTGGCTGTGTAGTACCTAGGAAACTTGAGACCGTAATGAGGACTCAGGCAAGTAGAATGTGAGAGATTGAAACCACAAGATGCAAACATCCCCCGGGAAAGAGCTTTCCAGAAGACCAGGCATTTGCCCTTGAAAGTATGTTCAGGAAAACCCTATAATAAATCAACTTGCATCTTTCTATTTCTGCCTTTGCACCCACCCTCCTAAACCTTGAAATCCACCTTATTCTTCTTTTTTAACTCAAATAAAAGTAAGCATATGAATGGATGGTATACTTTCATGGAAATCCATTGTTTGAGAAAATTTGGACTAAAAACTTATACTTTGGCTTCTGAGTAAATCTGCTGCTGATTCTGATCCCCGCCCTCATAATAAGGCTGAAAACATTTTATAAATGCAGTATCAGTGTCATTGTGTTTCCACAGAATAATCACTGGCTCCTAAAACCAAAGGCAGAAGGACTGAGCTGCATGGAGAATGAGTGACTGTCTAGAGAATTTGTTTCTGTAATCTCAGTCTCCTGGAGAAACTGTAGGGTTAAATGGGGCAATCTTTGTTGGTCGAAGACCCTGTCCCCTCTTGTTAATTAAGAATTCAGAGCAAATGCTTTAGTTTCTCAGTGTCTCACTCTATATTCAGTTGCCGTGATTACACTGAGAAACTCAGAACAAAGCTGGTTTTTCTTTCTTTGTTTGTTTGCATGCAATTGTTCTGGCTTTGAAATACTTTCTTAATTCTCTCTTATACCACATAATTTCTCTTTAAGGTAAGAGATGGTATTATTTAAGAAAAACAAGATGAGTTGAACTAGCATTCAGCCTAGTGGAAGTGCAAGACCAAGCTGGCTTCATCTTGGAACAAAGCCACCAGCCAAGAGTCCTCATGAGACCAGTGGATATCTTGACCTTCTGTGTATCCAATGAGATCAGGGAGGTCTTTCCCTCTCAAAAGCAAGGCACACTTAGAGTTGCCTTAAAGTATATGCATATGCTGTGGAACAATCTTTTTACACTGTAAATATGTATACTCTCATTGGCTAATAAAGAGCTTTTGGCCTATAGCTGGGCAAGAAGAGATTGGGCAGGAGAACCAGACTAGGAGAATGCTTGGAAGGAGAAGGACGGTGTCTGAGGAGTCTCAAGCAAGATGCAGAGGAAGCAGGATATGTACATGCTGTACTGAGATGGTACCGAGCCATGTGGTAAAACACAGATAAAAATAAGGGTTAATTTAAGTAGTATGAGCTAGCGAGTAACAAGCCTAAGCTATCAACTGAGCATTTACAATTAATAAAAAGTCTCAGTGTTATTATTTGGGAGCCGGCTAGTGGAACAGAGCTAACTAGTGGTCCTGATGAAAAAAACTCTGCCTACACACATGTGTAACAGAGTCCTTCAAATACATTTACTGTTTATATTAGGCTGTGAGCTGCAGCTGAGATTGCTATGACCCCCACCCAGGGTATTCTACCTGTTTCCAAATAAGCACAGAATATGAAGACATTTTTCCTGATTGTATTACTAAATCTTTTGCTTTTCTGTTTTACCAACATTAATTTTGAGGACTTACTTTGACTGAGATAGGAGCTGGGCAGATGGGTGCAATGAAGTGCATGTATCCATTCTGACTCCATGGTTGGGCATTCCCACCAAAAGGGGGGGCAGTCTTAGGTAATCAGAATCCCAGGATTGTCACACTGAGTGGACTGTGATAGAGGGGACATGCAAACATTGATGAAGGACCATGCATCCATGTTCCTTTGGGTTCTGAACCCCAACCCCAACCCCCACTTCCTGTAGTCAGACATCACTGGCCACATACCACACAGAACAATGGCCAAGTATTCAGTCTAGTGGCTCACAGAAGTATCTGTCAGTGTGTTTAAAGACTGATGGCACTACACTGTCCTTAAATTTCAGCTTTAATTTAAAGCAAAATTCATATAGACCTAATGTAATGTTTATAAAGTGTTGGCAAGCTGAAGTTGGCTTGGAGATGTTTAATCTGCTCTTCAGCTAAACCTCAAAGCCCTGGAGGTGTTTGGAAACTGTGGTAGTCTGAAATGTCATTCTGGGCATAATCCATTTTAGTTAGGGAATAAACTAACTAAGGCCAGTTAAGCTTTTGACAAGTGTAACCATGCCAAAACCACATCAGTTTCCTCTGGGAGTAATCTGACATTGCTAATTAAAATGGAGGTGTTTAACTTAAATTAATTTGTGATTATTAAATGTTATGAAATACAATTCTGGAAAAAAATCTTCCCTTAGCTTATTTTTAGCAAACGAGCCTGTCCCCAGCCTGACACTCACCCCATTACATGCTGCATCAAGGCTTCCACAGACCGACAGACTTGCAAGGAAATAATTCAGTCTCCATTTTACAGTTTGAGAGACCAAAGTAGCAAAAGGTTAAACGTTGCTGGAGACCACACACAGAGAGGATGGAGGGACCAGTCTTGGCCCCTGTTTGAAGCTCCATGGGCATCTCCAAAGGACCTCTTACAAAGAAGTCGGAGACACCAGAGGGTCAGACATCACACCTCAACACTAGGGCATGTGACTCAAAGTAGAGTCGTGGCAGGAACCCCCATCCCTGCCTTCAAAGCGTCTCTCTTCACTCCGAAGTTTGGTTAAGATTGGCTTTCCCCAAGTCCCCTCCCCCAACTTTAAAAACAAAGTAATATTCATAACTGACCTTGAAGCATAAGTTTTTAGAGCCTGAAGAATCTCCCACATGATGAGCATTCAGTAACACCGCATTTGGCCCTTCAACCTCCTCATGAGAAGGCTACATTCTCCTGTTATTCTTGGGCTAGGAATCCTTCATCTGTTACTTCAAATCAGAAGGCTGTAGGAGAATGGACAGTTCTGAAAGAGCAGTTAGATGACACTGAGCCCTATCATTTCAGCCACTGACTTTTTTTCAGGATGCTGAGAAATCACCAATTATAAGCATCTCTCCCTCAGCCCACTAACATTCTTTGATGCCATGCTATGCATCTCCATGTATGTGACAAACATCCTCTTCCTTTCTAACTGGCATCACAATAGAGTAGATGGACAATTTAAGCACCTCATTGCAACACATTTATTTAACTCACCTACAAAAAAAAATCCCCACTAAACTCACCACTGATATCAAATTCAACATGAATTTCCTTTCAAAATGATTCATAACAATGGTAGTGAATCTTTAGGAGGGGACTAGTGGAAGGAACATTGGTCATCAGAAATGTGCCCTGGAAGGGATTGTGGGACCTCAGTTTTATCCTCTCCTTTTCCTGTTTATTCTGTTCCTTCCTGATTTATGGTGTATCTTGCTCTCACATTAGGTCCCATTATGATATGCCATCCTCTCTAGAGCACCAAACAATGAGGCCATCAGATCTTGAACTGAGACTTCCAGAATTATAAGTCAAGATAACTTTACATCTTTTTCAAGCAATTGCTCAGTTATTGTGTGTCAGTGAAGAAGGATGGCTAGCAAGTGGTTTGTGACACTTCCTAGAGGCTGCTCCCTCCTTCCCACAAATGTCGTTAGCTGCTAGTCTTCTAAGCACTGGTCTCCTCCTACCAACTGGTTTGTAGTGTTCTATGGTTTCTCTAACATGGTCCTAGGTATAGACTGGTGCTCTCTGTTCTCCTTGGCATTTGGCAAACAATGTCACCTGTGGATTTATGATTCCTGGAAAGTTCTAAGGTGCTATGCCTTTACAAGTCCCACATCCTCTCTCTTGTCTATGACCAGAACTCTTGTTGAGTGGGTGTTTGGGCTTCTTATTCTTCATACCATGCATCTGACATTAGGAACATCCATCCCCACTGCTCTTACCTAGCTGTGAACCTTGCAAGATAAAACATGACTGGCCTAACAATATACGCCCACTGCAGCAATAGTGGCACAATGCTGTGGGAGTAACCAACTACTATCTGCTTGTCTCTAAGCCCTGCTCCAGGAGATGTAACCCATACCTAGCACTATTAATGTGGCCAAGGACCTGTGGCTAAGTAAGTCACATATCCTAGGGGAGAACCCAATACTATAATTCTGCTAAATGGACACAGGATTAAAATGACTCCTAATAACTTATCATTATACCTGAAGATCAGTGCATCTCTCAACTCTCATCAGAGAAGCTTCTTTTTGCATCAGATGGTGATTAATGCAGAGGCCTACAACTAGTCAAGGTGCAGAGAATGAGATCTGTGGAATATTCATCCATAATGGAGCATCTATATCACACCCCCTCCTCCTAAGCCTCAGTCATCATTGCAAAAAGTCGGGAGGAAAGGTTGTAGGCGCCAGAGGCAGCTGAATGACGTATAAGGAAGCAGTGTTTTCAGGCCCCAGGAGGGTAGCTGCACAAATGAGCTCACAGCAGTCATGACAGCATGCACAAGACCTGAGCAAGCTCAAGCCAGAAGAAACGTCAGCACAGAAAGGGGAGGTAGGCATGAAGTGCCATCCCTGTCTAAGAAACCATTGGAAATTAACAGCTGCTAGGAGAGGGAGAACCCTTTTCTTTAAGAGTATGGCTTCCAGTAAGTCAAGCATGCTCTAATGGATGGTCTAAGAATATATGAGAAGCACAAACTGTACTTGATGGGTGTCTTAAAGTTTTTTATTGCTGTGAAGAGACGTCATGACCAAGACAACTCTTATAAAGAAAACATATTAATTAATGAGGTGGCTTGCTTACAGTTTGAGAGGTTCAGTCCATTATGATCATGGCAGGGAGTGTGGCAGTGTGCACGCAGATGTGGTGCTGGAGCTGAGAGTCCTACATTTTGCAGGAAACAGGAAGTTGACTGAAAATCACACTGACAGAAGCTTGAGCAAAAGAGACCTCCCTCAAAGCCCACCCCAACAGTGACACACTTCCTCCAACAAAGCCACACCTTCAAATGGCCCTTTGGGGGGCATTTTCTTTCAAACCACCACAGTGGGTTTTAAAAAAAAGAGTACAAAAAGTTAGGAGGGTAGGAAAGTGGGGGATAAATATGGGAGGAGGTGTGAAAACTGTGAATATGATCAAAATAATTGTACAAAATTCTTGAAGAACTAATAAGTGAAGAAAAAAGAGTTCAGAAGTCCTAACACCCTAGAAAAAATGCTTATAAAGGTATTTATACTTGAGGCCAAGAGATTGTCTTTCCTGACAAATAATCCATGTGTATTTGAACAAGTATCCTGCCACTGTTAGATGTAGTATCATATAAAAGTCTACCCATGTGTTATTCTGTTTGTCAAGTTATTTAAATATCCTTAATGATACTTTATCTACTTATTTCATTTATTACTAAGATTACAATGTCACAGTGTTGGAAAACTAAAATATTATTCACAGTTAGTTTAATTTAGTTTGTTGTTTCTTTTGTATTTGGTTTTATGAGGCAAGGTCTGATCATACACCTCAACTAACCTGATGATCATAATCTTCTTCTTGGTCTTCTGAGTGCTGGAATTATCTGTGTGTGTGCCACCATGACAGTCTGGGGACTTGATTTATTGATGGTAGTATCTCCTTTAAAATTACCAATGTTATTATTATAACACCTCTCATGGGAAAATCATCAGGATTATGATCCTCCTAAATCATATAGAATGTTGGAAAACTGTGTTAAAATAGACTTTTTCAGACATCCAAGGTGTCTGGAACTCAATAAAAACAGAAGCTTCAGAGTGATTATAATTTACTCTTCCCAATCTCCAATATCACTCCCTGCTCACTATGGAAACCAGAAGACACAGGACTGTGGGAGATATGAAACAGCATGGAGCTTCACTGATCAGGACAAAGAAGGTTCTGGACACCCCCAAAAGCCTCATCATTCCTACCTCACCTATCGAATAGCTCTATGAAATAATTTCAGTAACAGTTTATTTTTACTTGATCAAATTTAAGACTCTCTTAATGAATAGACGCCTGTCCCCAGGCATTTGTGAAAAAAAAAAATCATTTCAATTGTTTAACATCCTGGCTGCCTGAACAATAGTTGGACAAAATCAAGGCTAGCCAAAATATTTCAAAGGAAAACTTGGAGAATGAGATGTCCATAAGTGGCTTTGAAAAGCTCTGACATATTTCTGGGAATCTAAAAGGCTTTGTGTATGGGATTGGTACACACCCAGGAAAGACCTGAAAAGAATCTCACTTCTCACCTTTGGCTACTGTTGAGGGGAAATTAGTAAATGAGGCCCAAGGGACTGTTTTGAGGTTCTGAGACATTGAAGGTATCCCCCAACATATCTTGACAAGAGTTGAAGCCTTAATTTTTTCAAGGTATTTACAGAAATCTGTCTAATTTCCAGATGTACAGATGTTAGCTACATTTTAGTTGCAAAACAAACAAACAGTAAATAGCATCAGCAATAGAAAATGCACAGACGAGAATTCAATCTAATTTACATAGTTGCTGAGTCATAATAACTCATATTAGCCAAGGTCAGAGGCCCTAATTAGCTTTGATTGTCAACTTGCCCCAGCCTAGAATTGCTGAGAGGAAGGTCTCAAGTGAGGAATTATGTAGATAAGATTGGCCTGTGGGGGACTATAATTATTAAATGAGGTAGAAGGGCACAGTCCACTGTGGGTAGCATCATTCCCTGGGCAGGTAGTCCTGCACTATACAAGAATTATAGAGCTAAGTGTGAGCCAGCCAGCAGTCATCAAGCAGTGTTCCTTCATGATTTTCTGCTTCTTCAGTTCCTGCTCCATCTTCCCTGGTAAGCCAGCTGTTCTCAACCTGTGGGTCATATATCAGATATCCTGCATATCAGATATTTACATCACAATTCATAACAGTAGCAAAATTACAGTTATAAAATAGCAACAAAAGAACTGTATGGCTGGGGGTCAGCACAACATGAAGAATTGTACTATAGGATTGCAGCATTAGGAAGGTTGAAAACCATTGCTGTAAATTAAAATAGACCTATCCTTCCTCTAAGTTGCTTTTAGTCAGAATGTCTCATCAGAGCAACAGAAGGCATCCAGAACAAAGGCTTTAAATTCATTCATATTTTGTGCAACTACTATCATCTACTGAATTTTTAAGTGTTCTTATCTTTCTATACTCAAACTATTTTATTTTAATTTAGTATATTACTTATAATACTCAACCACTAAAAATGAAAATGAAAAATAATAAAATAAAATACAAAAGGGACTAAAAGATAAAATTAAAACGTTTTAACACAAAAGGTTCTAAAGAATGACGAGAGAAGTGTATGTATGTGATAAACTATAAAAGAGCACACAAATATTTTTGATAATTATGTAAACATAGTTTTTTAACTTTGTAACTAAAAGAGGAATGTTAATAAAGTAGAATTTAAAACACATACACGTCACCCAGATGCTACCATGAAGAGATACACTTTAAATTCAATAGAAAATAAATCTTGAAAGTAAAGCTTTCCAGGATAGTTATGTTTTAGACATAGTAACTGAAAGATAGCTAGAGTATGTGTTTAATAATAGTCAAAGCCCACCTTAAAACAAAAATTGTTAATAAAAAATTCTATGATAAAGTGATTTATGAAAATATTCATTATGAAGAAATAGAAACTTACAAACATTCATATACTTGACAACAGAGATCATGAATATGTGAAGAAAACCTAGGAGAACTAAAAGGAGAAATACACAGTTCAATAATAACAACTAGCAGTACTGCTACCTTACTTAACAACAACTAGATCAACAGAGAAATGGAAGACTGCAAAGCACAATGAGCAACCTAGATATGTCCGACACCTGTAGTCATTTATTTAGTCCAAGAACTGTAGGATGCAAATCCTTCTAAAATGTACATGGAATATGGTAGAATTTACATGAAGTCGTAGAGAAACTTTTGCTAGTTGTTAATGTATGAAATAAGACAAAGTCGATGCTACAATGATGATGAAATAATATTAGTAGCCAACAATAAAAAGAAATTTGAGAAATTCACAGTAATGTGGTAATTAAATAACACTGCTCAAATAGCTTACAGATGAAAGAAAGAATCACAGGGGCATTATAAAATACATTAAGATGAATTAAAATGAAAACACAATACATCAAATATGATGGTATGAAGCTGAAACAATATTAAAACTTTCACTGTAGTAGTCTCCAATGAGAATGAACTGAATGAAATCCCAGAGAAAGAATATAAAAAGAATGATTATGAGAATGCATAAAGAAAAGGGAGAAAAATTCCATGTTAAAATTATCAAAAATGTTTTCAATAAATCATAGCAGAAAAATCCCCAAATTGAAGTATAGTACCTCTGGGTAGATGAGGTAGTTAGAATGCCAAATAGACAAAATAAGAAAAGAACTTCCTCACACCATATTGTAGTTAAAATAGAAACATGTGAAATGAAGAAAGGGTCCTGAAAGCTGTAAGATAGAAACACCAAGCAATTAGACCTGGGAAATAAGGAGATACACTCTTCAAAGACCAGACAAAGTAGTCTTCATTCCAAAATAAGCCAGATTTTTAAAAGATCACTTCATTCTGATCAAGGAGGTAAAATCCATCAAGAAGACATTACAATTTTCAGCATAGACACACTGAATCCAGGTGAACCCTACTTTGTAAGACAAATACTGCTAGATGGAAAGAAAGATTAACCCTAACTCAAGAACAGTGAGTGAATTCAATATTGCCTTCTCACCAATAGGAAGGCCATCTCGACAGAAACAGAACAAACAAAAGGAGAAGTATTTGAGTTAAATTACATCACAGGTCAGATTTACAGGCACATCTACAGAATATTCCATTCAAGCAGAACAGAATATATCTTCTTATCATAGCCCCTGGGAACTTCCCTAAAATAGATTGTGTAATAGAACATAAAGCAACTCTTAACAAATATTGTAAAGTTGAAAGTATTGTATTTTACTAGACAATAGAATAAAACTAGAAATCAACAGTAAGAGAAAACACTTAACATATACAAATCATGGAGATTGAGCAGCACAGCACTGAATGGTGAATAGGTCATTGAAGAAATGAAAAAATTGACTGGAATTTCTTAAATAAATGAAAGTGAAAATACAGCACATCAAACAAATGGGATGCAATAATAGCTACAAGAGCTGTCCTTAAAAAATCAGAACTCAAATAGAAAATTAAGTGATGTACTTTTCGGACTCAGAAAAAATAAGAATAAGTCAAATATAAACTAGTGGATAAGAAAAAACAATCAAGATTAAGAAGAAATTGGCACAGAAATGAAAAATAATAGAAGCAATTAACGAAACAAGGAGTTGGTTCTTTAAAAATGTAAATAAAATAAATAAGATCTCACCAGGGCAGCACAATAGAGCCAACCCTGTGGTCACAGGTGTGAGTGAGCCAGCCCCAAAATTGTGAGCATGGGAGAGCTGTCCCCATTTCTCATCTGGTAGACCAACCCTACAGCTGCCCAGGCCCAGACCCAGGGTTATGACTTGACTTGTCCCAACATCCATCCCATCTATGATCTGCTGAAGCAAGTGAAGGGATCTGATCTATAGTCCCAAAGCTTCAATATCTCCACAACACGGGTCAAAAACAGAATATCCAGGAGGAACCCTAGAGAGGTATAGTAGAAACCAGAGGCTTCGAACCAAACCAATGACTCTTTGCAATGAACACTTGCAAGTAAAGATATATGGACAAAGGGGTTCATGGCGTGACTCACTGTGTCACACTGCAGCTTCCATGATGAGATTTTTAAGTTTTTCCCTTTATTTTATATTTTTCCTTTTCTCACTTAAGTTTTGTTTTGTTTGGGGGGTGTACGAGGGTGGATGCAAAAGGATGGGGAAATGAATGGGATTAAGACACAATGTAAAAGACACAGAATAAATAAGAAAAGAAAAAAGAATATATAAAGATCCAAGAAACCCTTAGCCAAAGAGAGAAGACCCAAATTACTAACATTAGAGACGAAGAGGGAGACATTACCACAGATACAAAAACAATTCAGAAAAGTGTAAGGACACACCTTAAAAACTTATACTCCACTAAATTGGCACATACCAAAGAAATGGAAGAATTTTTAGTTGAATATGATCTTCCAAAATTAAACAGAGATACTCAGTTTAAATAGGTCTATATAAAGAAACAAGATTGGAGCAGTTACAAGAAATCTCCCAACTAGGAAAACAAGTTCAGACCTAAATGAATTCACTGCTGAGTTCTGCTTCTCAAGCTATTCTGTAAAACAGCAAAGGAAGAAAGACTGTCAAAGTCCTTTGACAAAGCCAGTATTATCCCAATAGAAGAACAAGACAAAGATCCAATGGAAAAAGAAACACACATGTAAAAATTCTCCAAATATTTGCAAACCAAATTTAAGAACATGTCAAAGAAATGATTCACTATGGTCAAGCTGGCTACATTCCTGAGACACAGGCATGGTTCAACATATGCAAATCATTAAATATAAGAGGTGACAAAGATGGTCAGGGGCAGAAGTTCTATGATCATCTCAATAGTTACAGAGACTTCTGTCAAAATCCAACATCTGTTCATCATAAAAGGCATTGAAGGAAGCTGGACTAGAAGGAACACATCTCAATGCAGCCAAGGCTCTGTGTGACAACCCTCGGGTCAGCAGTGATCCAAGGGCGTCCACTTTCTCCACTCTTAGCCAGGTATTGTGCTTGAACTTTTACCTAGAGCAAGACCTCACTTCCTGAGTCCTTAGTGTCTTGTTGGGAAAGTCTTTTCCTGTGCTGTATCTTAGAACATGCTCTCTACTTTCTCCTCAAGTAGTTTCAAAATTTCAGGTCTCTGGTTAAGGTCCTTGATCCACATGGAGTTGGTTTGTTCATGTATGTGTTTATGTGGTTTCTCTGGGACTTAGATGACAGTGTGTCACAGGCTGCCACTGACCTCAGGTGGACTATGCCATCTTCACTTTCATTAGCAACTTGGTCTTCCCACTGCACTTTGGGTATCATTGGTCACTTCAAATTTTTGTTTTAAATTACTAGATATGATTTATAAATATGACAAAAGACTGCTCAATGTGCCCATGTTTCTGTGTTTCCTGTAATTCCTGGTTGTTTACTTTACCTGCCTTTTTGTTTGAAGTCATGCCGGCCAGTCTGTACAGATACATCACTAACAACAGATGCCACTGCTTTTCTTCCATGCAGAAAGGTTGTAGTTGTTCTTTATTTTTGAAGAGTGATCTTGCTATGAACAGATTTTGTGGTAGATGTTTCTTTTCTTTGAGAATGTGGCAAGCATGTGCTTTCTTCCTGAACTCTGCCGTTCTAAATGATTTTGTGCACATGCAATGTGTTTTTCTCTGGCTGCCCTTACAGATTTTCTTGTATTTAGTTTTCAAAAATTTAATTTTGATTTCTCTTAGCATAGATTTCTTCAGGCTTACTCTGCTTCAAGTTTAGCAGCCCGGGTCTGAAACTGTGTCTTTCGTATACTTGGTTCCATCTTGAGCCTTCTTTGGTTTGGTTTTGTGGTTGTTTTGAGTTAGGGTCTCACTATGTAGGCCTGGCAGGCCTGGAACTTGCTATGTAGACCAGGCTGGTCTTAAACTCAAGAGATTTACTTCTCCCTGCCTCCGAGTACTGGGTTTGAAGGCATGCACCACCACACCTAGCCTGTGAGACATTCTTTATTCAATCATTCTTCTAGCCTCATTCCCTGTCTCTTCTTCCGCTTTAGAAAGGCAAGATCAAGTATTTCAATACTGTCCTACAGAAACTTGAGGTTTTATGTTCTCCAGCCTATCTGTTCCCTTTTTCCAGGCTGGAGCTGGAGCTGCTCTGTTGTCTCAATCTCCAATCTGTTGAACACATATTCTCTACTAGACTACTGCATTCATTCAAGATTCTTCAACCTTTGTTCTAAAATATCACAGTTCAGCAAGTTAAACATAGCTTATTGCTTACTCTTGGTTCAGAGTCTGGGTTAGCTTAGTTGATTTCAGAAAAGTTGCCCTTCATATTTGCAGCATTTCTGTGGTCATTTCCTTAAAATCCTTGTCAGATTATTCCGATGCCTGACTCATCTCAGCACCAGCTTTCTTTTCTTATTTAGGTTGCGATGTTCCTGATTATTGACACCACTGTTGTGAAACCCTGCCCCCTCCCCATACTCTAGAATTTGGGCTAAAATGTTAGGAGACAATGAGTTGCATTTACAATTTTTAATTTGGTAGGCAGAAGCCAGATTCAACTATCATCTAGCTTGTAGTTATAACAGCAATTTAACTGTCAGAGCCCCTCTGTGGATGTTACAGTTGTTGGCTTGTTAATCTGGTGTCACAGGGGCTCCTGCTGGCACCTGTTTGAGAAGGTGGAAAGGTTTCCTCAGGGTACCCCCCCAGGGGGTCCTATTACTCCTCACTCCCACCTCAACTAATACAGGTATGAACAGAGGCCTTCCTGGCCAATCTTCTCAATGTTCCCAGGCTTCCTGCAGTGTCCAGTTCTCCTACTATCTAGATTGATGGATGATATAGATATGATAGGATGAAAGGGTAGATTAATGAACTTACTTCTAAAGAACAACAACTCATTTAAAATGTTTTACATTGGTATAGATTTTAGTCTATTGATACAAACTTAAAGTTAATTTTGTTATACTATGTATATATTTCTACTCTTGTTTAAGGTATTATGTTTGTACAGCTCATTTTAAATTGAAATGGATAATTAAAAATAGATTAATAATTAGTCATCTATGATAATCATACTCGTAGCCATGTTAGTTAAGTCTTCTAGATATACAGAGAGATATTTCAGATAGACAGGTAATCCTCAAACACTTCAAAGGTCTACAGAATATGACATTTAAAATATTTTTAAAATTTAGACTTTCTGGACAGTGAGACATGTCTGCTCCTGGCAGCACTGATTTACTTCAGAGAGGAGGATGGGCATTGAAGACACTTCATATGGAATTTATCTTCACCTTGACAAAAATAGCCATTTGGGCAAGAAACTGTTCTTGCCTGGACTGCTCGATCAACTGAACATGCAAGACCCATAGAAAGGTGACCACTGAACTTTGCTTGGCAAAATGGTCCTTCAGGTTCCTGCTTCACAGAGGAAAATGCCAGACATTCTACAGGACACTAAGAAAAATGACCGAGAGACTCTAGCCCTGTGGGCTAAAGACAAATGCCCCAACATTACAAAGGAACATTAGGTGACTGTCCAGGCTGCCAACTGTCTCTGTCTACCCTGCAAGACTCCCAAAAAATGCTTACATCCTTCTCCCGATTCTCAGATAATATTATATCCTTCTGAGGTCTTTGATATGGTTAAAGACTAGATAATTATAATTTTCTCAGTTATGATAAAAGATAAGTTAGATATAAAACCTTAGACTCACAAATATAAGATAGATAGGATAACTTCTTTCATATTATAACTATAATTATTGCTTGATAATTGTTTTGTTATATGTAGTTGTACTATGTAAAAGTTAAAACCTTCCTTAAAAAAAAAAGAAAAGGGGAAGTGCTGTGGATATCACTCTGTGTAAATAAAGTTCTGATTGGCCAGTGGCCAGGCAGGAAGTATAGGTGGGACAAGAGAGAAGAGAATTCTGGGAAGTAGAAGGCTGGGGAGACACCACCAGCTGCTGCCATGAGAAGCAACATGTAAAGACACTGGTAAGCCACACGCCATGTGGCAAAGTATAGATTAACAGAAATGGGTTAATTTAAGATAGAAAAGGTAGATAACAAGCAGCCTGCCACGGCCATACAGTTTGTAAACAATGTAAGTCTCTGTATACTTTCTTGGTTGGGTCTGAGCGACTGTGGGACTGGCGGGTAAGAGAGATTTGTCCTGACTGGGCCAGGCAGGAAAACTCTAACTACAGATGGATTTGTATGCATGGGATTGAAAGAATCAAGCTCTGGGCTAGGAGCACTTCTTAAACCCTCTGCCTCAATACCTTTCTCTAATTTGTCAACTCTGTGTCTCTGGGTAAACAATGGATCCCCCTTGTGGGTCAGAGACGCTTCCTATGCAGGCCACCTGTGGTTGTCACAGCTATCTGTGTCCTCTACTAAAATCAATATCTAATGGGAAGTCTAGAGATTGATGCAAAAAGGACATGCTGCTGATTTCTGACAGAGACCTTGGCATTTGTCTTATCAGTAATGCTATATTTGCCTCCCTGTCCTCCATGCTTAAGGGAAAACCCATTGATCTGGTAAGAAGGGAGCATCTGGGAGGCCAGAACACATCCTCTCTTGGAAGACTGGGATGGACGGCCTTAAGCGGTGCTACTCCTACAGGCCCAGTCCCTAGCCAGCTTACCTTCTACCTACATCTGTCAGAGTCTTCAAGCAGTTGCTCCTGGGCTCTGTCCAATGTTTATAGTTGAGCCTTGCAGAGAGAAACAGGAAAATAAAAGATCTCATCCAGACCAGGGACCCGCCTTTGGCTGCCTTTAAGAGTCAGGTTTTTAAACAACCTCGTGGTCACATTATGGGTTTCCTCTCTTACTAGTCTCCTCCTTCATCCTCTCACCACTTTGTCAATTAAGACATTCTCTGGAGGGTCTTGACTTTTTAAAGTTACGCTGATATTCATACATACATACATACATACATACATACATACATATGGGCTCTGTTTGGTTTAGATGCTCTAAATACAGAGACACATTTGTCTATTTTCCAAATCACTACTGATCATAACTATCACATAAGTTCTTATGAGGGCTTGTAAACTATGGCATAGATGTCATACCACAGCACAGAATGACTGCTGTCCCAGCCCGAAGGCATTGCAGAGCATCTGTATAACCTGTGGCACCAGGAGGAATTCCAAGACTAATAACACTTACAGCAGTCTCACATTGACTCTCATGGCTGCTGCCTTCTGTCCCCAACTCTTGACATGAATACAGGGCAAGTGATCTTGAAGGACAGAATCAATGTCATCTTCTTTCAGGAGACAGTGGTAATTTTACTCCAATGAATTTTAAAGTAAAGAATAACCTAAAAGGTCCCTGGTCCAGCTGATCTCCTGTGATGACCTCAAAGACAGTACCCAAGATGACCTAGTAATGGGGATTCTGCTTCAGCATCTTAAACACATTTTGTTTTATTACCTTATATGTACAGGTATTTTGCTTAGATGTGTCTGTGTGCCACATGTGTGCAGTTTTTCCTGGATGTCAAAATAGGGCATGGAATTTTCTGGGACTGGAGTTACAGACAGTTGTGAGCCACCATGTGGGTAATGGGGATCAAAGCCTGGACCTCTGGAAAGGCAGTCAGTGTCCTACACACCGAGCTCTCTCTCTAGCCCCAACCTTGTGTTCTTTTTAAAGGAAGACATTCATACTAACATTATAATGTATTTGCATAATATCTTCTGTGATAGCTAATCTCAGTTGTCAACTTGACTGCACCTGTATCAACTGAAACCCAAGCTGCCAGGCACTCCTGTGAGAGATTTTCTAGATCAGATTATTTGAAGCAGGAAGACCCACCCTAAATCTGGGTGGCTCCATCTGGTTGCAGCCCAGGTAAAGGACGTGGAGGAAGGAAACTGCTCTTGCCTGTTATCCCCACTCTCACCGGCAAGTCGATCTCTCCGGTCGCTCCCGAATTCCTTCACTGACATTAGAGACTGCTTCTTCGGGCTCTACCCGAACATAGACTGAAGATCAGCAGCTCTCCAGGAACTCTCCAGGCCTCCAGGGCCGGATTGGGACTGCAGAGACCCCTAGCTCACAGGCGGAACAGCTCTGCATTCTTGGCCTCTCCAGGGTGAGACGGCCATTGCTGGACTTCTCGAACATTATCCTGTAAGTCAACACTCTCCAGATAGATAGATAGATAGATAGATAGATAGATAGATAGATAGATAGATAGATAGATAGATAGATAGATAGATGATAGATAGATGATTGATAGATAGATAGATAGATAGATAGATAGATAGATAGATAGATAGAGTCTCAGGTTGACCTTAACGCACGTAATTCAGAGCATTATCTACAAAATAATAAATGAATCATTCTCATGCAAATATAGATGAATACACACAAAGATTTTTATTGACATAATTTAGTGAGGACTTTGGTGAGTTGCTTAAATTTGTTCAAATGAGAACTCCAAGCACATATATGTCCAAGTCACCAGGCAAGTTTGCCAAAATAGATTCGCAGCTGGATACCCAGGCCCAAGTCAATAGCCAAGGATACTGCATTGGAAATAACAACTTGGATTTCTGTAGAAAGGACCATTGACTCCCTTACCAGCTTTTTTAAAACTCAGAAGGCATAAAACAGCTTTGATGGAAATAAAAGGTCACACTAGGCAGGACACCATAGCCTTGCCCATTGCCATTTGTCCTGACAAGTAGAGCTGCAGTTTCAATGATCTGGCTTAATATGAGCTAACACAAAGATAAGAACCCTGTGGATTGGAAATGCCAAGCAAACAAAAAAAAATGTCAGCACTGCCATTTCTTATTTATCTCAAGCAAGCTTGTGATTGACCACATTAGGAAGCAAAAGCTATAAGGACATAATCATATCTGACATACACTTAGCTGAAAATTCATCTGTACTAATCAAGAAGTCAATTTAGAATATGATTAAAATACACTGTCATCAGTAATAACCCCTGAGCCAAATGTGGCTTGGCCTTGAGTAGAGCCGTGAGAATTAGACATTAAAAATAGTCTTCCTCTTCTGTTCTATCCTACTCTATGCATACTGACATTTCATCGGCACTACAATTTATACATTTGTAAATATTAAAAGCATGCAACTAAAATCAGTTTTTATTGACACTGATATGTGATCAGGAAGTTGGAGTCTTAAATCTTGACAGCTGAGCCCTCACAAGCAAGCAGTTTAGAGGTTGAAAGACAAAGACACGCAGAGAAGAACATTTGAGTGATGGAGAAACAAAAGGAAAAGGGACATTGCTTCCTCCGTGGACACGTTGTTGTTCTTCAGCTGTGTTCCCCACACATACTTCTGGGTGTGTGTGCACAGGGAAACTGTTGGAGCCCATCTAGGTTTCCTAGTGGCTTTACCCAGCAGGACTGCATAAGAGGTTGATTGGACCATGGGCCCGAGTACCAGATGTTTGTAAGGATCTACATTTGGCTGTATCTAGCAAGGGGGAGGTCTTTTGCCCCTCCCCTTGGAATTGTTATAAAAAGCCCTTTGGAATAAAGTTCTAGGCCAGTGGATAAGGATCCAGGTCCACCCGAGGCTATCCTGTCTTTCTGTTTCTCTCCCCTCTATTTCTAAGTCTCTTATCTCTCATTCCTCAAGTGTCCCTGGGGTAAATAAATGTGGGAGCTGGTCTCCCACAAGAAATAATCTGTTGAATAGACCTCAAACTGCCTGTGAGATCTTTCATTACTTGTTGTTATTGTTAATTTTATTTGCCAACTTGAGGGATGACTTTAAATGAAATTATTAAATGAGTGATTTTTGACCTGAAAATGTGATTTGCCTTATCAATCCATCACAAACCTGGGCAGAAGCAAAGGATGAGCTGCTTCAGGAGGAGGAATTCCCAGCAGACCTTCTGGGACTGTAGATGGATCTTCCAAGCTCCACTTCCCAATCACACTGGAGATTTTGTGCTTGTCGTCACCATGGCTGCCAGAGCCAACTCCTTTTCATAACTGTATATGCACAGATGGTCTTCACTTGATGTTTTGGCTTCTGATTTTTAGACTTAACCATGGTGCAAAATCAATAAATATTCAGTAAAAAAAACCACATTTTGAATTTTGATTTTTTTCTTTTAACCCTTCAGTTAGCCATGTGTTATGCTACCAGGATTCTGGGAAGCAGTGGCATTTGCAACAATTTTGAAGTGTCTAGTTTTCGTTTTCACATTATATCATGCCTACTAACTCCCTACCCCTGTCTTTTTCTGTGCATATTCATGGTGAGAACCCATATAACCCTGCCATTTTGCACTTTCAATACATTACTCAATACAAGGCAGGAGATAGCAAACACTTGGTTACCAATGGACTTTGCTTTAGATAGTTTTTCCAACTATCGGCAAATGCAAGGCAAGGTGGGTTAATGACATCCAACAAGGTGGCTCACTTGGGTTAGCCATGACAAACCAGGGAAAGACAGGTTCTGTCCTTGCTATTGGCTCTCTTTCTCTAGAACACTCCTACTAACACAGCTGGCCCAGGACGCAGAAAGGAGTGAGCAGTTTGTTAGTGCAGGCTTAGGACTCAGAGTGCAGTGTGTCACTGCTCTGCCATGTACCTGCTCTGGGTGGCCTTGGGTAAGCCAGATGACCTACTTTTGCCTTGCTTTTTTATAACTGCATGTAGGAAATGACAGTAGCACTCTGTCACACGGCATTGTAAAAGTATAAATTGATAAACATAAAGATTGATTGTAGTAGCCTGAATATGTTGCTAGTGTGAAAATTAGCTCTTATGATTATAATGGGATTTCCCCTAATTTTTTTTTTTATTTTAACAAGATGAGCCATTGAATAGAAATGCAGAACAACCACTGGAATGAGCCATTTGCTAAAGCTATACTTTATATGTTGTGATTATTGCTGACTAACCTTGTAGGTATTCAGTGGCCAAAACAAGATGCTGTTCTAAAGACCAAGTTGTAAGTATTTAATGTCTGTAAGTCAAGAACCCCAAAGTCCTCTGTCTCATAGTGTTTGGGGGCCTTTCTTTGCTTAGCCCTTCCCTTAAATAAAACAGAAAAGCTGGAGTGGATCCATTGCCCAGGTATGACCCTCCTGGAAGGTCTCTGTGTTAGAAAGCTCTGCCCTTACTTCCTCTCCTCATGGGGAGATGAATCTTCCTTAGGCCTTTGCTTACCACAAGACTCTGGAGATCAGGGAAGGTAAAATCAATAAAACCATGGAGAACCCAAGTCAAACTGCCCACAGCTTCCCATTGACTGGCTCACACTCAGTTTCCAGAAACTCATGAAAACGTGTGTGTGTGTGTGTGTGTGTGTGTGTGTGTGTGTGTGTGTGTGTGTCCTCACCAGCGAGTTGCTCCAGAGCTCCTTGGAAACAGAGCTTGGCCTGGTTTACACATCCTTGCAGGTGTCAGTGCTCCATGACATTAGCTCTCTGATCAAGTCCAAAAACATTAATGATTTTAAAGTTATTTGACCTTTGCTCATCTTAAGGATAGAAGGGAATATTTTGTTTTGGGAGATCAGAAGAAAAAAATTTATATAAATGATAATAATTTATCATTTGATTTATCATTATCCCAACATATATGGAAAATAGTTTAAATATCTGAACATATTACATATATTATATCATATGCAACAGCACATATGATAATTTTACATGCACCATAATATATATGCATATTTCAGTAGTGACAAGGACCCACAAAGACACATTTTCAAGAGCCGACAAAGGTCTGAATGGGGTGAATAGAAGGATGGGATGCCCATTAAGTGTAGGCCATGTAGCTTCTGCATGATGTTCTACTGAATGTCTGTCACACTGTCAGACTAGTAATACTGGGGGAAATGAGGGTGACATAGACAGTGGATGTGACCAAGTACATAGTATGCATATGGGAATGTCACAGTGAAATCTGTTACTTTGTACAGTTGATATATTTTAATAAAAGTTAAAATGATCATACAACTAAATACAAAAATATATAGAGGAAGCTGTGTATTAACTAATGATGATAGTGTAATAACGCAAAGTTATTTTATGTACTTGAGGGAAAGAGGAGAAAAAGACCGAAAGACAGAGGGACAGGTCCATACAGTGGAGAGCATTAGCAGAGTAAGGAGATGCGCCACACATCACTGTGCCAAGTTAGATGGCATCGTTTAAAGTCTGCTCCTGTTTACTCTGATGAAGGCCAGCCCACCGCAGAACATTTAGAAGGCTGTTGAGGACAACCCACTCTGGTCACATCCTGAAACCGGTTTCCCACCTCAAAGCCCCATCTCGTCTGTCTGTCTGTCTGTCTGTCTGTCTGTCTGTCTGTCTGTCTGCTTCCCTTCATGTCCTCTCAGCTCCTAAGTTGATGAGATCACTCTGCCATCCCACCCCCACCCATCTCGGCTCTGAGCACATGTTTCTGTGGTCAGTTTGGCCTTTATTAGTCTCCTGCTCACAGTTTTGCCTCTGTGTTCACACTTAAGACACTCACCCACCCTTGCTTACACTCTACACTAGACTGGAGATTTTTCTCCAGAACATTTTGTATTGCTGATTTTCTTTGTTGCTGTGACCAAATACCCAATAAGGATCACATTAAGGGAGGAAGGAGGTGTTTGGTGGCTTACCGTTCAAAGGAACAGAGTTCAGCATGGCAAGGAAGGTCTGGCGCCTGGAGGGTGTGAGGTAGGTGGTCACACTGTGTCCACAGTTAAGAATCAGAGAGCAGACCGGAAATGGGGCTCAGCTACCAAACCCTGGGGCCCACTCTCGGTGACCCACTTCTTTCAGTAAGGCCCCCTCTTGTCACAACCTTCCCAGACAGCACTGTCAGCAGGGGACCAAGAACCCAAACACCTGTGCTTGTGGGAGTCATGTCATAGACCCCCAAAACCCCCAGGATCCTGCTCCAGGATGGTCCTCCCAACCCAGCCCTCTGATAGAAATCCACTATCAGTCGGGACTAAAAAATGTCTTTTCGTCTTTCTTGAAAAGGAAACGAATGTGCTCAACATTGTTGGGGATTGCTTTCATGCTTGGGAATCTTCAGAGATCCATGATTTTGAGAGAAATTGTGTTCAAAGACTCCCACTCTGCCTGAGCTGAGGGGTGGTGGTTCTGTGTGACAGAAGGCACTGCACACATTCAGATGCTGGGAACAACCAAATACTGATTGAGAGATTTCACAACAAGGCAGACTTCTTTATTTCTTAGCCCTCTTGTCTACCAGGTGGCGGCAAGACTATCTCATAGGTAAAGGTTTAGAAGTAAGGGGTCAGGGTACATATGGCCCTCCCAACAGTGACTTACTCCTAGTGGCTGTAAATAGTTCATTTTACACCCCATCAGTACATGTCTCAGGTAGAAGAGCAGGTTGCTTCCTCAGGTCTTTGTTACAGTTAGAACTCAGCCATTTGCCATTTTTCTGATGTGATTTTCACCATATCACTATGGGGTCTGGGCAACAAAGCCTCTTTGGAGAGAAACACTAGGCTTTGATTGGGCATAGCTGATGCTGGGTTCTCAGAATGAGAACTTCTGGCCATGCCAAGCACACTCAACTTTAGAACCAGACATGGTAGAAAACAGGTCCCAGAAGTGGAGCCAGGCATACTTCCAGGTCCCTGCTACCATCATTACAAACCAGATTCCCAGGAAACAGTCAACAGTCTCCAGTGCTGAAGGTTTCAGGAGCCTGAGCAAAAGCCTGAGGAGAAACGAGACTGGGTTCCATCCAGGGACATCTGGCCTGAACAAACAGCTCAGAGTGATTTCCAAACATCTTGTTCTTGATAAAGACTAGCCTTTTGCCAACCAGTTCTCCCCCATCAAACTCCCTTGTTCATTCTATGTGGTTATGACTCCCTTATCCCAGATACCACTGGTCCTTGTGAAAGAACCCCAGGATGATTTTCTGTGGATAAGCTCTTAACTCCATCCTGCCCTGTTCCATCCTAACCCCACAACACGAGCTGCCCAGCATGGCCAGCATTCTCTCACCTTCCTTAAAGTCACATTTTCCCAAGGTCAGACACAATGCCAGCCGGTGCAGTTTCTTAACTGATGGTGTCACGACCTCCCAGGAGTCCTGCTGCAGTCTCCCTATGAGCCCTCTGGTGCACTTTGAGTGTTTGGCAAATTTGAAACCATAGCACAGCCAGAGGTCACAGACTGCTCCAGGGGCTTTCCTCCATGGACATTCTTTTCTGAGAATCTCATTGATTGATCCCCAAAAGCTGATTGTGGAAAAAAAATCATTGAGTTCACTCTATTTTAGTAGATCAAAGAACTGACTTAGGGAAAGTTAACCATAAAAGACCTGAGATGTTTGAAAGATCTTCAATTAAAAGTGCACAAGAATATTTTTCAGAGGGAGAAATTGGCAGCCATGTACCCTGGATTTCAGGGATAGAGTCAATGGGGCATTGCAACTGGGAGTCTTGCTGTGTGAAGGCTTGCAACCAAGGTGCTCAGATTAAGTTGTAAATTAGAGTAATGAGTGCACATAATTAAAAATAAAATCCCTCTTTCTCTGAGATGGCTGAAAAAGAAAAAAAAATCTTGTCTCTTCCCCATTTCCCCAAGGACAACTTTGGGGTCTAGTGGTCAACATCACCCTTTAAAAAAAATGAATGTGAAAGTATTTCACCACCTTCAATTTCCTGGAAGTTAGTGTGTAGAACTGGGGTTATTTCTTCTTTAAATATTTATTCAGATTTTGCAATAAAACCATCTAAGACATAGCTCCTTGAAGGAGCATTTGAGCTGTAAATCACCTCCTCCTCACCGAGATTATCTTACTCTGTTGTGGGGATTTATGCTTTACAGGGAATGGCCCATGCTCTATTGTGCTGCCAAGCGTGAGGGTATGCTTGTAATGAATGCTCTTTGGATGTTTGTGAGGGTCTGGAGCGACCCTTTCTTTCTTTCATGATGTTATTATCATCGGCGTCTTTACTCCTTTCAACTTTGTCAGTGATTATCTTTTCATGTAATTATTTATCTTAGAGAGAGAGAGAGAGAGAGAGAGAGAGAGAGAGAGAGAGAGCCTGACTATATGCACACACATGGTTTCAGGAGATCAGAAGGGGGCATTGAATCCCCCAAGAACTGGAGATACACATGGTTGTGAGCTGCTGTGTGGGTGCTGGGAACTGAACCCTATCCCTGCAGGAGCAGCTGGTACTCTTAGCTGCTGCCCATCTCTCCATCACCAGAAGCTATGGTTTAAAGGGCAAGCCTTTGGCTCTATTGATTTACTCTCTACTGTGTTCCAGCTTTAAATATCATTGGGTTTGGGTCTTGGCTTTTAATTTTCTTTCTTTTTTTCTGCTTACATTGGGATTATTTTACTGTTGTTCCTTAAATATTGAGATGGGAGCTTAGATTGTTTATTCAAAACTTTTCTTCTGTTCCTTAATTTTCTAAACATTTATTTCTTGGCATTCCTCTATCTACATTCCACACATTTGATAAACTATTTTTATTTTTGCTTAGTTCAAAATACTCTACCTCTCCATAATATGTGTATCTTGTTGTGCCTAAGTAGAATTTTATAAGTTTTGGTTAGCTTTGTCGATGTTCCTGTCCATATCCTCTATACCCTCACCAACTCTGTTTTAGACTAGTCATTGTCGACAGAATTGACTTTTCCAAATACAATTGTAAGCTTGTTTATTAATCCTTCAGTTCTCTCTGAAATAATCCTCTTGTTATTTTCCTTAGTGCTTTCAGCAAAGATGTTTAACTTTTAAAATCTATGTTGAGTGAATGCTTTAAAATTAAGTGAGAGGTGTAGATCTTGCAATGAGGGTGTCTTTCTGCCTCCCTCTATGCAGCAGTTACCTGAGTAACTGCATCTGTACACCGAGAACTTCACGAGATCATGCTGTGGAAACACAACATTTCAAGGACTGAAGGAAAGGAAGACACTGGGTTCATAGTTCCTATTTCCTTGTTCTCCTTCCTCTCTGATCGACCGAAACTCCCTACGGCATTCTTTCAGTACAAGTCTGTGAGGGACAATTACCTTGCTTTTTCTCTGTAAACGTCTTTATAGCCAGTATTTTTTTTCTTTTTGTCTTATTCCCCAACGCCAATTTACTTTATATGGAATTCTAGAATGACAGCTTTTCTTTCAGTACTTTAAAAGTGTTGTACCACAAACTAAGGTTTGTGAGAAGTACCTCATACATGGTACGGCCACTATGAGCATGCCTCTGTCCTAAACCTTGCATGGAATATAGATGCTACTCACTCACCTCTGTCCTCAACCTTGCATGAAGTACAGATGCTACTCACTCACCTCTGTCCTCAACCTTGCATGAAGTATAGATGCTACTCACTCACCTCTGTCCTCAACCTTGCATGAAGTATAGATGCTACTCACTCACCTCTGTCCTCAACCTTGCATGAAGTACAGATGCTACTCACTCACCTCTGTCCTCAACCTTGCATGAAGTATAGATGCTACTCACTCACCTCTGTCCTCAACCTTGCATGAAGTACAGATGCTACTCACTCACCTCTGTCCTCAACCTTGCATGGAATACAGATGCTACTCACTCACCTCTGTCCTCAACCTTGCATGAAGTACAGATGCTACTCACTCACCTCTGTCCTCAACCTTGCATGGAATACAGACGCTACTCACTCACCTCTGTCCTCAACCTTGCATGAAGTACAGACGCTACTCACTCACCTCTGTCCTCAACCTTGCATGAAGTACAGATGCTACTCACTCACCTCTGTCCTCAACCTTGCATGAAGTACAGATGCTACTCACTCACCTCTGTCCTCAACCTTGCATGGAATACAGACGCTACTCACTCACCTCTGTCCTCAACCTTGCATGGAATACAGACGCTACTCACTCACCTCTGTCCTCAACCTTGCATGGAATACAGACGCTACTCACTCACCTCTGTCCTCAAAGAGAACCTGGGTACTGTTGCTGCCACTATGCCTTTTGCACTCAGGCTCACACCTGTTTATGATGACGTCACATCCTGAAAGGTTCACCATGCACCCAAAGTGTCTTAAGTATCCACTTGATGGCCCAAGATATTTGAAACATTGTAATTCAAGCCATCCTAAGAAGAAAGCTTTCCATACATTCCCCAATAGGAGGAATGCTAACTCTCAATTAAACTTAGTGAAAATAATGGTATGTATTTTCCCACTGGATTCCCAGGCTTCTGAATTCAGTTTAAGGGCATTGCAGAGCAGCTGTTTTCAAAGGTTAGCTCTTAGTAGAAGAGCCCAACATACCACAGAATTCATCCCCATACCCGGAGTTTCTGATTTAGCAGGCTTGACATGGTGGTAAGTGATAAGCATTTCCAACAGCTTCCAGGTGACTCTGATACTGCTGTTAGAGGCCCACACTAAAAAACAAAACAAAACAACAATTAAAAAAAAAAACTGGCTAGATGAAGGAAACATTGTTCATCTTTCATTTGCTAAGGCAACTCTTTGAACTTACCAGCTCAATCTGAAATTGTGACTTTGACCTTTGCCTCTCCTTTTCTGGGAAGGCCTACCCTGTCATAAGTCCATGAACATAGCTGCCAGAATGAATAGGCTGGCGAGTCACGCTCTTCCCTCGAGCCAGAGCAAACTCAACCAGCCCTCATAAACGCTGGAGAACATGCCAGTGCTGATGCACACACAGCCAAGTCAACCATGGTTTGAGCTGTTTTTTCATCTGCAGTCACTACATAAAAGAGTTCTAGGTGTCATTGACCTGCCTTTACAAAGGAATTAAAGAAGAGCTGCTCAAACTTCCCGGTGACTTCCGCTGAGAGCTGGTACCAATGCACAGAGTCAGTCTGATATGTGGAACCGCCTTTGGCCTCATAACGCTCACTCAGCACTCGGTCCACACACTCCAAAGCAGGAGCAACTTTTTCAGGCTAGTAGCAGAGGGCCCTCATCACCCAACCTAATCACTTGAAAAATAATTATAAATCTGATCTTCCATCAGCTCCTTTGTAATCTGCTTATCCCCTAGAGCCAGTTAGTTCCTGGTCACGCCTTCCTGTGGGATCTGACTCTTCCCTCTCATTCTATTTTCCTGTTGTGTGCGTCTATGTGGGAACATCAAATTTCTTCTTATTAAGCAGAGAAGTTTTTTCTCTTGCTTGTGGAAACTAGGCACTAGCCCAGACCTAGCTAGGCCCTGGTGGCTCAATTCTGTCCCCTCAGGTGGCTTATAAAAAACGATTTCCCCCAAAGGCTAAGTCCATTCTAAGTAAAACCTTTGTAACAACTGCTAACTAAGTCCATTCTAAGTAAAACCTTTGTAACAACTGCTAACGAGAAAACATTTCTTCAGTTTTGTAACATGTAAATCAGAAAAGACACATTGCTTTTGCAAGTTTCAAGTCACTTCTGATCAGAAGGGAAGCCTCCTGCAAAAGCATGGATTCGTGCAGTTTGTTGTGAAGGCTCCCTCAAATAGACTTCTGACCGGACCCTTGTCATTCATCCTCCCTCACAGCAAGCTCTCGTGGGGACTGGGCCTAACAGTGAACCAGTCCTCCTTCTCTTTTCTTGCTCCATTCTTTCCCTTTTCCCAAGCTGAACCTCAGGCATTCACAACCTCAGCTCTTAAATGTCACAGAGCATAAGAGCTGACACTGAATCTTCTAGTCCATAGAGGCTGCTCAAGTATTTATCCCACAATCGTAACGACCCGAGTTTGATTCCAGAGGTCCTCGCCAACTCTCAAAACTTTTCCTCTGAATCGCACACACATTCCATGGAGTGCATGTGTACACACACACACACACACACACACACACACACACACACCTCTGTTGTCTTAGTTACTTTTCTCTTGCTGTCTAGAGACCCCATGACCAAGGCAGTATGTGGAAGAAAGAGTTTACTGGAGTCTTAGTTTCAGAGGGTCAGTCTATCACCATCATGGCGAGGAGCCCGAGAGCAAAAAGACAGGCCCAGCAGCAGTAGCATGCGTTTACATCTTGACACAACCACCATCAAGAGGCAGAAAGAGAGCTGACTGGAGACAGCGTGGGCTTTTGGAACCTCAAAGCCCATCTCCAGTGACACACCTCCTCCGACAAGGCCACATCCCCTAATCCCTCCCAAACAGCTCTACCGACGAGGCACCAAGTATTCAAACATGAGCCCCTGGAGGCCATCTTCATTCGAACCACCACACTTGTGCTGAGATGTGTTTCTTGCAGACAACAAGCAGATGAATTTTGTTTCATTATTATTATTATTATTATTATTATTATTATTATTATTATTATATTTGTGTTTTAATTTTACACATCAGCCATGGGTTCCCCTGTCCTCCCCCCTCCCGCCCCTACCCCCACCTTCCCCCTATCCCATCCCCTTCATTCCCATCTCCTCCAGGGCCAAGACTCCCTGAGGATTCATTTAAACCTGGTGGATTCAGTAAAGACAGCCTGGCTAACTGGATTAAGAAACAAAATTCAGTACAGGCAGGAGGGGACTGGACCTGCCTGTACTGAATTTTGTTTCTTAGTCCAGCTAGCCAGGCTGTCTTTAACTAGAGAATAGAGGCCATCAATTGTTGGGATTTGCACAACTTTGGGACGGACTTGACTAGGGTGACAAGAGCCTGAAACAATGACAGATATAAGAATAGAAAAGCTGGGGTTGGGTGGGCCAAGAACTCTGACGGAGAAACACCAGCAGTCTAGAACCTCAATGCATGAGGAGCCGAATAAGGAGACATTTTTGTTACATACAGATGAAGTAGGAGGAAGAGTCACCAATGCCAGTAGCCAGCTAGTTTTTATTTCAACTTGGCATAAGCTAGAGTAATCTGAGGGGACTGCCAATATCCGTTCAGTTTCCTTTGTTCTGAGTCTCCTTGTTCCTCAAAATACCATGCCATCTCATGCCCCGCCCCCAATATCCAGGCTTGACTCAAGGTTTATAGGAGAGCAGAGCATATGAAATGTACATTTAGTACACATGATATGAATTTGTCTAAACGCACCTTGTTTTGTATGTCTCTATTAAGTACCATCAAAAAACACTATCTTGAATCTATGTAAGTTTAATAACTTAGTGGTTGCATACAATTTCATTGCACTGAAATTCCATCATTTATTTACCTCTGATGTTGGGTAGTTAGGTTATTTCCAGTTTTCCTTGGATTTAAATGAAAATTGTTAAAACGCTGAATTTGGGGGCTACATTAGGGCATCTAACAAGTGATGCCAATTCTCCAGATTCTGAAGGGACACTGTCATCACCCATGAGTAAGTTTCTCTCACAATGGTGCTGGGTTGGCTCCAAAAGCTCAAATCTCATGAGCAGAGAGCTATTGTACAATGCTTTTAAAATGTACTTCTCATCCATTCATCTAGCCTGCAATTCATCTAAATTTTTATAGTTTATCTTACTTAAGTATGCACATGTTCCCTGTCGGAAGGGTAACAGCTCCTCTGCCCTTAGAGGGTCACAAGTCTAGGTGCAGAAAAGAGGATTGAAATGAGACTGGGCATAGCTAAGTGAGTTGAAAGGATGGGAAGGAAGATAATGCTCATCCCAGGGCAGGAAGGCTCTGTCTGTAACTAGCTCTGGTGGTCATGGTATCCAGAGTGTAACTGGAGACCACTGGAACAAGAGAGACGAGTAGCTAGAAAGAAGGAAAAGTGACAGAACCTTTGGTTTGGGGACTTTCTGTTGTTCTTTTTTATGGTTTTGGTTTGAGACAGTTTTATGTCGTAGCTGGAGTCGGCCCTTGAACCCACGATGTAGTCCAAGATGACTTGGAATCCCAGCTTCCCGCCTGGTTCAGCTGGCTGAGCATCTTTTTGCTTTATCTGGATACAGTGAAGTGGTGGTCTGGCCAGAGCAGTTCAAACGCGGGCCAATGTCCAGCAGCAGTGAGCTGTGGTCACAGGCAGGTGGAGCAGTTGTAAGCCACACCCATATGCCACACCCTCAAACATGAGAGCCCACCAACATTACCACGGCTGTGCCAGCCTTGGGTACGGAGGCCCTTGAGGCCCTTGACTCTTGGCCCTGGGTTCTGAGACCCCTGGCCCTAACGACTTGACAGTTCTTGCATGTCCACCCCTCTGGCTCCTCATAGTGTTATTCTTTTTTTTTTTTTTCAATCATTTTTACAAGATTCCTTAATTAAGTTTTTGGTTAGCATACAAACCCAGAGTTTCAGTATGACATGTTTATACAAATATTTGCTTTTTTTCTCATTAATCCCCCACCCCCACTGTCTTCCCCCATTCTTCTCTTCTTGCTGGTCTCCTTCCCTCCAAATACCTGCTTCAGACTCCACCTCTCCTCTTTAATCAGCTCTCTCTTCTTCCATGCCTCTTCTATTCTGTTGTTGCTCCTCTTGAACTTTCCGCTGGCTGCATGGTGGCCTCCACATCTCAGAGGCTGCAACTAGGCCTGCTCTGAGCTCCCGCCTCTGCCAGGGCTGCATTCGAGAACCAGGCATGCGCAGGAGTGCCCATGGCTATCGGGCTCAGTGGGTCATTCGGGAGCAGGAAGCCAAGCCCAAGAGGGATCATTTCACTCAGGCAGGAGCCCAGGTATGATGGAACCCCTGTCCGCAGCCATTTCAGCTGTGGAGTCCACACAGGGAATGGCATAGGAAGTCAGGACTGGATCTGAGAAAGCCGTGACCGACAGAGCCCAGAAACGAGCTTTCAGCCTGGAGACAGCCTTCAAGGTCGCTTAGCCACCCCTGTCTGCACTGCGGCCTGTGCGTTTGGTGGCGCCATCTCTGCTGCTTTTTTCTTCATGTCACCAACTCAGCCCATACTACTGAAAATAGGAAAATTAATAAGTAAAAGTATAAAGAAAGGAAAAGAGAGAGATACAAGAATATCCGAGAAATGTCTTTTAGTGGGCTTCCTTGGTAAGCCTAAGTAGTTCCGCTACATAGCTCAAGGGCAGTATTTGATCCAATCATAGCCTGACTACATAGCTCAAGGGTGATATTTGAACCAATCATAGCCACTTGTTTAGACCAACAGACTCTTAGCACCAATCACAGTCTCTAGGGCTTATGCTTGGAACCAACCACAGCCTCGACAATTAGAACTGAGACAGTAGTCTCTCCACCAGAGAGGTGCTCTTCTTCTGGTCCAGGCAGGGATGGCACCAGGGTCATCTAGAGTTCATCAAGGTTTTTGATAACAAAAAAAAAAAAAAAAAAAACATAGCTCAGACTATTTCAAACAGCCTGGCCAGGGTGGTAGTTTCAGAAGCCATCAGCGGCCATCTCTGGGTAGCTCTCTCCGCCTCCAACGAGAATTCAGTAGGGCTGGTGCTGGCTTGAGGTTAGTGAGGCTGGCTCTTGGCCTTTTCGCTCAGAGCTTCAAGGGGAAGTCCAACAGCTGTTAATTAGGAGGTCGAAGCACCCCATCCCCGGTGTCTGTATTTATTTATAGGAAAATGAACATCAATCAAGAGTGTTTACAAAATAGACTTAAAGAGCTTATTGTTAACACTAACAGAGAGTCTTAACAGATTTAAACAGTGTTTTAACCATGCCCAGTGCCCAGGGAGAGGTGGTCCCTCCTGTGTCTCAAGATGACACCCATTAATGCTCAGCTACCGTTCTCTCTGTCTCTGTTTCTGTCTCTCTCTGTCTCTCTCCCTCCCTCCCTTTCTATGTCCCTCTTCCTTATCTCTCCTACCCCATCTCATGTATCCCACTGGCTTCAACCTCCCTGAATAGACAAGGGTGACACCGAACTTCTGATTCAATTGCCTCCTCCCAAGCGCCGGAAGCACCGCCATACCACCATGCCAGTTTATGCAATGCCAAATATTCAAACCAGGGCCTCATGCATATGAAGCAAGCACTCTACCAACCAAGCTACACCCCTAGCCTCTAGCTGTTTTCTTGAGAGATTGGAAAACATAATTCTAAGGGATAGCTTGTGAGGATGGGTTCTTGGATGTCTCTATGAAGTTCTGGAGAGAGGAAAGCACCTATATGCGCAAGAGGCACTGAAATTGTCCTTGGAACAGGTGTCGGGCAACTAGCCTGGACTTGTGGCCTGGGCTTAGAAAGTGGTTCAAGAATTGATGGCTTGATGGCCCCAGAGAGCTGTTCAGATCTTACTTCGCAGGCCCTATATCCTAATTCTGAGCCCCAACATTCCTGTCTCCTCTCAGATGCTCAGTCCATTTTATTTTCTTTTTATTTTCTTTTTCTTTTCTTTTTTTTTTTTTTTTATTATTTAAGACCTTTATTAACAGGTGCTTGCAGTTTGTTGACTGTTTTTTTTTTTTTTAATCAAGTTGTAAACTTGTATTACAAGTTGAAAATGAAGTTCTTAAAAATCTCAACTTGACCAGATATGAAACAATCTAAAAACCATTAAAGGTGTATTGAGAAAAACCAGACCTTTTTTTAAAAAACAAAAACAAAAAACAAAAACAAAACACACATTTGTCGTTACCAAAAAGAGACATCTTTAGGTAAAAATAATAAAAACCCCATGTTGCATAGATAATGCAGATAGTTCTAGTGTATCTGGTCAATGGGCAAAAAGCAAGCACTTAAGGTCTTCAACTCCAATCTTTGTTCATTTCTTATTGCTGGAATTTCATATCATTTATTCTTGTTGGATGACCAAACCGGATGATGGTAGAGATGTTCAGCCGGCATTTACTCAGCCCCACCCTACTCAGCCTCGGGAGCGGACCAATTCTCAGCTGGTGGATCCATCGGCTGCTTTTGTCTCTTTGCCATCTTGTGGTTTAGGGTTCTCTGGGCGTCTGCGTCGTAATTGAAGTTGCAAGTTGCGGCGGTACCGACGTTGAGGTGGCTGCTGACCTTGGGTCTCGTCTCCTTGATTTTCCTTGTCCTCTTCATTGCCATCCTCTCTAGGCTGCCTTTGGCGAGGAGGGCCCCTGCAGAGTCGTGGTCTGTAACCCCATATGTCTCACTGGTCTACCTTGCTCTCCTGCACCCTGGTTGTCAGCACCCTCCATCACTTCTTGCGCAGGAGGGTTGGAATACTGTGGTCGATGCCCATAGGGTCTCCTCAAGTAGTAAGGTGGGAACCTTTGCCTGCAAAAGGCCCGGCGTTGTTGGGCTTGGCCTTCAGGAGCGCTTTCTGATCCCTCGTTCTTTTCTCCACGCTCACTGTTCTGGTAATTTTGCTGGTAATTGCGTGGAGAACCCCTACAACGTGGATAGCGTCTCAGTCTACTGCGTATTTACTGCCTTGAACTGGAACTCCACCAGGTCCTGTAACATTTGCTGCCTCCGCACCCTTTTCTCCTTCAACAACATCAAACTCCACAGTCTCTGCATCTCCTACACTGCGAAGGTACTTCCTGGGGTTAGTCTTCTATGGCAGTCTGGTGTACAAATACGTCTTCCTTGGTGTCATTCCTGTTGATGAAACCGTATCCGTTCCTTACACTGAATCATTTTACTGTTTCCAAAACCTTCGTTGCGATGACCTTCTTGTCCCCCGATGTGCGGCCGCCCGGGCCGCCACTCTCCCCGCGCCCTGCCTGTGGAGCCTGGTGGCGCTGAGGGTGGCGGGGGCGGCAGGGGCGGCAGGGGCGGCAGGGGCAGCTCAGAGCTGGTGGTTACTGAACTTCCTTCAGCTAGGATTTTGAGGGTTTTTTTTTTTTTTTTTTTTCCGTTGCTTTAAGCCATGAATTTCATGTCTGCTTTATTTTAAGTGTCTAAGTGTTAAGGCTTAAGGTTTTCTGTTTGTTTTGGAAAGGAATGAGGAGATGAAAATATGCATGTATATACAGTTGTATTGCAGTTCAATGATATGGGTCAATGTTTTCTGCTTGGAGGATTTATGGAGATGCCTTTTGCGTCTATCTGTAGTTTGTTTTGTGACTGTCTACAGGGGTGTTTGAAAAGAATGAGTATCTGTATATTTAATAGCTTTTCAAATCCTCCCTTTGAGGGTTCTGCCTTTGGGGACATGTCTGGAAATTACTACCCTTCAGCATTATGTAAAGATTCATCTCAGTTCAAGTCCACTGTGGTTTGAAAATGTCTTCAAAGGTCCATGTGTTGAAGGATTGGTCACCAGCCTGTGGTGTTATTGGAAGTGGTAGAACGTTTAATCAATGGGGCCCTGAGCAAGGGATTCCCATTGAAGAGGCATGCCCTGGAGGAAGGTCCTGCAACCCCAGCTCTCTCCTATTCTCTCTTTGCTTCCTTCCATCAGAAGGTAAGCAGCCTTCTCCACCCTGGCCTCCCAGCCTGGTGAGCTTTTCCAACACAGGCTCAAACAACAAGACTAAGGACTCCACATGAACTACAATAAACATTTTATCTTTTTAAGTTGATAATCTCAGGTATTTTGTCATAGTGACAGAAAGCTGATTAACAAGGATATCATGTTTTTGAGATTTATATTTAAAACTGGAATCAACTTTGAGTAAACTCTGGCATGACACAGCAATTTATGTATATACTTTTCTAAATAGTTACCCAGGCAAACTTTGCTTCTAATTTTGGATGGGTTTATCTCCACCCAACTCTGAACATAAGTAAATCCTTTTAATATATTTCCATATCCAAGCTACACACTGTTTCACATCTATTAATAAAATTCCCCCTCATTGTTCTAACATAACAATTCTTAGCTGGTAGCAATTTTATGTAATAATGAAAAGGAATGTGTTGTTTATTATCTTCTTAAGATTTAGCCTAAGCCCTTTAGATAAATGAACTATTCTCTCATTAATAGTCATTAATTTGGAGTCACCCCAAGAGACCACTGGATCTTGTGTCTAATTTCAGTCCGAAAGGACGTATTAAGAATGTCTCTGAACCTGTAAATCAGCCAGCTGCCAACATTTAATTGGGTTAGATCTGACATTTGTGCTCTGGAGGTCAACTCATTTAGTACCTGAATGTGCATTTTTGCAGTTAATTTATCGTGGAAGTTTCATTAGGAAATGATATTGCTGAAAATTAATCATTTTATGGGTGAATTCCTGGGAGGTTTCCCGGTCACAGCAGGAGACTGTAAACACTTGTTCAGGACACTTTCTCAGTCAATACTGCTCAACTTGGTGGTTCAGATGTCTGTGGCCTTGGCTCCTGCTGGTCGGAGGCTTCAATCATATCAAAACTGTTTCCTGAAGCCTGCTTATATATGATTCTTTGTTTCATCTGTGTAAAGCTGAATCTGCTTTTTGTCAGGAGGGAGACCTGTCAGGCTTCCTGGAGATAACAAGACTGCACCTCTGAGGCTTTGGATCTGAGACAAACCAGTTCAGCCCTTTCTACAGTTTAACTTCTACCCACACCTTAAAATGCCATTGGGAGCCATGTTCCCTGAGTCACTGCTACCTCATAGGACACCTTTATGCAAAATAGACCTTGAAGACAGCTCCATAAAAGCATGACTCAGAGAAGATCACCTTTTTATCAAAAGGAAAACACATACATCCAGACTAACCATTGTAACCATCCTTTTAATTTTTCAATTGATTTTGATTGTGTTTCAATAGGTTTTAATCATGTTCTTTCCCCTCCCCCAGCTCCTCCCAGATTTTACACCATCTCTACTCACCCAGATTCATGTTCTTTTTCTATCTTAAAAACAAAACAAAATAAAAAGCCCACATGTACAACCAGGTCCACATGGAGATCATTTTGTGTTGGCTAACTACTCCTGAGCATGAGGTGGCATGTGGTTGCTCTACCCAGTGTTAACTTCTAGGAGAGGGAAAAAAAATCTGTTTTCTTCATTGTAGCCATTTTAAAGGTATCTGTAGTGGTAGGTATAAACAGTTGTCTGGTCAATCTCAAATATCTCCATCTTGCAAAGTGAAAATGTTTCCCCTTCCCCCCAAACTTACTATCTGAATTTTACTATTCTAGGTAACTCAGATAAATAGAATCACTTTGTATTTCTCTGCTGATGATTGGCTTACTTGGCTTAGCAGAATGTTCCCAGAATTCATTTGTGTGCTGGCGTGTGTCAAAATTTCCTTCCTTTTCAGGAATCAATGATATTGCTTTGTGTGACATACCACATTTTGTTTTCCTATTTCTCCTAGCTTGGTTGGTTATTGCAAACATGGGAACATACATCTCTCTTCAAGACCTATATCTCTGGAGTGTGTGCTATGCTCCCATGAATGGCATTGGCTATGCCATTTGGGAGTCATGTTCTAATTTTTGGTGACCTGCCACACTGCTCTACAGTCACTTTGTCATTTGACACTCCCACCACGGTGCAGGATCCAAGTCATCTGCATCTTTGCTGACATCTACTACTTCCCCGAATTGTTGTGCTTGGTCTGTTTAATAGATACCCCAGTGGGTGTGACCAGTATCTCATTGGGGTTTGACTTGTATTTCCTTAATAATTAGTGACACTGAACATTTCTTTCATATACTTTAGGCCATTTTACATTTTCCTTGAGGATATAAATATCGGTTCAAGTTCTTTTCACATTTTTTATTAAATCATTTCTTTTCATGTCCAATTGTAGTTCTTTATACATTTTAGATTCTCTTTTTAGGTATCTTATAGATATTTAGAATTGAAAATACTTTCTTCCACTTCATAGGCTGTTTTTCATTCCGATGTGTGTATTCTTTAGTGCAAAGACATTTTGCATTTTGATAAAGTTCAATCTATCTATTTGTCACCTTTGTTTTCTGTGCCATGGAAATCATTATTAAATCCAAAGTCTTGATTTTTTTTATCTTTTCTTCTTAAATTTTATAGTAGAGCATTATGTTTAGGTTTCGTTGTAGTTCGAATGTAAAATGACCTCCACAGGCTCATGTATTTGAAGATACCAGAGTCCTGGTGCTGTTTTGAATGCTATGGAATATTTAGGAGGTGTGGCCTAACTGGAGGGAATGTGTTACTGGGGTGCAGGAATTGAGGTTTGTGGCAGGCCCTGCTCTGAGTCCTGTCTTTCCTTCCTGTTCTTCCAACATGTAGGGAGGAAAGGAACCCCAGTCCCAGCTTCCTGCGCCCTGGGGCTTCCAGACAGCAGGTCTTCTCTGCCTGTCACCAGTCAGAATAAATCCTTCATCCCTTCTTGTCAGTGAAGAAAAACAATCAATACAGGAAATGACACCAGAAGTGGATCAGTACTGTAACTCTCTACCCATGTGGGAGGACTGCAGGAAAGTTTGGACTTACAGGCTGAAGAAGAACTAAATGTTACAAGTGGAGCTCACTGGACCATTGTGGTTCGGATTTAGGAGATTAGAATGTTGATAGAAATGTGGACAGAAAAAACTGCTCACAGGTTTCAGAGGGGAATGGGACTTTATCAGGAACTGAGCTGCCCCTTTTGGCCAAGAATGTGCCTGTGTCCTGAAATTTTTAGTAAGACTTAATTCAAAAGTCATGGAGTAAGTTGTTTAGCCAATGGAGATTCAAGATAGTGTAACACTGAGGCTGCTGTATGTTTACTGCTCACTGCTGCTCGGGTTATGGTAAGAGAGAGCAGACAGATGTGGAAATGTACACTTTGTTGAGAATTTGGCTATGAATGAGGTTAAAGTTTCAGGATGCTGTTTATGTACTTACTATTCTGGAAGACAATGTCTTTAAGGAGGACACTAGCACCTTGTACCAGGCCAATGGGAAAGACACCTTGCTGGCAAGACCTGTAGATTCTGGGTATAACAATACAAACTTGCTTTAAAAACTTTCACTTGAAAACAGAGTGCCTGGAGAGGTCTCCGGGTCATCTTTCTTGAGCTAGGCCCCATAGGGAAACGTTTTCTATAGTCAGGTAGGCAAACACTCAGAGGCAACAACAGCTGCTCCTAGGGTGCTAGGTTCCATCTCAAGCTGGCGACAGAACTGTGCATTGTCATCCATATGGCACCAGGTTTGCAAATATGAAGATACAAAGATGAGTGGGCAATTGGGTTTGCACCATAGTTCCAGAAAGGCACTGAGGCCAGGTAGTGCAAAGCAGGGTCAGATCCCCTGTAAGAGCTCTGGAGTTGACTATGTTGAAGGTAGGGATCTCAGGATTTTGGAGATGCCAGGTGTGTGAGGTGGTAAGATACCTAGTACAGCCCTAGGAACCAGATGGAGCCAGTCCAAGAAAGAGGGAGTCTGTGTGTGTATGAAACAGAGGTAGAGGGACCACCATGAGTTCTAGGTCCCAGATGAAGTTACAGGGTTTGCTATTTGTCTTGCTTTGGCTCTCTTCCATTGACAACCCCTATTTCTCCCTGGGAAAGTTTGCTCCACACCATCATTTTTGGAAATCTGTAACTTTTAAGAAATTATTATCCAGGAGCATACAATTAAGAGAAGGCCTTCTGTCTAAGAAAGGCTTTCGGGGCTTTGAACTTTTGAATAGTACTAGAACCGCAAGACTGTGGGGACTCTTGAGGTTGGACTGAGTGCAGTTTTGAATTATGAGATGACCATGATCATGTAGAGGTGAGGGGCAGGATGTTATGGTTTAGATGTGAAATGCCCCCCTTGGGTTCACGTGTTTAAACATTTGGTTCTCAGATGGTGAAGCTGTTTGGCAAGGCTATGGAACATTGAGGATATGGGGCCTAACTCAAGGAATTGGGTCATGGGAGAGTAGTCCTTGAGGTTTTATAGCCCGAGCCCACTTCCTCTTCTTACTCTGCTTCCTGATCTGTCAAGATGTCAGGAGGTCCAGAGAGTTCAGCCACATCACTGCTGCCATGGTGCAGCCCAGTACTATGTCTTCCCCATTGTTATGGACCGTGTGCACCCCCACCAACTGTGGGTCAGAATAAATCCGTCATCCACTAAGCTATGTTTTGTTTGATATTTGGTCACAGAAAGGTGAGAAGCAATTCATATCACTCTTCAATCTATTCTAAGTCAAACTTTGTCCCAGAATAGAGCATCAACTTTTGTACAGGGTGCAGAAGAAGGTTCCAGCTTCATTATTTTATTTATAGACATCGTTTTCTTTTCCTTTCTTTTTTTCTTTTGTTTGTTTGTTTGTTTTTCAAGACAGGGTTTCTCTGTGTAGCTTTGCACCTTTCCTGGATCTCGCTCTGTAGATCAGGTTGGCCTCAAACTCACAAAGATCTGCCTGCCTCTGCCTCCCAAGTGCTGGGATTAAAGGCATGTGCCACCACCCCCCGGCTAGACATCGTTTTCTAAACACCAAAGTTTGTTGGGAAGACTCTTCTTTCCACTCAGAAGGTTAAATGTTATTGGATGCTGTACTTCCAAGGTAAGAACAGAAATCCCAGGGGGAAAAAACCCTGAAGTACAGCATCCAAAAACTCATCTCTGTCCCTGAGGTACCACACCTGTGCCAGAGCATCCATTCCACTGAGAAAAGTCAGCTCTCTGTCTGCTACTTACCAGATGTTGCACAGGGACATCTAGCCTATTCATCTTTCCAATGCAATAAACACATTCCTTTAATGAAAATCATATCACCATAACATCTGAAAGTTCCATTTGACCCTTGAAATATATGAGTAGTTTGTGTTTTATAGACTGCCCTAGGCATTGTGTAACTCCCTGTGGTTCACATCTGATGGGTACTATAAAGAACTATTAGCTGCCAGGCGGTGGTGGCGCACGCCTGTAATCCCAGCACTCGGGAGGCAGAGGCAGGTGGATCTGTGAGTTTGAGGCCAGCCTGGGCTACAAAGCGAGATCCAGGAAAGGCTCCAAAGCTACACAGAGAAACCCTGTCTTGAAAAACAAAACAAAACAAAAACAAACAAAGAACTATTAGCTTTATTTGTTAATTACTCTTACTATGAAGGGTAATGAAGATGTGGTTTCTCTGCCATCAGCCCTGGACCAAATACCACCTCCAAGCACGGCTTGTTTTACTTGCACACCGTAAGCAGCCGTCTTCGGTGATGTTTACAACTACTTCCCTTTACCTGGGTCTATTGGTCATTAGAGCCTTTAAGGTGAACATGCCATTCTTTCAGGCATCTTTTGAGTACATGCAGTATCTAGCCCTACAATGATAGGTGGTATCCACATTCTTTAAAATGGAAGGAAGTTTGCTCATAAACAGTCATTCTTCAGTATGCATGAGCAGTTTGTCTAGGAATCCATCACTAGATGCCCAAATCATCAAATGTCCAAGTCTCTTATACAAAATGACTTAGTAGATGTATATTTACATATCTCCCCACACACTTTAGATCATCTCTAGATGACTTACAGTACATAGTGTAGCTGCTATATAAGTACTAGGCAAATCGTTAATGTGTTGTATTTTCTAGAAACAATGACATGAGAAAAGGTATGACTATGTTTATTATTGACAAAAAACCTTTTTCTGCCATTAACAATCCACTGTTGTTTGAATCTTCAGCTATAGAATCAGCTGATACAATGACTTTGTTTATTGAAATATCTGTATCTATTTGACAACCAAGAGAATATTTATTTGCTTTGAACAGAAGCCTGTTTCAAACTACTTTCAGTAAAATATTGATTTTTACTGTCTCATTAGCCCAAAGTAAGACTGGGCCTTAAAAGATTTTATCAGGCCTCTCTCACTCTCTGCCTGTAGTTTTCTTTCCTCTATGCTGTCTGCATTCTGAGTTCATTTTTCCTTTGATAGCAGCTTGGTCTCTGAAGAGATTATGTGCTAGCCAACTCTGAAGTGAGCAAGAACATCCCTTCTCTAGTGACTTGAACCTGACCAGGAGAATGTGCTATCCCTGTTCTGCCTTAACCTAGGTGCATAGCTCTAGACCAATCAGTTCGGCAGGAGGAGGCAGAATTCTGGCTGGCAGGTAGGTCTCAATCACCCGGCTTTCAAAATGGTAGGTCATAGTTATCACGCTAAACTTCATAGTCTGTGAAAGATGGGACTGGAAATGTGAGATACTGTGTACAAAATAGTTGGAAGAAATGCTGATCAGGGACAAATCACTCACTTTTTTAAAAATACCTAAAACAATCCCCAAATAATTCTAAACTAATCACCCATAGTGTAGGAATATCTTTCAATGTTCTCCATGTGAGTTCTCTTTGAGGACATCCCAGGGTAGAGAACTTGTGGCTGCCAATCATCTTCCATTTCAACTTGGTGTGGAACCAGCTATCAGAAAGGATTTTCTTCCACCTATTCCAAGTCTTTTTCTGATTTCTAAAACATTGTCTCAATTCTCTCCATCCTAACTTCTTAAAACAAAACAGAACAAAAACAAAAACAAACAAAAAATATGATTTCACCTTCCCCAAAAGTGCTTTAAAGTGTTTGAAGCAAATCTCCTTTATGTCTTATGTTCTACTTCCCAGTGGATTCTGACGTTTTCTGACTCCATCTTCATCACAGACAAGCACAGTCTTCCACTGTGGTGAGTTGTGCTTGTCCTCTAAACATCACAAGGCATCTGAGAGTTCCTCCCTACGTATCATGCAATCAGTAACTTAAATGACTCAGATATTCAAAATAGGTTCTGAATATTAATTAAAATCTGCTTATTGTGCCAGGTGGTGGTGGTGCTCACCTTTCAGCCCAGCACTTGGGAGGCAGAGGCAGGTGGATATCTATGAGTTTGAGGCCAGCCTGATCTACAGAGCGAGTTCCAGGACAGGCTGTAGAGATACACAGAAAAAAAAACCTATCTTGAAAAACAAACAAACGAATCTGCTTATTGCTCCAAAGTGGATTAACATTTACTAGTAAGCATGGTAACTTTGGTTAATATTAAGTTCAACACTGTAGCTAATGTCATTAGATTATGTCACAGAGTGTCCTGGCAGGGGTGTGTGGGTTCATAGGGATCCATGGAAAGAAGACTCAGAGGCACCTTAAGAATGACTCTAACCTTTCATGGCTGCAGGGTGGTCCAGCCTCGAAGGACTGAAGTGCTTTCCCTTAGCCCAGGGCGTTTTTTATTTTCTCTCTATTTACAATTTAGCCTGTTAATTTCTGTATCTTCAAAGCAACCTGAAAGGAGCTCCATACAATGCCAAGTGGAAATTCCTGGACTCACCAGGTATCACAGTTTTCCAGGTTTCCTGAATCAAGTTTTGCATAGGTCTTTGTGTCCTTGGGAGACTCTTAGACAAGATTCACATAAGAATAAGAGAAACAAAGGGTATAAGTTAAACAAAGGATGGATTAGGGCTAGGTGATACTCTCAGGAGCCAGGCCAGCAGTAGCTCAGCAGGAATGCAGCCACAAGATTATTTACAAAATTTATAAATAATCACTCCAAGAGTTCTTAGGATTGATTATTTTTAACGCTATCCTATGTCACAGCTTAGGCTCAGTTTAGGTAGCTGGGAAAGATCTCATAGTTGGTGAGTGTATTTTCCTTTCTTCTGTGATGGAGAGAAGAGGCTTATTTGAGCCTGCAGTTCAGATGGATCCATCTATTGTGTGCCGAAGGCACAGAGCTAGAAGCTCAGCACGTGAGGGCAGGAGCTGGCAGTGTGCCTTGTTTCTATTTTGACAACTCAAGGAGCAGAGAACTTAGCCAGAACTAGAGAAGGATCAAATCTGCTCACAGTACTCACTTCTGCTAGCTAGGCCCTGTTTCCCAAAGGTTTCACATCTCCAAAACAAGGCCACCAGCGGGGCACGGGGTATTCTCACATGCAAGCCTGTGGGGGACAAGTTATACTTAATCTCTAGCAGTATGTGATGATGTCAGTGTCTTCCCTCATACCTCAGGCTGTGTGCTGGAGGTCAATGGAGGCTATCACATCTGCCTCATTTGAACTCCTACTTCATACACTTTTTACTGCTGAAATGAATTGCTGTTTCTGTGGACAGCTTTTGATGGGGACCAAATTTGGGGAACTGGGATTTCAAGAGTTTCCACCATTCCTTGAAATGGCTCATAAGTTGTTTCTTCAAACAATAAGGTTAATCCTGAATCTGATTTTCCTTCATGGGGTATGGAATTTTGATATGTGTTAGGGGTGAGTATCTCTGCATAACCAATTTAGATAGATAGATAGATAGATAGATAGATAGATAGATAGATAGAATACATATATATGCATTCTTCATAACATATGAACACACACACACACATACCCATTTCTGATTTTATCTCTATTCCTTGATAAGAATCTTGAAGTAGTAGGTGAGAAAATAAGACTGTATTCAGTTGCTTCCTGAAGCTTTCCTCTGTGTTGAGACTAAGTAATTCATCAAAACAAAGAAGAAATAATTGCCAAACCAGTTACATAGTTTTCTCCTGTGTCACTGAAAAAAAACAAAACAAAACAACTCATTACATTGTTACCTAGAATTTGATAGCATATTTTATCATAGAGCTGCTCTGACTTTGCTTCCTCTTGCTGGGTTGCTTGTTCTCCCTCTGTAACGCTTACAAACGGTTACATGTTTTTGCCAAGGATGACAATTTCTTTAATTATGAGCTAAAATTGTTTAGAGCATATCAGTATCTGCATCTTACAGTTCTGGACATGTGCTGATATCTCACCCCAACCCCGTTAAACAGCCAGTCACTTCCTCAATTCTTATCTTCTGCATTCCTTCAAATAATTGGTCTGTTTCATCTAAGTTATCAAATTTATGAGGTTAGAGTTGTCCAAATCCTACTTTTTTATGCTCACACTACCCCCAGGCTTGAACTCACGGTCCCCTGGGTGCTGGATTACAGATGTGCACCACTGCACTGGGCTTCTTACTCCCACAGAATCCGCAGCAATTGTCCCTCTTCTGTTTCTCTGAGTGTCTTCTGTCTGTCAGAATTTTCCGTGGTTAACCTGGCAAAAAGTCCATTATATTCATCTTTTCAGTGTCAGTCTTTAGTTTTGTGGATTTTTCTCTCTGTTGTTTTTGTTTTAAACTTCTTTTCTGTCCTAGTTCTTCTGTTGTTATCTACTGTCTTCTGCTTATTTTAGGTTTATATTGCTCTTTTTACACATTTTGTTTATATATTTTCCTTTCTGTTACATTTACTCAGAGCCATACATTTTCCTTAAGCACTCCTTTGTGTTGTATTTCACAAATTCTAAAAAAGCTGTCTTTATTCCCACTTAGTTCAAAATATTTTTATTTCATTTGGGATTTCTCCTCCTATTCAGAGTTTAGCAGGAAACATGTTGAATCTCCAAATATTTGAGAAACTTCCAGATATCTTTCTGCTATTGATTTCTAGTTAATTTTATTGTGGTCTGAAATCATATTTTGTGTGAATTATATACTTTTAAATTTGTTCAGTATGTTTTGTGGCCCAGAATGTGGTCTATCTTGCTGAAAGTACCCCGAGAGCTGGGGAAGAATGTGTATTCTGTAGTTGTTGGATGAAATGCTTCATAAACCTCAATGAGGTCCTGCTGACAGATGGCTGCCCTGCTCTCTGCATCTTGCTGATTTCCTGCCCACTGGATCTGTCCATACTGACAGAAGGATACGGAAGTTGCATTTCCGGTACTGAGTCCATCTATTTCTCCTTGCCTTCTATTAGATTTTCTTGACTTCGACATTATGCTGTAAGGTATATGTAAACAGGTTGGGTACTATGTCTTCTTGGATACTTGGTCATTTATCTTTATATAGGTTTTTTTTTTTTTTAATCTTAGATAACTTGCTTGATTCTAAGGTTAGCATTCTAATAAAGCTGCCCCATTTTCTTTTTTTTTTTTTTTCTTGGTTTTTCTGAGACAGGGTTTCTCTGTGTAGTTTTGGTGCCTATTCTGGATTTCACTCTGTAGACCAGAATGGCCTCAAACTCACAGAGATCTGCCTGGCTCTGCCTCCTGAGTGGTGGGATTAAAGGCATGTGCCACCACTGACCCCCTCTCCCATTTTCATTCTTAAATATTTATTTTTATTTATGTGCTTGTGTGTGTGTGTGTGTGTCTGAGTTTGTATCATATGTGTGCAGGTACCTGTGGAGGCCAGAACAGGGTGATAGACTCACTGGAGCTGGACTTACAGGCAGTTGCAAGCTGCCCACATGGCTGCTAAAAACCCAACTCAGGTCTTTTGCAAGAGCGGCAAGTGCTCTTAAGTGCTAAGCTCCCTGTTCTAGGCTAGCATGGTGTTTCTTTCTCCATGCATGTTTTGTCCTCATGCTGTCTTTCCACTGAACTGGGCCTCTATACGAGACACACATTTGGTCTTGTGCCTTAAGACTCTGGAACCACTATCTCCAGCGGGTATGTGTAGATCTCTGGTACAGATGTGCTCAGAAGGACAGAGCTTGACAGAGCTTGTGTTGCCTTTCCTTGGTTGCTGTCTTTATTTGTGGTTCCCTTTCTGTTTCTCACCTCTTTTCTACTTTCTCTAGATATTATGTAGCATGTTCATAAAGCATCGGATTTCTTTTTTAGTATAGCTATTCTATATTTTATTTCCTGAAATTATTTGGCGGTTGTCTTTATAACCAACAGAAGTCTGCTCTCCAGGTCATCATGGAGTTCCCAAGCCTCCATCCACGCTGCAGCACGGTTGGGGCAGCGAGCTTCCTGCCATTGCTGCTAGCATGGTTTTAAGCAGCTATCCAGCAGAACAAGGAAGAAGAAAATCACGTGTTTAACAGTTCATCTTTCCCCTTTACTAACATTTTTACTTCCTTTATTGAAATCCTGTATGTTTTTCTTATCATGAAAGACTTCTTTTGGCTTTTCATTCAAGGCACATCAGAAGAAGCAAACCTATTATTTATTTATTTATTATTTATTTATTTATTACCTGAAAACAGCTTTTTATTTCTCCTTCACTTTTGAAAGATAATTCTTGTCACAGCAAATTCCAGGTGGGTGGGGGCTTTTTTGCTCAGTTTTTGTTTTTCTTAATTCTTTCTTTACTGCACACTCCCTTTTGCATAGTTTCTGAGGGGTCTTTGTCTCTGGTTTTCTGATGTTTGAATATGTGTAAGATTTTTTTTTTTTTTTTAATTTTGTCCTATTTAGTGTTTCTGAGTTTCCTGGATTTGAGTTTGAAGCTTGTCGTTGATTTTGGAAAATTCTCGGGTTTGAATGCTCCATCAGTTTCTCTCTCCCTTATCCTGTATAACACTACACTTCACACACACACACACACACACACACACACACACACACACACTCACCCAAGCACACACTATAGCTTTGTGATTTCCCCATAGTCTTTTCCATTACCTTTCTTCCTCCAACTCTCAGTTGGGAGGTTGTATTGGACGTATGAAAGCTCACTGGTAATTCCTCTGTTAGTCTAATTCTAGCCCTTCAAAGGCTTTCAGCATATTGGATTTCTAGGATTCCTCGTGCATTCTCTGCTAACATCTGTGCTTATCATCCAGGTTTTCTTTCTTGTAGTCATTTTGTCTCTAAACAATAATAATACTCTGCTAATAATACAACATAACTATGTTTTAAAGTTAAAAGCCTAGTTATGGAATCCTTTGATAATCTTGGATGATTTCTAGTATCAGAAACTCTACTACTGGTAATATGCACTGTTTCCTGTAAGAATCCATTTCCTGTTAATATGTGTTGATCTCCTTACTGCCCAATAATAACCCTGAAGACAGTGAACCAAATGGCCAAATTTATGGGAAGACTGGCATTGCCTGTACATGTTGGACTCAGTTCTTACTGTTTTCCCAAGCTGTAGCACACAGGAGTTGGATGTGATTTTCAGTAGAGATGCAAACTGAGACTGCTCAACTCAGTGAAAGAAGCTTGTGTGCTTGTGTCCACAGGATAATCCGCCTGTAAAGCAATCAGTTAGCACATCTAGCTGGAAGCTGGAAGTCCAGACTCCACCTGGAGCAGAGCTGACCTCCACCTCCCTTGCAGGAGCTCTTCTCCTCCTCCCTCTTTGGGGCAGGGCCATCCTCTGCCTGGAATGACTGCCTCTATTCCCTCCCCAAGGCTTTTCCTCTTAAGGATCTGCCCCCCATTCTCTAAGCTGAAGTCCTTCACACTGCTCACACAATGTTGATCATCCTGGGGAAGAGGCGTTTACTCACAACTTCACCTTTCACAGCAGTGTTCATTAAGTAACGTGTGTACAAGCCCGTCCTCCTGACAGGAAGTAGCTATACATCGCTCCCCACACCCCATTTGACTATGAGCCTTTGGGAACAAGGACTGTGTCTCTTATATTGTATTCTACAACCTGTTCCCCACATCCACCATGTAATAAAAGCTCTATGAATATTTGTGGATATATACAAAGTGACTGAATGAGAGGGTGCTGGGATACCTGAAGGGAGAAGCTTCTTTGGTAGACAGATCAGCCTTAGAGGCATTCTGCTGCTGTCCTGCACTTGCTGCCCTTCATCACATTTGAGAAGTGCCTGCACTTGTTCCAAAGGAAGATGTCTACTCTGCTGAGAGCAGGAAACAATCCTTCTCAATAGGCTTCCTTACTGAGATAAGGGAGTTCCTGTCTGAGCTAAGCAGTGGGGAGAAGGAAGGCAAGCTTGGAGGGCTACAAACCACACCTAGAATCTTCTTTGGTTCAGTGCCATCTGGCTGCAGATGGGCACCTTGTGGATGATGGAATGCTATGGGAGTCCTGACTCTTGGAGCATCCCATGAGAAATGCAAATGTGCATGTCCAGACCAGAGTCTTGCATTCCACAGCCCTGAGCAGACACACATCTGACCAGGGCCTGTAGATGCCTGTTTATGCCTGAATCATAACTGGTACCACATGACCCTGACACATTCTAATTGGGATTGTGAGTGATATGCACCTTCCAAACTTTTTAAACTTACTCTCATTATGCAATGGAACAATTTAAAACAAATCCCAGATGTTATTTTTGATCAGAAACTACTTCCACTTCTAATATCGAATAGATAAGGGTACTTTGTAAACACCTTGTATCTTTATTCCATTTAACAAACTTATCAGTAACTTCTTCATGTTATGAAATGTCTAGACAGTGTGAAAATTTCTCTGGTTATTTTTAGAACACTTCTGTAGTGTGAACCTATACAAGTTGTGATCCAAATAAGGTTTCCATTTGGTTACATGAGGTTTATATTGCATTTGGTCTATATTAGCATTAAGATGTCCTTTAAGCCCCATTATGATGGTTAGTGTTGGTTATTGTCTTAGGTAGGTCTATGAAAAGACACCATGACCATGGCAATTCTTATAAAGGAAAAACATATAATTGGGATGGCTTACCTTTTCAGAGGTTTAGTTCATTGTTATCATGCTGGGACATAGCAGCATGCAGACTGACATGATTCTGGAGAAGGAGCTGAGAGTTAATATATCTTGATCCACAGGCAACAGGCAGTAGACTAACTCACACTGAGTGAAGCTTGAGCAAAGGAGATCTCAAAGCCCACACCCACAATGACACACTTCCTCCAACAAGGCCACACCTGCTCAAACAAAGCCACACCTCCTAATAGTGCCATTCCTATGAGCTTATGGGGCCAATTACATTCAAACCACCACATTCCACTCCCTGCCTCCCATAAGCCTCTAACAATATCATAATGAAAAATGCATTTAGTCTAACTTCAAAAATACCCATAGTCTACCACAGTTTCAACCATTTTTTAAGAGTTCAAAATGTTTAAAAGTCCAAAATTTAGATTCTCTTTGGAGATTTGTAAAATATCTTAACTGTAATTCCCTATTAAATGATAAAAAAAACAGATCACATACTTTCAACATATAATGGTACAAGATATATATTATGATTCCAAAACATAGAGAAAGGAGTATAATGAGGAAATACTGAACCAAAGCAAGACCCAAAACCAGCTGGGCAAACAACAAATGCTGCATCTCCATGTCTGATGTCAAAATGCTATTCAGATCTCCAACTCCTTTCAGTTTTGTTGGCTGCAACACACTTCTTTCTCTTGGGCTAGTTCCACTCCCTGTTAGCAGCTTTCCTCCATAAGTATCCTATGACTCTGGCTTCTCTAACATCTTGGAGTCTCCAGGCAATCCAGGCTTCTCCTTCACAACTTCACACAATGGCCTCTCTGGGCCTCCATTCAGGGATACTCCTGACACATGCCTGGCCTCATCATCTTTCCTTAGTCATGGAGAAATATTCTGTAATCCCTTTCTTCTATCCTTGACTCTAAAGCCACTGAAGCTGCCAAGTTCTGCTGCTTGCTAGGGCTGGGACAAGGCTCCTTGTTCAATTACATCTTTACCAGATTTCTGTTTGCAATGGTTTCCTTCACTACCTAAGCTTGGTTGTACTGAAACTGGATCTGTAGACAAGACTAGCATTTAACTCAGAGATCTTTCAATTACATCTTCATCAGCTTTCTGTTTTTAATGGTTACCTTCTCTGCCTAAGCTTGGCGATTCTGGCTTCAATTCTTGGCAATTCTAGCCTCAAATTCAGAAATCCACCAGCCCCTGCCTTTTGAGTGCTAGGATTAAAGGTAGGTACCACTACACCTGGCTCAAAGCCTTTCTTTAATTCCTTTTCACAAGTTGGAAGCTTAGCTGGGTGGGATCTTTCCTTGAGGTCACAACTCCTTTTACTCCATTTCTTAATTTGTTTATCTCTTGAACACAGGATTTAGCTCCATTCCACTTCCTGGTATTCCTTTTCTTCTCAAATTGTACATTTTGTATTTTTCCTTTTTCACTTTGCTCCTTTTTATTATACAATCTTCATTAGAGATACCACTAATAACCACACAACAGAGTCTCTACTAGGCTGTTTTGAGATTTCTTTTACTAGCAGAATTAATCCAAAATGCTTTAATTTAGCCTGAGACAGACTTTTCAGACAATGTTAGGGACCAAGATTTCAGGAACAAACACGAACCATGGAAAGTACTAGCTAAGCCAGAGAACAAGTCATAAGCCCACCACCCTTCTCCAGAGCAGTAACACCTGTTTACTAACCAGAGGCTCCCAGGATAAGAACATTCCACAGTCAGGTGCCATGGCAACCAAATGTAAAGAGCATTCCATGGTCAGGTAGCCTAGCAACAGAACAAATGGCCCCTGACCAGTGACCTTAGCAGACATCTTACAATTGCATGACCTGCACATCTCCCATGTTCTGCACCCCTTCCACATCCCTTCCTCTTCCTTCCTTCCTGCCCCTTCTCCTCTTATGCTATATAAGCCATGCGGAGGAAAATAAAGATTGGCAGCTTGATCAGAATCCTGTCTTGCTGTCATCTCTTGTGTCCCCTGTCTCTCATTCGCTCCCACAGGTGGGTCACCCCTGTTGAAACCCTGCTGGCCAGGGCATCTGGCACCCAACGTGGGGCTTGAACCCACGACCTTGAGATTAAGAGTCTCATGCTCTACCAACTGAGCTAGCAAGGGACAAAAGTAGCCACATTCTTTACCAAAATATCACAAGAACATTCTCTAGACAGCATACTAAAATTCTTATCCTCTGGAATTTTCTAGCCACAAAGTTCAAATCACACTCAGCACCACTGTCTTCCATGATCCTACTAATATGGTCCATTAAGCAGAACTTAAAGCATTCAACTGCTTTTCTAATCCTGTAGAGGCTCACAAACTTTTCCTAGTGATGTCTGAGCTTGCTTTACCCAGCAGGGCTTTGCTTGACCATGTGCATGGTTACCAGGTGATTGGAAAGGGTCTGTGCTTGGGGGAGGTCTTTTGCTCCACCCCTTGGCATTCCTATAAAAAGCCCTTTAGAAAAGACAGAAGGGGCCAGTGGATAGTGATCCAGGCCTTCCTGAGGCTCTCCTGTATTTCTATCTGTTTCTCTCATCTCTATCTTTCTATCTAAATATTTATCACTTCTCCCTCCTCAAGGGTACCCTGGGGAAAATGTGAAACAGGGTCTCCCACAGACAAATAGGTAGGCCCCTGACATAATCCACAGTCTCAAGGTCCATATTCCTTCAAACAAAAGCATAGTCAGGCCTATAACAGCAATACCCCAGTCCCTGGTACCAACTTCTGCCTTAGTTAGGATTTCTATTGCTGTAAAGAGACACCATGACCATGGCAACTTTTACAAAGGAAAAACATTTAATTGGGATGGCTTTCATTTTCAGAGGTTTAGTCCATGGAGGACTAAATGGCATGCAGGTAGACATGGTCTGGAGAAGGAGCTGAGAGTTAATTCATCTTGATCTGCAGGCAACAGGAAGTAAACTGAGTATTACATTGAGGGAAGTTTGAGCAAAGGAAACCTCAAAGTCCACCCCCACAGTGACACACTTTCTCCAACAAGCCACACCTCCTAATGATGCCACTCCCCATGAGTTTATGGGGCCAATACATTTAAACCACTACAATTGTTGGCTACAAACATGACAGGATCTGAAGTCTTGAAGACACATGAGGAATTGTTCAGCTTTTGGGAGTGCCTGTGAGGGATTTTCTTGGTTAACAGAGGTGGAAAGGGTCATTGTACAGGAGGGTGATGCCATTCCCTGGGCTTGGTTCTTGAACTGCATAACAAGGAGGAAGTTAGTTGAAAACAGCATTCATTGCTTACTCCTTCCTAATTGCAGAGGCAGGGTAACCAACTGACTCAGACCCTTCCTCCATGGTTTCTCCACCAGGATGGATTGCATCCTCAAGTTGGGATCCAAAGTAAACACTTTCTACTCATGTTTGCAAGGGGTTTTGTCACAGCATGAGACAAATAACTGATACACTTGCCTCTTCTTCTAATTTTTTACTTATTTTTTCTTGTCACTTACTAATTAGGAAACTCAGATCAATTGTCCTACAAAGCTTTATAATATCTAGATTTGATATATTTGTGTTGTTGTGTTGTTAACACATAATTCTATCCACCTCCTGCTTTCCTATAAGCAGAGGATAAATCTAGAGTTTTGTTCAGTTAAAGGTTCAAGTATTTAGGGAAGGATTTTTTTCATATGTACATCCTATTGCATCATATTGGGGGAAATGAATGTCTAATTTCTTTTTATCTTGATAGTAGAATGAGCAAATGGTTTGGGATGTTGTGATGGCTAACCTTGGACATTAACTTCAAACAGCTGGGAAGAGAGAATCTCAGTTAAGAAATTGCATCCCTCAGATAAGCCTCTGGGCATGTCTATGGGGGCATTTTCATGATTGTTAATTAGTGTAGGAGGACACAACCCATTGTGCATGGTACCATCCCTAGGTGGTATACACCCCTGGGCTATATAACAAAGGCAGATGAAAGAGCCAGGAAAGCAGCATTCCCTCATGGTTCTGCTTCAAAGTTACTGTCCTGTTTGAGTTCCCACCCTGACTTCAAGGATAGACTGGTCTCTAACCTGTAAAGTGAAAGCAACTCTTCCCCCACTACTTGCCTTTGGTCCTGGTTTCTGTTACAGCCACAGAAGAGCAAGATAAGCACATGGTGCTGCCCATATCTGTGCTTCAGAATAAATCCACTGGATTTTCACATTTTTAGCAGGCATACACTTTCTTTTCTTTTCTTTCTTTTTTGTTTGGTTTTTGTTGTTGTTTTGTTTTATTTTGTTGTTTTCCAAGGGTTTCTCTGTGTAGCTTTGGAGCCAGTCCTGAAGCTTGCATTGTAGACCAGGCTGGCCTTGAACTCAAATCTGCCTACCTCGGCCTCCAGAATGCTGGGATTAATGGCGTGCACCACCACCACCCGCCCTACCCTTTTTTTAAGTATATTAATTTGACTATATATGAAATACATAATTAATGTGTGTGATTATATTTTGTTTGTGCACTAACAAATAAAGCTTGCATGGAGATCAGATTGGGGAGCTAGCCAAGCCACTAGTTAACCATAGAGGCCAGGCAGTGGTTGCACACACCTTTAATCCCAGCACTTGGGAGGAGGAAGCAGGAAGATCAGGAGTTCAAGACCACCCTGCACTACACTAGATTGGTCCAGTGGTGGAGGCATACACCTTTGATCCCAGCACTAGGGAGGTGGAGACAGGGAGTAATTTGGCTGGGCAGAGAGAGGAATATAAGGCTGGAGCAGATAGGATCCTTTCAGTCTGAGGATTCATAGAGGTAGGAAGTCTCTCTAGTGGCTGGCTCCTTACTTCTCTGATCTTTCAACATTTACCCAGATATCTGGCTCCAGGTTTTTATTACTTAGACCAATTAGAATTTGTGCTACAAATGTGTGGTTCTTATCTCTCTCTCATTGTGTGTACATATGTGTGTGTGTGTGTGTGTGTGTGTGTGTGTATACACATGTCTATATGTGTATATAAGCATATATATAGGAAGCCTTTCAAACTGTAAATATATATATATATATATATATATATATATATATATATATATATATATAACTCGTCTTTTACATTATTTTTGCTCCAAAGCTGGAATCAGCCACTTCTGCAAACATTCCCAGTTGTTACTGGAAAAAAAGCGTGTACAAAGAACCCACAGACTGGGGCCCAAGTGTGCTAATTGTGAGTAGTCTGTCATTGCTTCTAAGTGTTCTCAGGAGACAAAACTATAAAGTACATCTTCTTATTGAAAGAAAAATAAACAGAGAAGCTCCCTGTTGGTATTTCTTATGAATTTACATCACAAAGTTTTCATTTAACTTAACCATATACATTTCAAAAGTAAAATGCAGACCCAGGACCACAATGTGGACTCTATACTCAGATTCTAGTGGCCAGATGGATGTTGATGCTTAGGATAGAGAATAGTATCATAGAGTCCTGGCCCTCATTCCTGGACTGTCTAGCACAATTAAATTTTATATATAGTTTTAAACTTGATTGCTCATTTTTTTTCAGATGTCAAACATTATAGTGAAATATTTTATAAAATCCTGATACATCCTTGTGAAAGCTGTGTGGAGAGGAAAGACTGGTATCTCATCAGTCCCAATCCTATGAGAAACAGTTTAATGTCTCACATTTGGTTCTAGTTAGACAAACAAAACAGATAATACTATGTACGCTGGTTTTATGTCAACTTGACACAAGCTAGAGTCATCTGAGAAGAGATAACCTCAAATGTAAAACTTGCTCCCTGGGCCATGCACCTCACCTGGGCAGCACAGTAGAGCTGACCTTGTTGGCAGGGGCAGAGGTGAGCCAACTCAGAGGGCCTGAGAGCAGAGAACTGGCCCTACCCCTTGCTGCCTGCAACATTGGGTGATCTAGCTGGGACAAGGCTGGAGAGCTCACCCTGGTGGTGGGGATAAGGGAAAGCTGTCAGGCTGATCAACCCAGCTACCACCCATGCCCAGAACCATCCCAACATTCACCCCATCAATCAACTGCTGGAGTGTGTGAAGGGGCTGGTCCTACAGATCCAAAGCTGCAGGATCTCCATGACACAGAGCAACAGCAGGATATCCAAGAGGAGTTCCAGTGAGGGCCAATGATGGTATAGCAGAAGCCAAAGGCATTGAGCCAGACCAATGACTCACTGCAATGAACATTTGCAAGTAAAGACTAAATAGTATACCATGTGACTCACTGGGCCACACTACAGCTTCCATGATGATATTTTGGCCAGGGAGGGGGGATTGCAAGAGCAGAGGGCAGATACAAAGGGATGGCGAGATGAATGGGACAGGGGTGCATGATGTGAAATTCACAAAGAATCAATAAAAAGTTGAAAAAAAATTGCTCCCATCAGATTGGCCAATAGGTATTGGCCTGTGGGATATTCTCTTGCTTGATTGACAGTTGATAATTGATGTAGGTAGGCCTGGACTATCTAAGAAAATAAATTGAGTAAGCCATGAGGAACAAGCCAGTAAGCAGTTCCTCCATGGCCTCTGCTTCAGTTCCTGCCTCAGGTTCTCACACTAACTTTCCCCAGTGATGAGCCGGCTGTAAACTCGTAAGCTGGAATAAACCCTTTCTTCCCAAAATTGTTTTTGGACATGGTCTTTATGCCAGCAATGGAAACCAAAATAAAACACCATGTATTGACAAGCAGACATGCCAGGGATCAGAGAGAAGTTCTCTTTCGGAAATAATACGTATTAAACAATAGTACAGTCTTTTGAGATTAAGATAGAAAGTAATTGTAGCAGGAATCTTAAAAGGGCTTATTAATAAAATCAAACCTGAGCCAGGTATTGGGGTGAATGCTGGAAGATCAGAGAAGCAGAACAAGCCACAGCTTCCTCACCTTGCCAGTTCCTCAGCTGATCCTGTTTCCTCAGACTAGAAGCCTCTGACTCCTCATCCGAATGGGTCTCAGCTGAACTGCTGCTCAAAAGCCTGAAGCTTAACCAGCTAAAAGCTTCTAGTTTCTGGTCTTCACGCCTTATATACCTTTCTGCTTTCTGCCATCACTCCCTGGGATTAAAGGCGTGAGTCACCATCCTTGGCTGTATCCTTGAACAGATGGATTTCTGCCTCTGGAATGCTAGGATTAAAGGTGTGTGCTACCACTGCCTATCCTCTATGTTTAATATTGTGGCTGTTCTGTCTCTGATCCCAGATAAGTTTATTAGGGGCACAATATTTGGGGTAACACAATACCACCACAAGTAATGATTTTTTTTTTCCTTAAAAAATTCTAGCAAGACCCTTCTTTTATTCATTTAAAATACATTTTAATTAAAAGATAATTGCACCACTTTCCTCTTCTCTCCTTCCTGTGTCCAGCCCCTCCTCTCTCCCTCCTTCTCACCCCTCCACATTGGCAGATTTCCAGTATCAGGCATGATTTCCCTCCTGATGAGCAGGCCTTAAAAGTCCAATTAGGACTAGCTTTTGTTTCCTCCCTTGACATGCTACATGGTGCTTTCTGTTACTATAGAAACTAGACCACAGGGAGGATACTCTTAGATCCAGCTCAAATCATCTGATTCCAGTGTTCTACGTGTGTGGTGTCTCCAGCAATCTCTCAGACGGAACCCCAAGGGCAACAGCAATAGCAAGTATTGTTTGGAGGTCACTTGAACTCCCCCCCCCCAACTAAGTTTACTACATAGGAGGTTTCTCCTGCCTGGTGCTGGGATTTTGTTAGTATATGATTCTTGTGTGGAGCATTGTCAGCCCAAGTAGCACAACTTATTTTAATAGCTCTCTCTCTCTCCCTCTCTCATGTGTGTGCGCATACACATATGTATCATGGATAATTATAGGTAAATATAACATGATTCCTTATGCTTAATCAAACAACCTTTGTCTGTGTAATTTGTCTTCTCTCCTTCTGTACTGACCCCCTCCACTCCCCAGTTGAAGCCCACTCCCCATTTGCTTTACATTTTCTATAGCCATAAGTTTCTCTGGTCCTGCCTGGCCCCACGGGACGAATCTCTCCCACTCACTTCCCACTGCTGCTTGGTCCCAAGTAAACACACAGAGGCTTATGTTATTTACTAACTGTATGGCCTACTGGTCAGGCTTCTAGCTAGCTAGGCCTTATAATTAGCTCAACCCATTTCTATTAATCTACATGTTGCCACTTGGCCGTGGTGTTACCAGTGGTCTGCTGGCATCTTGCTGCTCCTTGGGCTGCCGGCTGGCCTCTCCCCCACTCCACCCTTCTTCCTCTCATCTTCAATTTGAATGCACTACCTAAACTCATCCTGCCCTGCCATAGGCCAATGCAGCTTTATTTATCAGCCAATCAGAGCAACACATATTCACGGTGTACAGAAAGACATCCCACAGCAATTTTCTACTTCATATCACCTGTATCCTGCTATTCTGTATCAAACCACCCCTCTGCCCACAGTCCTTTTATGTTTTCCTAGCTTCTGCTGTTAGTCAAGGTCACATACTAACATATGAAGATTTGGAGCTAGGAACCTCAGATGAAGGAGAATATATTAAGTCTGAGTTACCTCACTCACTGTTATCTTCTAGGTCCATATATTTACCTGCAAATTCATAGTTGCTATTTTCTTTAAGCTGGATAGTATTCTATTGTGTGATTATGACATTTCCGTTAGTCACTCAAATGTTGAAGAACATTTAGGTTGTTCCAAATTCCTGGATACTGTGAATAGAGCATCTATGAACATTGCTGAGCAAATATCTGTGGAATGATATGTGGAGTACTTTGTATAGTTGCTGAGAAGTGTAAAGTTGGTCATGTGGTAGATTTCTTTTTAGTTTTCCAGGATTCTCCATATTGGTCTCCAGAGTGGCTATACCAGTTTGCATTCCCACCAACAAAGAATAAGGGTTCCCCTTTCCTCAAAAACTCACCAGCATTTGCTTTGTTGACCTGGGATCTTTTCTGGTTCTATATTAATTTTATGATTTTTTTTCTATTTATATGAGGAATGTTGTGGATATTTTGATTGGGATTGCATTGCTCTATACATTGTTTTTGAAGGGATGGTCAGTTTTCACAGTATTAGCTCTACTGATTAATGAACATGAGATATCTCTCCATTTTCTAATGTCTTTTCAATCTCTCCCTTCGGAGATTGGAAATTTTCATTGTAGAGGTCTTTCACATTCTGGGTTAGGCTTATTCCTAGATATTTTGTTGTCTTTGATGCTATTATAAATGGGAGTGCATTCACGATCTATTTTGCATGTGTTTGGTGGTGGTGTGTGGAAAGGCTACCCATTTTTGTAACTTGATTTTGTATACTGCCACTTGTAACTTGATTTTGTATCCTGCTGAAATTGATGATTGTTTCTAGAAATTTTCTGGTGGAACCTTTGGTATTCGTCATGTAGAATGTCATATCATTATTAGCAAATAGGATAATTCTTATTTTCCTTTTCCTATTTGTATCCCTTTCATCTTCTTCTCTTGCCTTATTGCTTCAGCTAATGCCTCCAGTACTATATTGAAGAGAAGTGGGCATAGTGAGCAGGTCTGTCACTGATTTTAATGGGATTGCTTTGAGTTTTTCTCCATTTAGGATAATGCTGGCTGTATTATACTAAGGTATGTTCCCTCTGGTCCTACCCTCTCTAGGACTTTTTCATAAAAGCATATTGGATTTTATCAATGCCCTTTTCTGCTTCTATTGATGCAGATTATGTGTTTCTTACCTTTAAGCTAATTAATATGCTTTACTGTATGTAGTGACTTCTGTATATTAAATCATCCCTTCATTTCAGGAATAAAGCTAACTTAATTGGGTGAACCATCTTGATATGTACCTGTATTTGGTTGGCTAGTATTTTATGGAAGTTTTACATCTATACTCTTTAAGAATATTGTTCTGTAGTTTGTTTGTTTGCTTGGTGTGTGTGTGTGTGTGTGTGTGTGTGTGTGTGTGTGTGTGTGTGTGTGTCTGTCTGTCTGTGTGTCTGTGTTAGAGGAACACTGACTTCACAGAATGAGCTTTAGGGTTCTTATACTTTTATCTTTTTTAATAATTTAAGAAGTATTGACTATAGTTCTTTGAAAATCTAGTAGAATTCAGCTGTGAATCTATTTCAGCCTGGAATGTTTTTCCGTTCATTTATTTCTGTTTTAATCTCTTCCTTTATTATGGGTCTGTTTATGTCATTGATCAGTACTTGATTTAACTTTGGTAGTTTGGGTGAATCAAGAAATTAATCTGTTTCTTTTAGATTTCCCCACTTAATGGAGCACAGGTTTTAAAAGTATTTCCTTATAAGATTCTGAATTTCTTTTATGTCTATTGTAATGTTACCTTGTAAAATTCTAATTTTGTCCATTTGAGTTGTCTATTTTGTTTAGTTGGATGTTTATCTTCTCAAAGAACTCTTTGTAATTATTTTCTTTGTTTCTATTTCACTGATTTATGCTTTGATTTTTTTTTTTTAATTTCTTGGTTGATACTGAAATGGGGTTTGTTTTTTTCTTGTTTTTCCAAATTCTTTGGTTATACAATTGAGTCATTTATTTGTGCACTTTCTGATTTTCAGTGTAAGCACTTAGGGCTTTAAACTTCCTCTTAGAACCACTTTTAACATGTCTCACAGGTTTGGTTATGTTATGTTTCTTTTCCTTTAGTACAGGAATATTTTTATTTCTTTCTCGATTTCTTCTCTGACCAACTTATCATTCAGCAGTGAGTTGTTTGACCTTCATGTGTCAATACGTGTACCAGAGTTTTGTTTGCTGTTGATTTTAAGTTTTGTTGCATAATGGTCAGATTGGATACATGGAATTGTTTTAGTGTTTCTTTATTTGTTAAGGCTTCTTTTGTGTCTCAGCATGTCATCAATTCGAGAAAAGCTTCTACATGGTGCTGAGTAGAATGCGTATTTTTTGGCATTTGGGTAGAATATTCTGTAGATAGAATACAGTAGTATATAGTTGGGTCCATTTGATGTGATATCTTTTAATTATGAGGCTTCTGTTTATTTTTTTGTCCAGATGATTTATCTATTGGAGAAAATGAGGTATTGAAATAACTTATTATTATTGGTTTTTGTGTTAATCTGTTTTTTAATTCCTTACTATCCTTTTAATAAAGTTGAATACACAAAGTCATGTGCATATATGTTTGTAATATTTTCCTGATCCCTCGATTAGAATGAAGTAACCTGTTTTTTGTCTCTTTGGATGAGTCTTAATTTGAAGTCTGTTCTGTCAGGTATTAGAATAGCCATGCCTGCTTGCTTCAAATGATCCCATTTGCTTAGAATAATTTTTTCCATCCTTTTACTTTAAGGTTGTGTTTATCTTTAAGCTTCTTTTTTTGTTTGTTTATTTTTGTTAATTGTTTTTTTTTTTTCCAAGACAGGGTTTCTCTGTGTAGTTTTGGTGCCTGTCCTGGATCTCACTGTGTAGACCAGGCTGACCTTGAACTCACAGAGATCCGTCTGCCTCTGCCTCCCGAGTGCTGGGGTTAAAGGCATGCGCCACCACCTCCTGGCTTTAAGCTTCTTGTCGGCAACATATAGATGATTTTTTTTTTTTAAATCCATTCAGCTAGCCAGTGTCTTTTAATGAGATAGGTGAGGCCATTGATATATAGAGTTATTATTGAAAGGTGTGTGTAGATTGTAGTCATTTCTTGTTGTTTTGCTGGTTTGCGCTGTTAGTTGTATTTTGTATTTCATTAATTATTGCTTTGTTTATTTTCTTTCTAGAGTCTCTTGAATGTGCTAATTCCTGTTTTCAGTTCAAAGCATTGCTTTCAGTATTCTGTTTAGCATTTTTTATTGGACATGAATTTTTTTAGGCTGTTTGGTTCATGAAAAGTTTGTATTTCTCCTTCACCATGGCAGATAGTTTTGATGAATAGGGTAGCTTATGTTGGCAGTGCTGGTCTTTTAGAAATTAGAGAGGATTGTTCCAGCCTCTTCAGGCTTTCTGAGTTTCTATTGAGAAATCAGCTGTTATTCTGATGGACTTTATTTTATGTGTAAGTTGTGTTTTTTCTCTTTAAGTTTGCAATATTCTTATCTTTTGTTTCTGTATATTTGATGTTTTACTATGGTATTCCACAGGGAGATCTTTTCTGGCCTAGTTGGTGCTCTGTGTGTTTCCTGTATGTGTGTACATGTCTTTCCTTAGTTTGGGGAAGTTTTAGTCTATGATCTTATTAAGGACCCTGATCTATGCCAAAGTTAGGATTCTTCTCCCTTATCAAGCCTATGGTTCAAGGATTTGGTCTTTTGATGGTGGTCCTCGTTTCCTGTGTGTTCCTTTCCTGAGTTTTTAGATTTGGTTCACATACTCTGTATATTTGATCTGGATCCTCTGCTTTCTCTTCCAGTGTGTGTGTTCTTATACAACACTCATGTATTTATTGTTACCCTCTTTAAATTCAATGAAGTTTGTTCATATGATCTTTATATTCCTTGACATCTTTGATAAAATATGTGATTGTTCTTTTAAATTCTTAATCTAGGGTTCATCTAGGCAGTTCTTATTAAAGAACACTTTATGAGGTCTAGTGGGTTTGAAGGGAGACACACTTTCTTGGACATTCATATGGCTTTTTTTTTTTTTTTCAATTTGACCTGGGCATGCATCCTTTTTTGCTTGTGTGTCTGATGTAAGAATCTGGTCCACCTTAGGTTGGGCCAGTGCTAGAGTTATGTGGTCAGAGATAGTCCAGGTAAAGCTGTTTAATTGGACCAGGCATAGATGGCCACCAAACCAAGATTGTTGAGCTTGGCCTGTGAGGATAGAGATGGCATGGGTTGATGGGGAAAGGGTGGGAGAGGAAAGGACCAGTCAAATGTGGCTCACAACACAATGGGTTCGAATCTGTAGAATCTGTAGCTAGGCCTGCAGGTGTGGAGGTGGCAAGGGGGTTAAGGGTGGGAAAGGAAAGAAGTGACCTTCTAGGCAGAGGTCGCTCTTGAACAAAGAGGGTTTGTTGGCCATGCATCTGGAGCTAGGCTTGTGGGTGTGCAGAAGTGTGGAGCAATTCTTATAGTGTAAGAGTTACTGGTTAGAGGACTATAGAGATTCTCAGCAGTTAAGAGGACAAGCATGCACTGCTGTTACAGAGGACAGAAGTTCAGTTCCCAGCACCTATGAACAGCAGCTCACACTGCCTATAACTCCACTCTTTTCTGGACTACAAGTGGATTTGTACTTAGGTGTATGCGCGCGCGCGCGCGCGCACACACACACACACACACACACAAATACACATAATTAAAAACAAAATAAATCTTAAAAATTACTGAAAGACCCAGCTTTCTTAAATTCATATAAATCAAACCAAGGTTATCATCAAACTGCCAAAGCACGGAACCTGTAAACAGTAACAAAGTGAAGTGCTAAGGAAATGGTCAATCTAATTTCTGATTTCAGTTTTCCAAAGTTGTATGTGTATGTGTGGAAGGTGGGGAGATAAAGAAACACAGCAAATACAATGCCATAGTTAATTCACAGAGTTTTAATTCAGTCCATCTGCAACGTTACCATTCAAACTACACCTGCATGCTGATCTGGTGTTCTCAGACCTGCACATAAATGTGAGCATATGTGCAAATCCCCCATTTAATGCAGTGCTTATCAATCACTGAAGCTCTTTCACATAAATAAATAGTTTAAATAGTTTGTTTGTTTGTTTGTTTGTTTGTTTTTTCTCTGTTTGGTTGATGAAACTTGTGATGCACTGGCTCTGGTACAGGAACTCACATCCTCATCTACACCTCTCCCTTAACTCGTCTCCTGGGCTGGGCTCTGTGGTTATAGAGGGACAGGGCTCAGAGAACAGGGAAGCCAGAGGCTTCCATCTGTAGCAATACCAGATTATAGCACACAGTCTGAACTAAAATCTGCTTGAGGTAAAAAGGGCAGATTGAACTTGTGGCTTGTGTTACAGTGCCTGTGAGTGGAAACACAGAAAATTATAGAGCAGCATCTAACTATAAAAACAGAATGTGAAAGCAAAGACCTTTCTTGAAGACACAGAGAAGTTCAAATGGCTGGATCTCAGCTACAGGACCGTCACCTCTCCCGAATATTTGGGACCTGTTACGTCCATAAACACAAGATGCACTTGTGCTTTGCTGCATGTTCTGCTGTGGCAAAGGTGAAGCAAAGAACATCAAGGGATTAATCAGCGACATGCATGATTAAAACCAGAAGGAATAGGATGACCTACAGGTCACAGGGAATTAAAAACCTGAGCAGAGTCTCCACAGAAAGCGGATACACAATATGCTCTATTGGGGCACTTAACTGCAGCGATGTTTCAGACACACAACAGGTTTCAGTGACCCCCCTGTCTACAAACTGTAGAAGAAAGGTTTGGCTTGTAAGTAAAGGTGACACAAGGGACTGGACATGCCCTGAAGTCACTTGGAACCTTGTCAAAAGCCTTCACCAACTCATTTCTTTCTTAACCCACAAAATAGCAAAGGTCATGTGGAGAAAGGACATGCATACCCACATGTCTGTTTGCTCTGTGTAGCACTTTATCAACTTGACTGGATGCCTTCTGGTTATTTTGACAGCATTCTTTGCCACATTCCAGTGAGATAAGCAGTCCCTGTGCCCACTTTGCCAGTGATAAGGACGAGATTGTGGAAGTCGTCGTCGTTTTGAGACTGCACAGCGTGAGAACCCTGCATCCAGGAATGGAGCTCAGAACCCGGGAAGGCAGTCTGTGCTATTGTGCCTCTGAAGCAGGCTACCATCCTCTCCTTAGATCCGGCTGAGAACATCTGCGTCCCTCTCTCACCTATGTCAGCAAGCATTTGGAGCAACTAATAAAAGCCAGTGTCTTTTCCCAATGTGTGTGTGTGTGTGTGTGTGTGTGTGTGTGTGTGTGTGTGTGTGTTAAGGCGAAAGAGCTCCTAATTGGCCACAACTGGAACCACTGAGTTAACTGTGCACTACTATTGCTGCTTCTGAACTTCCACGTTCTCGACCACAGCATCTGGTTCTTCATTTGCTCTGAGGAAGGGCAGTGGGAGGGTTTGTTATTGGAAGAGTTAATGGCCCCACTCCTCCCAGACTCAGGCAAAGCCACTTCTGGCTACTGAAAGCTGAAAGTCACCATAGGTTACCAGAAAGTGCTCTACACTTCCAAAGCCAATTTTAATTTGACTTCAGTGCTCTGGAAAGACAACAGGCTCACCATAGCTCTACATTTTTGCCATCTTCCTGTGGCCTTCTAGAATCTATATCTGTCCAGGCATGTTCCTATTCTGAAGGAAGAGTCTGCGCCAGAACTCAGAGTTTACAACTCACCTCCTGCTACAGAATTCCAGAGCAGTGTGAGGAGAGATGAAGCAATGAGGAAGAAGATCCCTCTCTGTCATAGTTAACTGAGTTCTCATCATACCCCAGAGACTGGGAAGCTGGTGACGTTTGGAGAGTATGTCTTAATATGGATGGAGCCTGGTGGTGTCTGTGCACACCTTTAATCCCAGTACTCTGGAGGCAGAGGCAGGCAGATCTCTGAGTTCAAGACCAACCTGGTTTATGGAGTGAGTTCCAGGACAACCAGGGCTACATAGAGAAACCCTGTCTTGAAAAATTAAAAATAAATAAAGTTTATGTGTTGAGAGCTTGGTCCTCAATGGGACAATATTAAGAAATGAACCATTAAGAGCCGGAGTATAGGGAAAGGTTAGTGTTCATTTGGAGCCTCTCGCTCACCCCTGCACAGTTTGGGAACCCCCCACCCCGACCCCCATTCCTATCTCTCTCTCCAAACCCCGCCCACTCAGAGAGTCTCCCAACCAAGGAAAGGCAGCTACACAGCTCCTCCCCTGTTGTCACTAGCCACCCAAGTCCCTGCCTAAGCACTCAGCTTTTGATCATACTTAGGCACAAACCCAGCTTGTGGCAGACACAACATCACCCCTCGCCTACAATCTATAAAACTTTTCTGGCCTGACCTGGGCACGCAATTTCTCCGGCATCGCCCTCTGGAACTCTCACAGGAGTTGCTTTGTTATTCCGGTTCTTATGCTTTCTCACTTCAGCTCCATTTGGCTTGCTGCATCAGCAGAGAAACTTGTGGAGGGCAGGGGGAGGCAAGAGGGGCAGAAAACCTGCTAACTAGGTCCCTTAGAGCCCTGCCCTCAGAAATAAATAATATAGTTCTTACAGGATCCCTTCTAGTTGCTTTGAGAGTGGACCGGTGGACTGTTACAAAAGGGTTAAACCTGGTCCCTGAATCTCTCTGGCTTCCTGTCTCACCCTGAGATCTCTCCCATAGTTTCTCCCTCCATGCTGCCATCCTCTATGTGTGTAATGAAGCAGGAGGTCTTTAAAGAATACCATTGTCGTGTTATTTAGAATCTTTAGACACAAAATGTATGCAGCAAATAAATCTTTCTTCACAAATTGCTCACCTACATGTATTTTGTTATTAAAAAAAAAACAAAACTAAGACAGAGAAGTTTGTGGATTGGCCTACTTATTTGAACTTTTCATGAGAGAGAGAGAGAGAGAGAGAGAGAGAGAGAGAGAGAGAGAGAGAGACAAAGAGAGACAGAGACAGAGACAGAGACAGAGACAGGGAGAATTGCAGAAGGGTGGCATGGGTCAGAGAGCTAGGCTTGCCATGCTGGAAAACATCACCTGCAGCCCAAGGCAGCTTTGCTCTATGTGACTTGGCTTGGGTCTGTGGGCTTATCAGATCAGCTAGTACAAGCCAGGCATTGGTGAATCAGGCAGCATGCGCTCTGCCCCTTCCTCCCTGACTCTGAGGGTCACAGGTTTGAGAATTATTCAGAAGTCTTTCACTGCATGAGCACTTCCCATGGGACTTGCAGATAGGGTGAGTAACAATCTTTTTTGGATGGTGATATGAGAAATGCACATGAAACTGTTAGGTCCAAAGGAAACTCCAATTCCTCAGATTCCAAAAGGCAGTCCAAATACTCAGAAATGACCTCAGCCTGGACTAGAGGAGGATTTCTGGTCACTAGACAAAAGCCAGCATTCCTCAGGAACTTGTGAAGCTGGTTCCCCTCTACCAGAAGGAGTTATTTCCTTTACTTCTGGCAGAAAGGACATACAATGACTATCTGTGGTGCCTATCATCATATGAGGCTCATTCGCACCTCCAGGCTCCCTCAGTGTCACAAGTACCTGGTACACATTCAAAGTCCACGCTAGCATCCTAGCCCTTCTCATTTTCTCGCCTACCCTAAAATTCCTGTAGCTCACAGGCTTCCCTCCCCCAGCTACTCATTCTCCTTATAACCCTGCTATTCACACTCTGTTTGCTCTCACACATACATACATACACACATACATACATGCATACATGCATACATACATACATACATACATACATACATACATACATCCTCTACTCCTGCTTCTCTCATTGATTTCTTTGTTCTTTATCCCCTGCTATTCTCCCCTCTCTCACAGACAGCCCTGGCCATGTCCAGTCTGATGGCCATGTTTAGTCTACTGCTTTCTCTCTCTGCTCTGGACTCTTCCAGATGTCTCTGGCTATTCTCTCTCTCTCTCTCTCTCTCTCTCTCTCTCTCTCTCTCTCTTTCTCTCTCTTTCTCTCTCTCTCATATCCACAATAAAGTCTTCCTTTTAACCATACCATGCAGGGGCCATGCTGTCAGCTACAACCTCAGTTTGCATCTCCCAGAAGACTTCACCTAGTCTAATTCGGTTACCATGAAAGCCAGTTCCAGAGACACCATTGCTTATGTTGTTGGCTATATGCCCTGAAAATAAAATACACCATGTGTTTCTCGCCTATGACCCCAATCTGAAACTTTCTGTGATCTTGGCACATGTTAAAATCTTTTTGACATGAAGATTCATTTCTCAAACATGAAAATTTCCAAATAAATTCAGACTTGGCCTCCTCTGCTAAACAAAACCCTTAATCCACCTCTTTGGGCTTGGGTAAACTACCAAGAGGCCAAACAAATGGGTAAGAAAACAAGCAAGGGGGAGTTTCCTTTATGTGCCCAACCAACCAACTGGAGTTTGAAACCACCCTGCTTGTTCTATCAATGTTCCTAGAATATAGTGCTTGGCTGTGGGGGCCACCCTGGCACCTGGGAGGCTTCCTGGTGCCATGACCTGACTGCATAGGAGTCTGAACAGAGAAGCATGTTAGGGCGTAAGAAGGAATTCTAGAACAGTCTACCCTAAGAAAATCCCATATGCTGCCCCATCCCCCAGTAACAGAGTATGAATGTCTACCAGGGGGTGGTAGTGAGATATAATGGGATGACAGTGTTCCAAATACGGGGTCCTCCCAAGTACTTCATCTGAATTACCCCATGTTCTGTCTATCCTTACTCTCTTGATCACTGCAGATCAGTTTTGATGGCCACCAATGACTCACGAGCTTACATTCCCCACCCTGGATTCCAGACGCATATGTTCACAGGAGGTTGGGGGTCTCTCTGGGGAGTCTGAGAAACATCCTGATTTAATGTGCTCCAGACTCAGTTCCCCAGGAGGCTGCTCCCTCAGCCAGACACTCAGGCCAAGCTCCCTAGCCTACCAGTGGACCTGCTTTATCTCTTGCATTACATCAATACGAACAACTGCTACTGGTTCTGGGAAAAAATCACCCAGAATTTGAGCTCCTACTGCTTCCTGTCCAACGCCAAGGCAACCCACCCACTGTAGCATGTGCAGCTGAACATTACCTCTCCTCTCCGGTTGGTTCCTGCCTTGGTGTCTTTAGCCTGTTCTGAACACAGAAGCCAGCAACAGCAGTTTACTAGATGATGCCCAGCCTGCTTCCAGCTCATGTATGGCTTCCTGCTCACTCACCTGGCAGCCGTGACTCTTTCCTCTCTATGACCTGCTGCACATGTCAGGCTTGCACCCACTCAGGCTTCTGCAATTACTGTTCCTTTAACCACACAGCAGCTTCTTCGGTGCCTCTGTTTAGTCGGCTCTGAATGGAGTCCGTCCCAGCCACCTAGCCCACGTCCCGATTAGTGCTTAGGTCTCACTTTGCCCGTTTGTATCTTGTTATTGGCATTTGACAACATTTAATAAAATACACATCCCATGTATGTGTCATAGATTGCTAAAGCCTGTCAGCTGTTAGAGCATGGGGTCTCCAGAACAGGAAGTACTTCTTTACTCCCTTACATTGAGCACTTAAGCCGTGTCTGGCACTGAGCAGGTGTCTGGGCCTCTCTGAAATGAAAGAGTGAATAGCTCTACCTACTCGATGTTCACACAGCTCCCATGCTGCACTCAGTCAAGGGTTTGTCTCAGTTTACTCAAGGATCCAAATTATTTCAATATGAAAAATATTTCCAGCAACTCCAAGTTCTCTACATGATATTGTTTTCCAAGGAGATGGAATACACACATGTCTCCTTATTCCTGGTGCAAAGCACATCCAGGACCCTCGGGATTTTATATAAAGCAAATAGAAGGCCTGGAAGAGAGAAAAGAAGGTCCAAGTCTTGGACTGGAGAAACGATTGGTTCTGCAGTAGCTTTCCTGGTTTACTTACCTCATACATGCCCTGGATCAGGTACTGGGAAAGCTAACGCACTCAGGCTAGGTTGTAGCTCAATAGTAGAATACTTTGCTAGCTAGTTTCCATCTCCAGGATCATTTTCAAGAACAGACTATAGGGCATGTAGGACACACACCTGCAACCCAACATTTAAGAAGCTGAGGGATGAGGACCATTTGTTCAAGGATTCATTTGACTAACCTTGAGTATACAGCAAGACCCTGTTTTAATAAAAGTAGTATTTCTAAAATGGTGGCTATTGGTGAATGTAGCTCAGAGTTCTTGCCTATCAAGTACAAGTTCATGGGTACATTCTTTAGTGTGAGGGAAGAATGGATTAAAGCAAGCATTCTGGGAAAGAAAAAAGACAGCCAAACTCAGGTGCAACTCATCACACCTTTGCCAGAAAAGGTAGTGATAAGGCTAAATGGGAAGCCAAGAAGCAAGGCACTGATCCTTCTGCCCAACAGCAACAAAGAGCACCATCCCAACCCAGATGCACAGAGCTACACCATGGAGAACCTGTCTGTCCATCTCTTAGTGGTAATAAGGAGGCACTTCCCACTCCAGTGACTAGAAAGATGTGAGAGGAAGCCTACTAAAGCATAATTTAAATAGGAACTCTAGCCTGGGCACATCTAAAATACCCAGACTGCAAAGGAAAGAGGAGTGAGAAAGGAATGTGCAGACATCAGTGTGAGACAGCACAGTGGCGGAGTTGTCCGAGAGGAACCTTCAGGAGACCAGTCTACAGAATGCTTTAGGCAGCAGTTAAAAAGCCTTAAGCAAATAAGAATATGGATGGTTCAGAAAAGAATTATCAAAACTCTCAACAAAAAAAGAAAATAGAAGCAAACAAAAATTGAGGAAGCGAGAAACATAATCATTAAAATTATAAAACTTAATCAATGAAGTAATAAAAGACTGGAAAGAGCAAAGAAAATTCAGCTAAACGAAGACAGAACAGAGCAGCAGAGAAATAAGCTGAAGACACTGAGCAGAGATCCATGGAAATGTAGGACCGCATCCTGGTGAGGGTCGTCTCAACCTCAGTTAATCACAATGATGGACTCCCATGATGGGAGCAGGACAAGGACCACATAGCCACAAAGGCACACTCACTCACTCTGAGATACTCTGTGCCACCTCAGGACTCTGCCAGCATGAAGTCCATCACCAGCCTGGGCAGGAGGGCCTGGGTGTGAACAAAAGCAAACTGAATAAGCCATGGGAAACCTGGTCTCTGCTTCGGTTCTGGCCTCCAGGTTCCTGACTTGACCTCCTGCCTCAGCTTCCCTCAGTGATGGACTGTGGGATGTCTGCTAAATCAACCCTTTCCTCCCCAAGTTTGTTTGGGTTGGTGTTTATCACAGCAACAGAACCCACCTAGGACAGCTAACCACAGCCCCTAATTAAAATGCCTCCCTCACTCAACCACCATTAATTGCCAATAGTTCCTCAGCTAGGAAGTAGGGCCTCATGGGCCCTTCTTGGTCTCAGCTAGAAATTTTGATTGGCTTTCTGTGTACATGTAAGCACAGCTGATCTGAGTTCCTGAGGGCAATAGCCAAGGCATGTCCTGAAGATTTCACAGCACTCCACCCCATCCTCCAGCTCTTACATACTTCCAGCCTTCTCTTCCCTGATGTTCCCTGAGCCTTTGCAGGGAGAGGGGAGTGCTGATGTAGCTCTCCCAATTAGAACTGAGGACCCCAAATCATGTGTTCTCGGAGTTTTGACCAGTTTTGTTTCTGTATTAATTGTTACTGGCTACAAAAGGAATCTTCTCTGACCAGGGATGAGAGCAGCCTAAATCTACAGGTGTAACCATGAATATTTAGAAGGTGGTTTGGCAGCAATTCGGTTTTTCAAAATAACAATAGTGGGTCCTGAAACATCATTTAGAAAACCACAATAAAATAAGATAAATATACAAATGTAAGCCTAACAAAGTATCTACAGGATCTTGTCCTGGAAAACTACAAATTGTTGACGAAAGAAATCAAAGATCTAAAAATGAAGATATGAACTGAGTCCCTTGATTGGAAGTTCTAATATGTATAGTATTTAATATGTATAGTAATTAATAGTATTAATTACTAAATTGATATAAAGATCTGTAAAAATCCAAGATTTTCATAGATATAGACCATACAGGTATACTTAATACTGCCTTTAATTTATATAGAAAGCTATATGAAATAGCTAAAATTAATCTAAAAAAGAAAAAGGAATACTAGAAATAACTCACTTTCCTGTAGAGAGTTGAAGTAATTAGTTCTGCATAGTATGCATCAGGAAGTGTCCACATGGGTAACACAGACTTGAGAGCAGAGACCCAGACTTATATAAATTTGCTCCCCTGGTCTTTGACATGAATGGAACTCTTCTGATTTTGCCTGATAGATGCTATGAAGCAGAGTAGAAGGATCTAGCTGCTCCCTAGCTGAAGAAAATCTGAAACAAAAGGGAAAACATGCATAAGCTGGTTGTACTGGGAAATGAAAGCTTTAGGTCCCCGAAATACCGCAGTCAGTTGTATATGGGCCCTAAAGTGCAGACAACCTTGGGGATAGCCACCAGGAACACTGGACTAGGGTTCAGTTCAGACCAATGTTGGCTGTGCCTGTGCAAATGTCTTACAGCCATCCTGGCCAGACCCAAGGAACCCCTAGGTGTGACTCTGCCACTCTCCAAGGAGCTGGACCCAGAACCCTACTTAAGAGACCTCCAGAGTTCCCCAACATACTGGCCTATCACCACCACACCCACTGCACTCTCTGGGACTATCTGGATCTGAACACGGATCAGCTCCCTCCTCCACACAGAGGTGATGCTTCCACAAGGCCCAAACTGCTGGGTTGCTGTGTGCATCTCTCTCCTGCCTTTCTGCAGATCCTTTTACACAGATTGGTGTACTGCTCAGCCGGAGCTTGATATCCCTCCTTAAACACTGGACACCACCGACTCTCATGGGTAGAGGTAGGTCCAGCTGGGTGAGTCCAAGGGGACCCCAGATCCTAGAGTAGCCATTTTATAGTACATTCAAGGCATCATGAAAATTAAGCTCTCCCCTATGTTTTGTGGATGTTGAGTTCTTCAGTTGCTGTTATCCCAAATGACAGGCTATGGAGCACTAGGACTGATGCCTGGCTTTCAGTCTTTGCCCACTTTGAATTTCTGGGTTTAGACTCTGATTGGTCCCAGTTCTGAAGTTTTAGTTGCAACTCTAGGCTCAGACTCCAAATACTCCCAGCCGGATGCCCAGATTGGTGAGTATGGTGGTGACAGGCCAGCAGGTGGGGGAGGGGGCTGACTCTGGAGGTCTCTTAAATAGGGTTCTGGGTCTAGCTCCACAGAGAATGGCAGAGTCAGAACTGTGACTTCCTTGGCCTGGCCAGGATGGCTGCAAGTTCCAAGGGAATGGAGATGGGCTGGGAGGAGGAGCTTTGTTGGGTAGTGGAGGAAGGACTAGGGTGCCTTAGAGAGGAAGCATGGAGGGTGGGGAGGAGGGCACAGGTAGCCTCTGTGAACATGGACTGAAAGTGTCCATGTAAAGCGTCTGGTGGTGGGGCAGCCCCTTCATGAATCTCAGTTCTGGATCTTTTGCATATGCTGAGTGTACTTCAGAAAAATGCGTATGTGCACATAGTGTACAGGTAGTTAGTATAAAGCAGTAGTGAGATATAGATACAGAACAGAGATGCATGGGTTGAAAACACACATATTCAGTTGGTGTAAACACTGCAGAGGCATGGCAAGGCCACAGTTGGATTGCTGAGACTCCTAGGCTTCCAAACTAGTAGAAGGAAAGGTACATTCCAAGAGGCAGCTAGTGTCTGTGTGGAGGTGCCAAATGGGCCTGCCCAGTAACAGCACTGGGACACAGTGCAGCTTTTGAGCTAAAAATCTGGAGCTCACAGGAGCCCATCCAAAGCAAATGTAAAGGGCAGGTGCTGGTGAGGCATAGTCCAATGTGTGACCAAGAAGCCCTATGAGCCAACAGGATTTTCACAATGGGGAACCAGTAGTGGGCAAGAATGACCCAGAGTCCATTCCAGAAGGACTACTGTATGTCCCAGTTTGCCCCTCACAGGTCCAGTTTAGGAATGTAGTGACATAATCATGTTCAAAACTGCTACCTTCATGATATGGAAGAGCTTAGGCCGGGCCAGAGGCAGATGAAGTTCTGCCTGGTCTCCTGCCTGAGGTACCCTGGGGCACCCTTGGCCCTCATGGTGATGGTCATGGCAGGATTGTAAAACAGTGCAAGGGTTACAGGCCTACAAGGTGTGTGGCCCCTGTTGAATGAAAATCGCTGGGAATTTTATCTTGGGTACTCAAAGGGTAGAAAAGGAGACTTATTTATTTGTTTTGTTTTGTTTTGTTTTTTCTGTGGATCTTGCTTGGCACCCAGCATGGGTACCTTGGCTGAGCCCTCACCCCCAGAACCACACACGCTCTTAGACTTTTCTGTTTATTTGTCTTTTTAAGAATGGAATGGTCCCCAGAAGAATGGCCTGGTTTTCCTCATTCTTGTGTTTTTTTTCTTCATGATTTCTTCTTCCATTTGGCCCAGCCATGTTGGCAGAGTGACACAGTGGGGTCATCCTGTGGGAGGGACCTGGCCTGGACAAAGCCCAGGCGGTTAGAAACTGTGAGCACCCCTGGTTTTCCCAGGGCTCAGGTAAATGCCCATATCCTGACTACTCCTTTCCTTCTTTTGTTGTTGAAAGAAAAAACCCTTAGCAAAATAACAGCAAATAAAATTCAACAGCATATGGAAAAAAAATATGCCAAGTGAGTTTATCCCAAGGATGCAGAGCTAGCCCTATACTGAAAAGTCAATTTATTTAATCCCTATATTGAAAAGTCAATTCATTAAATAGAAGGAGGGAAAGTCACATCCATCATATTAATGGATACAAAATAAGCATTTAACAAAATCAATTTTGTCTGTGAAATAGTGTAATAAGAGTACCTGTGTATCTGATTCTGGTTTGACTGTAAATAATTAACATAATACCCTAGAACACTGCTGTATTGGTTAACTCTTATTGGTATAATGAAATACCCAAAGTAGGCTAACTTCATCAAGAAAAGACGTTTATTCGGCTCGTAGGTTCAAGTGCCCAGTGCTGGCCTTCATGCTGGAAGAGTCCCCAGGCAGGGCACAGATAGCATCACACAAGCAAACACAGGGAACATGTGTGTCTCTAGCCCTCCTCTTACCAAGCCACCAGGATTCAAAAACTGTGGGCTCTCTCCCAACGAACTCATCCAATCCAATCGTTTCCCAGAGACTCTACCACTAATCTCATAGCTGGATTACATTTCTAACCTCAACGCCATTAGCACAAGACTTCAGAGATTAAATTCCTATACAAGCCAGAAGGAACAAACCCTATCCAAACCACAGTGAGGCCACTGCCGTGTGAGAGGGCAAGTATCGGTGCTAGCACAGATTATAACTCAGATTACTTTATGATCTGAAAGACCTGAGGACTGAAGAGATGGCTCAGTTGGAAAGGCTCTGGCCACGCAAGCATCAGGACCTGAGTCTGATCCCCAGAATTCATGTTAGTACAAGCCTGGCATGAGGCTGTGCATATACCAGTGTAGAGGAGGTAGAGATGGGCAGACTCCTGAAGCTGGCTGGCACCAACTTAAGCCTTGTGGGTGAACCCCAGGCCTGAGTGACCTCTTATCAAAACACATGACAGCGCCCAAGAAGGAGCGGCATCCAAAGTTGTCCTACAGCCACCACAGTTGGAGGCACACACACATACCCACATGAACACACACACTCGCACACATACACATTTGCTCACTCAGACACACTAGGGACAACAGTAAAATGAAGTCAGCGGTCTCAAGGGAAGCTACCGTGAGCGGCAGCTCAGCCCTCATCTGGAAGTTTTACGTTCTATGGGGATTTCACACTGGGACACTATAAAATAATCGTAGGGGAGCATCACTGAGTCGATCAACAGCTTCTAGAGGTGTGCTCACCTTCCTTTCCCCCTGGGTTTGTGGCGTGGATCATAATTTGGGGCGACACTTCCTGTCTTCTGTTCCACTGATTTCTACCAAACCGGGTTTGCCTGCTTCTGTCAAATGCCTTCAACTTCTTCCTCAAAGGCTTCTCCATCCTTCCTACATGCCTATCACCTGGACTTGTCCACATTACTCTCCCCACTCACCAGCTCCACATGACTAACGTAACTCAGCAGAGCCTTTGCAAACCTCTGTTTAAAGAGGCACCCTTCATGTTCCTCTCAGACGCCATTTAAGTGGAACCCACAGAGGCCAGCGCAGGGCCAATCACTGAAGAAAACTACCTTTTATTATTTTATTTAAGAAAGAAATTTAAAAATTCATCTTGCACAAAAAGTGACCCAAACCCCCACTTTCTACCCTTAAACTTTTCTCCATGTTTATTGCCCACCATAAATTTCTTTAAAAAGGCAACCGATGTAGTAAAACCGTCACAACAAAGCTGGAACAAATACGCAAGCCTAGGCAGAGGCCAGATTTATGGTCAAAAATATGGAGTGTGTCTCAGCGGGGGCAGGTCATGAAATAGTATGAGCTAATATTGGGGGTGTGAAAACAGGCATTGTTGTTTAGTTAGCTAAAGTCACACAATTAAGCGATTCTCAAAAATCAATTAGGCATATGCCGTAAGCAGGATGACATGTTTTTATGACTTCTCCCTGGATGTTTTATTGCCAGAGGATGCTCATGTGGGCACTAGAACAAGAAAATAAAACACCAGCCGGAGAGTCAAAGTGCAGAACTGCAGCCATGATTAATTAAGAGTCCGATCTGGAAACGCTGGGGTCGCTGAGCAGGCAGCAGGTCTCGGAAGGCTGCTTTCCCAATGCCCACATTCTGCAGCAAAGAGTCTTTCCGCCCATTGCTCTTTGTTTTTTCTGTTCTTTTTAATTTAGCACAGATACAGCTGTGAAAACTGGATATTCCATTTGAACTCCATATTTATGCTTCTAGCCAGCAGTTCCAAGGAGACGTCATTTTAAAAGCTTTTCGTGGAAAGTGAGAAGCACATTGCTTGGGGTGAAGCCCTGGTGGCACACTGATGTTAAGGAATGCTTTTGTCTTCCTGACATTCATAAAAGCAGCAGACCCGTCCTCTTTGGTTCTTGAGCCAGCAAAGAAACAGAGTCACAAGGAGTGTGGTCAGACATCACAAGAGAACGCAAAGCTGGCACCATGTTTTGAACAGCTGCAAATTCTCCCGCTTCCTGTATTCACTGTCAAGAGGCAGGATTTCTTTGCCTACTCAGTGGATCTTGGCAAGCCTAACGTTTAAATCAACAGAGCAGGGTACAGTTGGCGGGTGCCACCTCCGTACCAGGCCCTCGACACTCCATTGAAGGTTTCTCTTTCATTTCTGAAGTCCTGCAGCCACTGTGTGGACAAGGCCAGGTCACCTGCTGGGTTACAGGAAGCCTGTGGCCCACTCTTCCCTGTTTATGCCTCAGCCAAAATAAAAACAATCTCCAGACTAGTAAAACAGCCCCCCAGACTGAAGGAACCCCCTCTTAGCTCATCACAGACACGAGTCAGTCCAGCCCTCATCCACTGAGCCTGGCTCTCAACAGCAGGATCATCCAGCTACCCACAGACAAGTAAGCAAAAATCCACGGTTGTTTATCAGTCCCTAAGCTACCAGGTAAAAACTACAAAACTGTAAGCAGCCTGGAGGACACATGGCAGTACAACTTCAAACCAGTGAGCTTGCCCAGCAGGACCTCTACACTGTGCTGCCACGCCGCTTGGTGCAGCCTGGAAGTCCACTTTATTTGCACATTTAAAATTATTGGGGTGGCTCTGCTAAGCAGGCCTGCAGAAGGCGGTCGGTCGGCCCTCATCATTGTTCTGTTCTGAGCTATGTAACTTTACATCTCTGAGCCTCAAATTCTCCTTCCAAAATTCAGTCTAATAGGTCAGCTGTGTTTCTCAGGGTGGGGTTCCCGGACCAGTGACTGCAGCCTCGCCTGTCAACACTGTATTTCCTCTGACCTCAACTTGCTCTGACTGGTTTAGAATTGTGGGGTTTCTAAGACTCCTGTGCTCTGTCAAAGCCCTCGGGCGATTACAATTTTCCTGGCTCAACTTGGAGCTGCCTGTGTGGCACTGGGTTGCTGCGAGCATGTGCAGCACCTAGTAGGGGCAGCTCCTGTTGAGCCATGGTTCTTGACCTGTCCCCGTTGTTGAATGCATACACACACGTGAGTGTGCGGCTAGTTAACACAAAATAATAGTGAAATAGACAGACAAGACAGAGATGTATGGCTTGAATACACACATACTGCCACCTAGCCGGCCAGAGATCATCCTACTTCTGAATTACACAGAATGAATGACATAAAAGCCCAACAGTCACTTTCTGAAAACAAACAGGCCGTCTGTCTCATCAACAAATCAGCGGGATCTTCCCGGCATCTCTTAGAGAAGCTGCAGGCATGGCTGACCTGCTCAGGCCTGAGAGGGAGAGGCTCCCGTCAGGACACCCTGATGCCCCTTGGCTGAGGGGCTGCTTCCTGGAGTCTGGAAGATGCTGTCCTCCCTATTTGATATCCACCAGGCTCTACTAGAGAGGTCAGGACCGAATGGGGTTTGAGAAACTGGGATGTGGAGGAAAAGGCAAGTCAGAGTCCTCTTGATTCGCCCAGAAGACAAGCACCTGGACTCCATAATGGATGGCCCAATCACCCTGTTCATCTCTGCACATCAGTGACTGCTCAGGACAGTGCTGTGTTGGTGGCTGGACTTCTCTAAGTGTGAATGATGTGCATCCATGCGCCACACATGCCACCCATCCACGGCACACAGGACTGCAGTACAATGTGTTCAAGGTCTTTGGTGAGAACTTTAAATAAGCAGAGGTGTGAGAACCAGAGCTGACTCTGAGGAACAAATCACTAGAGCCCCTCAAGCCAAAGAGGTGCAGGGAAGGGGAGGGCTGGAGGAGGAGAGGAGAGGTTTAGTCAGCCCTGCAATGAGCTCACCTCTATCTGTGCATTTCTGTTGTTGAGAGGATCCCTGAAAGAAGACAATTGCCCTGTCCAGGTCAGCCATTTGAAGCAACTGTAATTCCCAAAGAAGAGGCCCAAACACTAAGACACTAAGCAGTATCCCTCTGGGGTCTTTGCTTCAGTTCCTGCCTCCAGCTTCCTGCCTTGGGTTCCCGCCTTGGTTTCCTTTGATGAAGGACTGTAATCTGGAAGCCAAATAATTCTTTCCTTTCCCAAGTTGCTTTTCATCAGCATTTTATCACAGCAACAGAAACCAAACTCGGGAAAAAATTAGAACCCTGAGTTGGATTGCTGTGATGGACCGGACCATGTCATTTTCAGGTGAGGATTGTGGAAGCGGTTAGAAGTCTAGAAAAGTTCTGGGTCCTCGGAGATTATTCAGCTGTTCTGGGGGAACTTGGAAGGTAAGAATGTGGAGAGAGAAGCAGATGATAGAGACCTGGCTTATGAAGCTTCAGAGGGATGTTTGGGGGTCCCTCAAAGACTCTATGGGGCCATTCGTGTGATACATTTGAATTAAAGATCTTTGGAAATGAAAATCTGTGCTTTACTGGGGCAATGGACGCTGATTAGATAGGTCTGAAAACCCAGCTGTGGTTAACAAGAGGCCAGGATCACTGAGGTAAAGCCTTCTAGAAAATAGTCCTTCAATGTCAGCCACAGAAGCTGTGGTCCAGAGTGGATCAAGATGGCATCTTAAGCCATCAGCCAAACTTAGTAATGTGTGCAAGTTTTCCATGTGATACTGGGTTTGACAACATAAAAGTTGCAGAGCTGAAGTGTAGTTAGATTTTTCCTGCCTGACCCACAGTCAGGACAAATCTCTCTTACCCGCCAGTCCCACAGTCGCTCAGACCCAACCAAGAAAGCACACAGAAACTTACATTGTTTAGAAACTGTATGGCTGTGGCAGGCTGCTTGTTATCTACTTCTTCTATCTTAAATTAACCCATTTCTGTTAGTCTATACTTTGCCACATGGCTTGTGGCTTACCAGTGTCTTTACATGTTGCTTTTCATGGTGGCAGCTGGCGGTGTCTCCTCCAGCCTTCTACTTTCCCAGAATTCTCTTCTCTCTTGTCCTGCCTATACTTTCTGCCTGGCCACTGGTCAATCAGAACTTTATTTATACAGAGCAATATCCACAGCACTGAAGGGGTCCTGGAGAGAAGCTGAGGCTTGGCAGCATGAAGAAGATCAGATTCCCTGAAGAAAGGCCAACAAGTCACTGATGAAGATGCAGCCTCAGTTGCAGTGGACACCCAAGATATCAGAGATGCCAGGACTGTGGAGTGACCACCATAGACAATATCAAGTGTGGAGTGGACATTGTGCATGTTTATAGGGTATCTCCTTGATTGACAATTAATGTAAAAGGCCCAGCCAACTGTGATGGCACCATCCTTAGGTAGGTGGGCCTGGGGTATATGAGGAAGGTGGCTAGGAGGCACTCTGCATGTACTGCAGATGGCAGAGCTGGAGAAGTGATGAAACCCAAGCCCTTTGGAGCCAAGAAGACCATGACTGAGTCCCAGATGTCAGAAAATGAGCTATTTTCACTGTTGAGTTTTGATTTTGCTTTGATCTCTTTATAAATGTGTTCTACTTCTTCTCTCTTGGAACAAGGAAATACCCAATTTTTATAGTGATGATTGGTCTCAGCTGCCCCATTGCTGGGATGAGTTCTTTCCTGGTTGGTCTGATTAGAGTCCATGTTGGGAGGACAAAATGTCAATGTATTGGTGCTTTTTATTTTAAGAAAAGGAGAGGCATAGAATGAGTGGCTCCTAGGTTAGGCCTGTCTGGAGTTCATTCTTAAATTTAATTCTGTCTGTCCTATGAGTGGTGTCCAAGCATCTCAAAAATACTGCTCTGGTGCTTTGGTCAGAAGTACTTCTGCAGAATGTCAGCAGACAATGGTTGTAAAACTACAAAAACACAACTAATAAGAACAACTATTTAAAGAAAACTAGTTTGAAAATTAAGTACTTGTTTACAGATGTACTCCTCGGGTGACCAATGTTAAATGCCTTTTAATTACTGAGACACGCTGTTTGGAGAGCACTGTATAAAGGCATGCCTAATTATCCTTGCTTAAAAGTATCTACATTATAATTAGGAACACGTGAACTCAGAGCTGGGAAAGTTTAATATCACTAACAACTCTAATCTGAAGGCACCAGCTTACTAAAGTGTTCCCCTAAGCTTTGTATCTTAGAAGGTGTATATTATATACCAGGGAAGTAGAGCCGTATACATAGCATATGAAGGAGAAAGAAGCAATTAGAATCCCTACACAGAAGAACAATATAAAGTCCTTTGTATTTTAACCCAGCTTCTACTTTTGAAATAAAATTCAAGATGGTTGGCCCAGGGAGATAATATGTCCAGAGCACTGACTAAGATAAGAACTATAGAAATCTTTCAAATCTAGAGAGCAGTGCTAGTGACCACAAGGAGAGCCATTTCTGTTGTCCGACTGCACCTTATATGTATAATGTAAATAAACAGTTATTTAGTCAAGACGAAGAGCGGCAGATCAGAGCTTCACACAGCAGGCTTACCCAAATGCCAGCCTTTACCTCTTCTGCATAGTACTGACTTACTGAAAGTAACATTTTATATGACAGTCCAGATACAATGTACATTGTATAAAACAGAGCACTTATCAATCACTTTGCATGTGTTAAACATGTCTTTAATTCTGCAAACTTTTATGTAATGTATAAACTTTAGACATATACCTCTAAACATTTATAGTCACAGATACATGGGTATTATTAAATGCACTAAGATCACCACAAAATGGTGGTTTAAGTGGTCATTTAAAAGACTTTAACATAAACAAATACTTAAATGAACCTTGACTTTGTTCAGAGAATTTTTCTACATAGCCAAAAGCCTGATAAGGCCTGGAAAGATGGCTCAGTAATTAAGAACATTTGCTGTATAACCCTGAAGCTTGATTCCAACACCCAGACAATCCAGGAATGGTCTGACAAATGTGCCTGTAACTTTGGTTGCAGGGGACAGAGAGAAGTGAACTATTTGGGATTGCTAGCTGCCAGAATATCTAATAAATAGGGGCTCCTGAAAGAAATAAGGCAGAGTAGGAAAGGAGGACACCCAACGCCCTGGCCTGGCCTCCGTGTGTGTGGGGGGGGGGGACATAAACTCAAAAAAGAAATACAAAACTGAACTGAAGAGATTGGCCAGCCAGTTGTTTTCAGGAACCCTAGGAAGAGATGACATTTGGGCTTCAGAAGCCATGGTACATTTAGATTAGTCCATTGGAGTCGATAAACAGTGCAGACTTGATATTTTCCATGCTTACACAATCATAATAAAGATGTCCTCAGCATCCATGGTTCTTGGTTTTCCATCATCTTTCAGCAGAACTCCAAAGACTTAGACTCTTCTAGCCTACAGCACACACCCACCAAGTTTAAAACTCCAAATTTGCTCAAAGGAACTTCCAAATCAATAAGATCTGTCATATACATGGCATAACGGTACCTAAAATCCGTGGGGTGTTCCATTTGCTTTGCCTGATGATGAAAGAGAAATCTAAGTTCCCTTCTTGGGGTTCTTGGTCCCATTATTAAAAGAATTTGACAATCGACTCCAACAAAAACTCCAGGACAATTTTGTTTAAATTAAAATAAAATAAAAACCCCAGGACAGGCAGTTGTCTGGAAAAGCAGAATGGAGAAGAGAAGGGAGGAAAAGGCCATGCCAGCTGAGTTAAGCCAGCATACAGGTCAGCCATGTGGTGGTAGGCATCCACATAACTAGGAAGGAAGCCCAGTGTGTTGAGGAATGCAGTCTTAGAAAAAAGAATGACCAAGAGGAAACATTACGACTCTCCCAGTAACTCAGAAAAGTAAGCAGGCTTAGGAAGCTGTGTGTCTGTGTTAGGGGAGTGGGAATTCTGGAAGCCGTACATATATATGGCTCACCAAAATTGTTACCAGAGTTGTTAGGGTCCTAGACTGGGCCCTGGTAACCCTAACAAGCAGTGGTTGGCCACAAATTTTCAGTAGACCAATTATACAAGTACTAGTGAAAACAGAAATGTGTTTAATGAGGCCACATTGGGAAGAGGAATGATTAGTTCCTCTGACCCTTCATGTCCATCTTCAGATTCCTGACATGATTTAGTTCTAAATAGAGGGCAAGAGGAATGAATAACTAAGCAGTTTGGATCTCGGTGTGGTCCTGCCCATCATCATTGTCTCTGCTCTCTCCCACAAGGTGACTAACAAGTTATCTAACTATGAAATCTGTTTCTTAGAGAAAGTTCCCACAACTCAGGGTACTGGCCTTTTACACATCCTAATGTGAGACTCCTGGAGCAATTCCGGCTCTTGGGGACTATTGTTCAACTGCACAACAGTCCAAGAGAGGGACACAAACGTCTCTTTGGAACATCTTCATTCCTGACAGGACAGCCACCACAGCATGCAAAGGTCCTGATAGCATTGTGATATTAAATGATGTCAGGGTCTGGTAGCACCTCTGGGAGGGTTCCAGACTTCTCTCTCCCAGAACGAAGAGTGGAACAAACAGACACATGCAATCACAACAGAAGCGGGGACACTTTGACAAGAAGTGGGCCAGAGCATCTGTGTAGTAGCTCACTGGACCTGCTCCACAGAGAGTTGGGGCTTTGATGTCACCTAGCTTGGACTTTCTGCCTCATTGTGTAGTGTCAACTTTTTGGCGTATTTTTATATCGTGGTTTTCCTAGAGCATGCTGTTACACATAGCCCTCGGAAAGCTTTCTGAATCACGTGTCTCATTGGCATCTTAAGTTTCCACCCAGCGGTGAGAACTTTATTACTGTAATGAGCCATGGGTCAGCTGCAGACACTGTGGAGTGAACCTGTGCCCGTGTGTGTGTGTGTGTGTGTGTGTGTGTGTGTGTGTGTGTGTGTGTGTGAAAGAGAGAGAGAGAGAGAGAGAGAAGACAAAGGTTGGTGCTAGCAACCAAGCCAGACAACTTTAGCCCCAACCCCAGAGCCCAGGACAGAGGGAGAGCACTGACTCCCACAGGTTGATCTCTGATTCCCACTCATGCTCTATGGCATGCATTCTCCCCTCCGAGATACATAAGTACATGTTTTTTTAAAAATTAAAATTTAAGAAAAAAGTGTATTTGTGTAACTTTTATAGTAATATTTCTGTTCTAGTTTGCTTTTGGTTGTTCTAATAAAACACTGACCCAAACCAGCCTATGGAGAAAAGGTTTATTTGTCTTACAGGTTAGAGTCTATCATCAGGGGAAGCCAGGGCGAGAGGTCAAGGCAGGAAGTGAAAGGGAAGCCAGCCGGGAAGGACAATGCTGATTGGCTTGCTTTCGATGGCTCCCTCAGCTTTCCTTCTTATACAATCTAGGACCACTTGCCCTTGGATGGCACCAGCCCCAGTGATCTGGGCCCTCTACTATCAATCATTAACCAAGAAAATGGCCCATTTATTTGCCTAAAGGCCAAGCTGATGGAAGCAGTTCCTCAGGTGACATTCCTCTTCCCAGATGACTCCAGTTTGTGTCAAGTTGACAAGAAGAAGGAGGAGGGGGAGGAGGAGGGGAGGAGGGAGGAGGAGGGGGGAGGAGGGAGGAAGAAGAAGAGAGGAGGAAGAGGAGGAGAGGAGGAGGAGGGGGAGGAGGAAGGAGAGGAGAGGAGGAAGAAGAGGAGAGGAGGAGGGGGAGGAGGAAGGAGAGGAGAGGAGGAAGAGGAGGAGAGGAGGAGGAGGAGGAGGAAGGAGAGAAGAGGAGGAAGAAGAGGAGAGGAGGAGGAGGGAGAGGAGGAAGAGGAGGAGAGGAGGAGGAGGGGGAGGAGGAAGGAGGAGGGAGGAAGAAGGAGAGGAGGAGGGAGGAGAAGAGGAGAGGAGGAGGGGGAGGAGGAGGAAGAAGAGGAGGAGGAGGAAGAAGAGGAGGGAAGAAGAGGAAGAGGAAGAAGAAGAGGAGAGGAGGAGGAGGGGGAGGAGGAAGAAGAGGAGAGGGGGGGAGGAAGAAGAAGAGGAGAGGAGGAGGGGAGGAGGAAGGAGATGAGGAGGAGGGGGAGGAGGAAGAAGAAGAGGAGGAAGAGGAGGAGGAGGAAGAAGAGGAGAGGAGGAGGAGGGGGGAGGAAGGAGATGAGGAGGGGGAGGAGGAAGGAGAGGAGGAGGAGGGGGGAGAAGAAAGAGAAGAAGAAGGAAGAGGAAGAGGAGACCTAACTAGCAAAATATTGCTATAATTTTTGGCTTTATTTTTATTTACTTTTGTTAATTTCCTGTTTTCTCTGACATAGTAATTAAATTTTACTCTATGTACATAGGAAAAGATGTGATATTTCCTGGGCACTCAGGTCTATAAAATTTTCATAATATTTTCTCTGTATTACAAATGAATTAAGAAACAAAGTAGTAAACTAAAACATATTTTACTTTCAGTTTTTCCCAAAAGATCTGGGTTTTAATTTCTCCCCACTATGGCCACGAGACTAAAGCTAGAACATAAGGAAAATTTAGCTATGAGATGGATTAACTGATCTTTTCCAGAGAGAAGAGGGCAGGCCCAGGTTGCAAAGTATTTTTTTTTTCAAGTCTGGGCCAAGGAAAACAGGATCGGGGAGGTGGGGGGGATAAAAAACTTTTCAATATTTTTTATTTTAATTAAAATATCACACCATTTCTCCTCTTCCCTTTCCTTCCTCCAACTCCGCTTGTGTCCTCTCCTTCCAACCCTGTACAGCTCCCCCTTCTTGCGTCTTTTTATTATTTTATACACACACACACAATTATGCATTAATATAAATATATACATACAACCTGATGAGTACATTTAATGTTGTTTATTTGTATATGATTTCAAGGCTGACCACTTGGCATTGGGTAACCAATCAGGGGACTTACCCCTGGGAAGACTAGCTCTCCCTCTCTTGGAAGTCATCAGATGCCTGTGGTCCTTTGCCTTGGGTGGGGCCCCTTGAGAGTTCCCCCTTTCATGTCAGCATGTCAACTGGTGTTGTCACTGTTCAGGTCTTGTTTAAGGCACAGTATTGAAGGATCATGGATGTAGCATCCCTGCCATGTTTAGGAGACACAATCTCACAGCAGACTTCCTGGTCCTCTGGCTCTTCCACCCTTTCTTTTCCCCTGTTCCATAGTGTTCCCTGTAGCTCCTTTGCTACAGGAGTTGTATTGTAGACATTGGGGCTGGGCATCCATGAGCAGTTCTTCTCTGCATTTTGACCTGTCACAGTTTTCTGTGATGGTTTCTGTCCGCTGAAACAGAAAAGAGAGAAGCTTTTCTGATGAGGACTGCGAGTTACAGTTATCTGTGGGTGTAAGTATTAGGAATGTGGTAAGGACTTGCTGGTCTAGTAAAATGGTGGTAGTGGGTTCTCAAGTAAGAAAAGGTCTCCGTGCTTGAAGGAGAAAAGTCTGTGGACAAGGACTCTCCACCACGTGATGGTTAATAATGGCTGTCACCTGGGCATGCCTGTGAGGATTATCTAGATTGGTTAACTGAGGTAGGAAGAGTCACTTTAACAATGGGTAGCACCATTTTTTGAGTGGGCTCTTGGACTGAGTAAAAGGGGCTGTCCTTATGGCTATCTGCTTCTTGGCTGTGGATGCTCTGTGACCAACTGCCTTAAAATCCTGCTGCCATGACGGACTGTACTCTAGAATTGTAAGCTGCCCCAAAACCTTCTTCCTGAAGTGGCTTTTGGTGGGTATGTTGTTACAGCTATCAGACAAGTAACTAAGACAGAAATTTGATAGTCCTGGTTGTCAACTTTATTGGATCTAGAATCAATGGAGAGACATACCCATAGCCGGAATTGTAAGAGTATTTCCTGAAATGATTAAGTGGGGTTGGAGAGGAGAACCTTCTCCCAGATTGGGTGCCACCTTGGGGTAGTCTCCTAAATATAAGGAGGTCTGAGGGGGAAAGATGTTCGCCTAACTGCCTTCTCTCTTTGCTAGCAAATGCATCTATGTTGCTGCTGCTGCTGCTGCTGCTGATGATGATGATGATGATGATGATGACAATGATGTCAGAACCTAATTTTTTGTTCTTCCAATGTGGAATAAAAACAAACAGTTTTCCTAAGCCATTTACATAGCACCAGCTTTCTCTGGGAGATCTTACCAGCTTGAACATACTGTGTTTTGTTACACATAGCCAGAGGTCAAAGGGGTTTCCAGTCTTCTTTTGTCAACTGTCTTATTTAATTTGTTAATCTTGATGCTTCTCTCCCCCACACACCGCTACAGCATGTGTGCAGCTCTCAGTGTCTGTCCCATCTCAGTTTTCCTATTCTAGAACACCTCATAGCCCCATTTTCTACAGACGTGAATTTAAACTCTTCCTGGATATATATATATATATATATATATATATATATATATAAACTTACATTGTCTAGGCCACCCTACACTCCATCCTATCCATGTTCCCTGTTATGTCTTCTGAGCTGACTCAGACCCCATGACTTTACCTTCCAGACACGTGATATCAAGCGTCGGTACAGTTGCGGCTCTTTCTACTGTGGCCTGGAGTCCCTTCCTCTTCTGCTTGGCAGTGCAGGAACACTCAACAAGAAGATTCTTTCCATTTCTTATTTTGATTTGGACATAAAGTATATACTCAATAGCCTTTTGTATTGAAACCTTGGCTCCCACATTGAGAGGCTGAATCATGCCTATGCTAACTTTATCCATGGGTCAGTTTATTGATGAGTTTGTAGTCAAATGGACAGAAGTGGAGCCTACTCATCTTTCTGTTGCTTTCTCTGCTTCTGGTCTGCCCTGAGATGGTATCACAGGCCCATGACACAGATTGAAACCTCTGAACATGTGAGCCCAAATCAATCTTCCCTCCTACAGGTCATCTTCTCAGGCCTCGTGTCAGAGATGAAAAATGACTGACCTGTTGTATCTGTCCTCTGCATCCAGTGTCTGGTACACTGCCTAAATACCAATCATTTTCCTTTTAAAATAAAAGAAGCAGAAGGAAGAGGAGATGGAGGAGGGGGAGAAAGAGGAAGAGGAGGAGAAGGAAGGAGAGGAGGAAGAAGAGGAGTTTTCTATGCCTCCTGTCTCCTTTATTGTTCTGAGGCAGAAGGAGGGATGCTGGGCCTGCACATTTGAGGACCTAGCCTGGAGCGCATTCCATGGATTAATCTGTTCATCCCTGTTTGCACTGGGGTGGAACTTGGCAGGGAATGTGCTGTTGCGATTCCCTCCTCTGCTGCAGGGCTGTTCTCCAGGATCCCTAGGCTCCTCATTCTGAGGACGCGTGGGCCCTGTGTGTACACAGGCACATGGGGTCATTAATCACCCCCACCACCTTAAAGGAATTCTCCAGGCCAGAGGGGGAAAGGATACTATAAAAGGGCTGAATTAGAGTCCCTCTGCACCAATATCCCCCAATATGCGATTTATTGCCAACAACCAAAATCTCATTCTCAGGCCATTAACTAAAATAGAAAAAATATCATCTTAAATTCTAAACATAACAAGGGATGCATTGTAATAGGCTTCCAGTCCTGGGTGAGCAGATGGGTGCCTTGCTTACTGGAAACCTCAAGAACTCGGAGTATGATGTTCTGCTTCCCAAGCCCTCCAACTTGGAAGCCACAATCTTGGTGCAGCTCTCGTGTTCCTAACCCAAATTCTTCCCTTAATCTTGAAGACTTCACAGCTGCACAGCCACCCAGTCATCAGAGCCTCAGGAGGAAGCCAGAAACCAAATCCTTTCTAATTAAATGAAAGAAACGAATGGCCTTTATTTAGAAGGGGCATGCCCTGGGCTCCTTGGCTTGTAGGTAACAGTTTTTGTTTTGCTTTTGTGGAATGCCGAAGAGTCACAAGTGACAGAAGCAGCTGGTACCTCTCAGGCTCCACTTGAACGAGTTTTTCTTACTTGGGCTTCCCTGAGACCAGGGTCCAGCCTTATTACCAAATGCAGAGACCTCTGGGCTCTTGGCATCGGTCCGCATGTGGCCTGTCCCTGTCCTTGGTGCCTCCCTGCACTGGCTTCTATTTGATCAAGAGCTGATTGAGGCTGTTAGCCCTGCCTATCCTCCCCCGTGTCTGTCAGTCTCAGAGAGATCCTGACATAGGGATTCTTGCGCGTACTCTGTTTCCCACATAGGAGGGGTAGGGAAACTGGCAGAGACCTCCTGAGTCTGTTGTTGTTCCTGAGCCCCATGAGCTCACCCTTGAGCCAGTTGAACCTTGGTCCTTATTGAGAAACTGTCACCATAGTTCCTTATGAGTCCAGACCCAATGACATTTTCAGCCCTTGCAGAAAACGTTGAAGAACAACTCACTTTCACAATAGAACCCAGTGGCTACCCTCCACAGATTGCCTCTCTGGGCTCACTTCCCTACAGCCCTCCTCACCAAACTCCCTGCTCTCTTCCTACCCCCACCTGTACCGCTATGAGCAAGACTGCTCCCATTTACCACATACATGAACCAGTACAGAGCCAGGCCCAAAGGAGTGCACAGCTTTGTATAAGCCAGCTTAGCTGCCATAACAAATATTACAAACTGAGACTTAAACAGAAGATGTGCACTACCCCACAGTTTTGGAGGCTAAAGTTCAAGTTGAAGATGTCAGACAGGCCAGCGTCTCCTGAGGCTCTGTCTCACAACTGCCCTCCATGCCTCTGTGTCCTGATCTCCACCTCCATAGGAGCGATAGTCATGTGGGAGAAGAGTCTACCTGTAGGACCTCTTTGAATTTGCCCATCTCTGTAAAGGCCTCTTTCTGAGGTGCTGGGGTCCAGGCTCACATGTAAGAATTATTGAGGTACTCAGTCAGGTTATTGCAGCTTCAGACAGTGACAACCCACATCTTCGGCTTTCTGGGAAGAAAAGAACTAAAATTCCGCCCGCTTTCTAAGGGAATGATGAAACCCTGGAGCTTAGGGACAACGTCCCTCCTTCATATTTGCATCTTTGGGGCACAGGGCAGGGCACAAAGGTGGCATGAAAACATCTGGTACAAGAGAAGGGGACCAGTGCTGATGAGGGCCTTTGGCCCCAATTCCCAGACCTCTATTTGGGCATGCTCCTTCAGGGGTGAGCTAGACAACCTAGAAAAGTGTTTGCTACTTCCTAAACACTTGTTGTGTGTATTACTTCATTTAGGTCATAGCAATCATACTCTGAGAAATTGCTATCTCCAAACTAGTAGATGAGAAACTGAGTACAGAAGAGAAGGGCCCCAGACAGAGGGGAACCATCAACTGAGTCCCTCCCCAGCTGGGATCCAAGGTCTATTGAATCCTTTGGTGTCAGCCCTGGTGTCAGAATCTGTGATATAGCTTCTGGTCCCAAGGGCACCTAGCCAGGCAACACAGGGAGACAGAGAATGCTAAAAGGACTTGAGAGCTGAAGGCCTAGAGGTGGGGCCTCTGAATGCCCAGGACTAAATCTACCAGGAGTGGCAACCACACCATGCTAGTTAGCTTTAATTATCACTGCCTAGAGCAGTGGTTCTCAACCTGTGGGTTGCGACCCCCAGATATTTACATTATAATTCATAACAGTAGCAAAATTACAGTTATGAAGTAGCAACAAAATAATCTTATGGTTGCGAGTCACCACAACATGAAGAGCTGTATTAAAGGGTCGCAGTGTTAGGAAGGTTGAGGACCACTGGCCTAGAGTCATCTGAGAGGAAAGTCCTGATTGAGTGAAGTGCCTAGGTCAGATTAGCCTGTGGACGTGTTGCTAGGGGGTTGTCTTAATTGCTATTTGATGTTGAGGGCCTGAGCCCACTGTGGGCAGCACCATCCCTAGGCAGGTGGTTCTGGTCTATATAAGAAAGTTAGCTAAGCATGGGCCTGGGAATCAATGGGCCACATTCCTTCAGGGTTTCTGTTTCAGATTCTTTTTTGAGTTTTTGCTTGACTTCCTTTGATGAGGGACTGAAACCTGTAAAGCAAAATAAACCCCTTCTTCCTTGGGTTGCTTTTGGTTAGAGTATTTTATCACATCAGAAAGGAAACTTGAATACACATAAGCCACCCTGAAATCACAAACACACACATACACACACAAATGCATGCACACACACTTACACACACACACACACACACACACACACCTGAAATGCCTGCACCAGCTCCACTGCACAGCCTGATGCAACATTGTCCCCTCTGCTCTCCATTTTCTTCACTCACTCGAGTAGACCCGTGTGCTTTCTCTGAGGTTTAAGGTCGGTAATCACATTCTGTCTGCAAACACTGCAGCATGGGTCCCAGACAACAAAATCAGAAAGCCTGAAACTCAGCTGAAAAGCTTTAGCTTGCTGATGGCGCTTCAATAACAAAATAAAGAACTTGAGTTGGGACAAATTGGCACTTGTGACAGAAAAAGACAGAATGACAGATGGTCAAAGAGAGATGATAAGATTTTCAGTCTTGATACTCAGAGGAAAGTGATTGCATCTTACAGAGTGCTCCAACCTTGGGAGTGATCGACTCGGCCAGATTAACTATCGGCTAATCTGTTGTCTGATTTTGTTGTTGATTAAAGATATCATGGAGTCTCAATTTTTTTACATTTATTTATTTACTTGGTTTTTTGTTTTTGTTTGTTTGTTTTTTTTTTGTTTTTGTTTTGTGTGTGTGTGTGTGTGTGTGTGTGTGTGTGTGTGTGTGTGTGTATGCATATGCATGCGCACAAATGAGTGTATGTAGATGCTAGGGCATGTGCCTGAAGGTCAGAGGACAACTTGCTGGAGTCAGTTCTCTCCTTCCACCCTATGGGTACCAGGGAACTCAGGCACCTTTACCAGCTGAGGCACCACCTCACTAGACCCTGTTATGTGTTTGATGTCTGTCCCTCTGCCAAGCTATCTGTCCACAGAAATTGGCTGGAGTCAATCTCATGTGACAATAGTACCTGAAGATGCCCGTGCTTCAGACATGCAGCAGGAAGTCTCCGGCCATGCTTACTCCGGGAGACCTCTGTGTTAAGGCTGTGCAGGGTAGAGCTAGGGATAGCCAGGCGTGGGGGAAGAGGCTTTTGTGTGGATATCACTCTGTATAAATAAAATGCTGTTTGGCCAGTGGCCAGGCAGAAAGTATAGACAGGACAAGAGAGAAGAAAATTCTGGGAGGTGGAAGGCTGGGGCAGAGAGAGACTGCCAGTCACCGCCATGACAAGGAGGATGTAAGGTAATGATAAGCCACGAGCCACGTGACAAAATATAGACTAACAGAAATGAGTTAATTTAAGATTAAAAAGTAGATAAGAAAAAGCCTGCCATGGCCATACAGTTTGTAAGCAATATAAATTTCTATATGTTTACTTGGTTGGGTCTGAGCGTCTATGGGCCTGGCGGGGTCTCACTGTAGTCGTGGTGGTCAGCAGCAAATGTGGCAGGAAGAGTGACTGAAACTTCCTTGGATTTTAGGAGCCCAGCACACCTGGCCAAACTGTTTTCCTTCTCATTAAACTCCCCTTTGCAGAGCTGTGGGCAGGCCCTCTGTGGTCTGGGGACAGTGGGGCATGGTTTAGACAAGGAGTCACTTCTTCCCACGCTGTGGGGGAGGGATCCCAAGCCACCTTAAAATGATGAAAGTCTGTGCAACTTGCCTAGTCCCTGGCTTAGGAAGGGTCACACGGGCAAGCTGAGCTCTGAAAAGGCAGGGGGCTGTCTGCCCTTGGAAGGTGGGTCTAGCCACCAAGAAGACCCCAGCTTGAAAAGTTCCCAACCCTCACCAGTGAGTTTTCTCCAGTGTCCTCATAAAACTCAAACTACAAAAAGATGGTGGTGGGTCCAACGCTGTTGCACACACAGGAAAAACATTTATCATGCTGAAGGCCAGGCAGGCCGTGGTTTTGATCTCTTGTTTACATAGCCTTATGCTCTGCAGTATTCCAAGGAATCTGTGTCCCAGGCCGTTGTGGAGACCTCCTGGGGCCAGCCTCTCCTCCTCTGCCTGTTCTGCCATGTATGTTTTTGCAGCTTTTCCAGCCTCTGCTCACGTGACTGTGGCCCTTGCTCATGCCTGCCAGGATTCAAGTGCACTTGCTGGATAAGGCTGCAGAGCCTCACATCTGTGCCCAGCAGGAAGCTAATGCTGCTCACCCCAGCACAGCTTCCTCCATTCTAAACATAATCCCAGGTGGGTTTTTTTCCTTCCTTCTTTCTTGTAGAAAAGAAAGCATTAAGGGTCATTCTGTCTCCCCACTCTGGACTAAGCTAGAATTGGACTGGAAAATAACAATAGCCCAGTGTGATTCACCAGTAGGTGCTCAACCCTGTGCTCAACATTTGCTGCCATGTCTCCACAAACCTCCCTGACGACCAGGAGTGGAGGCTCTTGAGATCACAGTAGTGTTAACAGGATTGAAACATTGCTTTGAGTCTGATTCTAGAATTTTCCATCTGAACGACTGTGGTGTCTTCCATTTGAGAAGATCCTCCACAGCTTCCACCTTCCCCAGATACTCGGCCTCACTAGTCCTTGTGGATCCTGATCCTGAGCAGGCTGCAGAAGATTCCATGCATGGGGCCTGAGAGAGCAAACCCAGGCCCTAGACAAAGCCCCAGTGTCTGTCCAGAGCCACAGGCTCAGCTGGTCTCCCACCATGGGAGCATCCAGACTCACAGATGGGTTTCCTGTTGCTTCCTTCAGGTGGCGTTGTGCCCTAAGCCTTGCGCTCGGAACCCACCGCAATCAAAAGCAGATGTGCTATCGTGGGCTCCAACCACTGGGGTTGGCTATGACCTTCACGATCACATAAACTTCATCCCAGAGGACCCTACCCCAGGCTGTTCTGTGAAACCCCTATACCTACTCACCCAGACGAGGTTAAATATCTAGATTTCAGACATTTCTGCCTCAATCCAAAAAATTCTCTTATTCCCTTAAGACCTGATCGTTTACCATCTTCAACCTGATTTCTGGGTTGCTTTGAACTTTAATATCCCCATAGAAATCTACGTGTTTAGGAAGACCGCTAAAAGCTGAATGCTGGTGGGCCTCCAAAGGATTCAGTTACTTTTCCTTTTTTTTTTTTGGTGCTGAGGGTATTGAGCCAAGGGCTTTGCTCACACTGAGCATGCTCACTGTGTAGAGAGGGTGTTGCAAACACACAGGCTTATTTTCCAGATACTTTGCACAGACTCAAGGAGTGAATGAGGGGTGAAGACTCAGTTAAGCACCCTCCTTAATCAGCCGCCAAGTTGCAGTATGATACTAAATCTCAAAAGCAAGGGACCCGTCCTACCCCTGTCTTCAGCCCACCCTCAGCACTGTGGAACCAGTTCTTGGGGAAGGTAGCCATTGGCATTATAACTGACTCCTGGGTAAGGGTGCTATCCAAAATGGAGAAGTCACAGCAAAGCTGAGCACCTCACCCTGGCCTGAGGATTAGAACTTCTGCCTTCATGGATGTGGGCATGGTGGGGCTGAGCGGGATCCTGGTGGAGGAGCCTCAAAGTTCAGGGAGCTGGGTGTTTCTCCACTAATTTCAGAATGTGAAAGTCGTGGGAAGCCATGTGGACGCCACAGCTTCCTTTCTTGGCTAAAAGGTGGAGAAAGAATTCCCTCGAGGCACACCAGTCCATCTGGTCACCTCCTGTGCTTTCTGAAGCCAGTTAAAAAATGTAGCCCTCCTCAACTCCGTCCCTTCCTCTTCTGGCAGGCACAGTGAGTCTTTTGTCTCCCTACTCACACAAGCACCTGCATGGCTTCACAAGAGCATTCAACCCAGTTCTCAGGACTGTGCACACCCACCTGCCCCATAATCTAAGTGAGGGGTGGGGTTGTACCACCACACAGTGTTTCTGCAACTGTGGGAAATACAGTCCATGTTCAGAATCACCTACTGAGTCAGTCTGTAGAAGCACACAGCAAGTGTTTGGTGTGAGCAGAGATGACAGTCTAGGTGGCTAGGAAGTGCTTCCGGTGGCATCTGAAGGCCATAAACATGAGAAACTGCCGGAATCTCGGGGAGGCAAATTATGAGACAGGGAAAGGTCACTAATGGAGCTCTGGCTTTTCTTCTAGGAGATTCTCCAGTAGAAAAATGCCCTAGGAACCTATCTGCCTGAGTCTAAGATAAACTTGAAAATGGAATATTTGGCAGGCCTCAGTGACCACGGCCAGTTGCAAAAAAAAAAAAAATCCATTCATTGCTTTCCATGGACATGGCATGGGGCTGGGTGCACTGAGAGACTGGACACAAATTAATCAGTCCCAGATGATATGATGCTTTCCCAGTTTCCAGAAGGACAGATGGACCCTTAGGGAGTTGGCTTGAGAGAAAGAGCTGGACCATTCACAGGCAGAGTGAGCGTGAATTCAGCTCTCCCAGTGTGCTGTGCTGCTCTCTTCTCTCAGTAAGGAGAGCTTGAATCTCAGATCCCGATATGCACTATCGGTAGATGTAAATGAATGTGGTTATGATTTGCTGAGGGAAACATTCACCATCACCATCTAAGCCTGGGTTGAGTTTGTTTGTTTGTTTGTTTTAAGTCTGTTTTGACTTGTTTTGTTGCTGTTGCTTGTTTTTTATCTTGGTTTTTGAGACACAGTTTTAGCACACAGCCTCAACTGATCTTGAGCTCAGAACCCACCTACTTCTGCCTCCTAGGTGTTGCAGTTACAGAAGTGTAGCACTGTGCCCCACCAACCTCGTTTCTTAGCTTCTGACTACTGCCAACACGTTGACAATTCTTTGCTGTGGGTACCATCAGAGTACTGTAGACTGTTTAACAGCATCCTTCATCTCTACTCAATAGACATCACCAGCACCTCCTCCTCAGCTGTGACAACCAAAACAGACATTGCTAAATGCCCCCAGGGTGGGAAGTTACTTGATTTTCTTTCTTTCTTTTTTTTTTTTTAAATTGAGACCCATACTGTCTAAATGCAGTCACCAGGTGTCTCTCTCTGATGGTCTCCTGGGCCCTGCTGCCTGCTCTCATCTGTCACCACATAACACAAATGACATAAAGAACGGCAAGCTGCCCACACTCTACTGCAGATACTGTTGTCTCTAGGCTGTTTCTCCAGCTAATACACGCTAGCCAATTGACTCACTGTGCTCATTCGCAATACGTTCCCACAGACAGCATTCACCTACAGTCTGATGTCACCACCACCCTCAGAGGAGGCCTGCTCCCATTGTCTGCCCCTCCCTGTGCTCATTCCCTTGGTGCAAAGCTCACACAAGGGTCATGCAGAGGTGACCTGTCCCCTTCAGATGCCCCCCCTCATTGATTCTTGCTTGTCCCTCAAAGAGACGCCCATTGCAAGTTCCGCGTCTCTTCTACCACATGGAAATTAGAAACTAAACTCTTGTCAAAGTACTTCCTGCTTGAAAGGCCTGGAAGGAAGCCAAATTTACTGCCCCACCACACACACACACACACACACACACACACACACACACACACACACCCAACATCCCCTGCAATGACCATTCTGAGCGAATGAGCTGCAGAGAAGATGAGTTCTGGGTGGTCCTTCCAGGGAGACTTTAAATTCACTCTTCCGTTCTGGGGCAAATAAACACCTGTCAGATGCTTACTTGTAGATCACATGGTGTGGACCACAGTATATGGTGTCTTAGGACTGAGTCATCCACAGAGTGACCCACAGTGTATGGTGCCTGAGGGCCCAGGCACTGGTGCTTACTCAGCTGCATCAGAAGCAGCACCATAAGCATCAGAAATCACAGAGAGCACATTGTCTTTTTACTTTGCCAAGTGTGCAGCTATCAGGAGCTGCAAACCCATTCTCCTGCCTTAGGGGTTATGACATGCTGGTCTAGATGCTTGGCATGTTGGGGATGAGAGCCAACAATGGTCAGAGGCAAGCCAATACGCACATGGAGCCACATAGTCTCAAGTCCAGGTTCTAATGGCCCATGTAACTTGTGTTTTTCACATCTGCTGCCTCATCTGGGAAGCTGAGACTGATCATGCTGCTGTTGGTACTAATTCCATCACTGCAGAGTCATGTGATGACTGGATAATGCTCTACACAATGTGTTTGTAACTCCAGAGATCACAGAATGTGTCTGGTGCATGCATCACAGATGTAGATTAGTGGTGGCCCTACAGTTCCTGATGTCAGTCATGTTCTTTTCCAGGTTGAAAAAGTTGAAACCCTCTCCAAGAGGAAAGTGCAGATCCTGAAGCTGCCAGCTTCCCCAGGCACAGACAGTGGTGCTCCTGGACCTGAGGACTTACACGGTATAGGGCTGTGCTGGTGAATACAGCAGCTGGCTCCACCAGCGTAAGTAATTCCTTTCCCCCTTCCTCCTGCTCCTGGCTTGGGTCATCACTAAATGAAAACCAAACAGAAACTACCAGTGCTCCTTTGTTATTGCAGGTTGGGAGCTGGGATGATCCAACTCAGGACTGGAAATTTAATCTCATTCTGCCTCCCAGACCCAGACACTATTAAAGTTTTGTTTGGTCCTCGCTGGGAGTTAGAAGAGCTGCCTGGATGTTTTGTGCCCAGATGATTCTTCTTGTCTCTTATGACAGGCTCTGAAACTGCTCTCTCCTCATAGGAACTCACTGACTTGGACTAAATATATAATTTGTGAAATGGTCTGAGAACAGTAGATATGAAGAAGGACCTTGAGATATTGATGCTTAGTGTTGGAATCAGGACCACCACTGAGCGAGGACCCTAGCGCTGACTTGTGTGGATTCCACTTACCTAACGGAGGAAGATTGGGCCTGTAGAACAGCTCCTGTGGCTATAAGCAAGAGTGGAAGCAATGAAAGTAACTCAGAGTGATCAGGTGCATAGTACTCAAAGAGAAATGCCTCCATCCTGTGCTCAAACCTCTTCCTCGGCACTCTCCAGCTACATGCGTTGCTCAACATCATCCATGGACTAAGGACATGGACATATCCAGGAATATCGCTCTGCTGTGGTAGGGTGATAGAGACCAAGAGGCCACAAAGGGTAGTTTTGAAGGTCCTTATGGTGACTTGAATGAAAATGGCCCCCATGGGCTCGTATGTTTGAACACTTGGGCCCCAGTTGGTGGAACTTTTTGGGAAGGATTAGGAGCATGGCTTTATTAGAGGAGGTGTGTCATTGGGAGTGTTCTTTGAGGCCTCAAAAGCCCATGTCATTCCCAGTTAGCTCTCTTTCTTTGCCTTATGGTTGTTGTAAACTCTCAGCTACTGTTCCGGTACCATGTCTGCCTGCCTGCTGCCATGCTCCCACCATAATGATTATAGACTCACCCTCTGAAACTATAAGCCCCCAATAAACTGTTTCTTCTATAAGTTGACTTGGTCATGGTGTCTCCCATGGCAATATAAAAGTAACTAGGACAGTTCTCCATAGACATAGAATAAGAAATTTTTACACAGTAATTTCTCCATACAGTTGTGGAAGCTGAGTCCCGAGAGCTACAGTTAGCAAGCTAGGAACCCAGGGTGTTAATGGTTGAAATATGAAGACCAACAGGCTTAAAATGAAGGACAACTTGATGTTTCAGATGAGTCTGGAGACAGAAAAAGCCAGCATCTCAGTTTCATAGACACCAGGCTGAATTCTGTTACTCTTGGAAGGGCCAGCCTTTTTATGCTATTTACCCTTCAAATGATTAGCTGAGGCCCATCCACATGGAAAAGTAATCTCCTTTGCTCATCTTAGCAATTTAAACAATATTCACCCCAAATACTCTTACAGAAGCAACCAGGGGGTTTGGCTAGACCATGTCACCTCACAGCCCAGTCAAACTGACACATAAAATTAGCTACGGCAGGATCCAAAATCCCAGAGGAGCTGTCCATTATGCAGTGTGCCACTTATACAGGAGGCTGCTGTGGAGGTGAAACGATCAGTTTCACTAAGCACAGTGCTATTGTGAGAATAAGTCCTTCCTGGGACAGGGGGATGGCTATGTGTGTGGTGTACCTGAAGCAACTACCTGATGCATAGCCCTGGTCCCTCGCTCCACTCGCCAGGAGAAAGAAGAGAAATGGAGCCCTGCATGCCACACTGCAGATCACAAGGTTCACTCATAGTTGCTGCAGGCTGACCTGGGGCAGGATGGGCCAAAACGAAGGGAAACAAACCAGGGAGGGTCCTCACAGCAACTGAGGAGGAAGAAGTATGGTCAGCAAGGGTTCCTGCATGCTTATCTCAGAGCTGACGGAGCATGGGCTAAACTGGACAGAGCGTTTGATTTAGAAAGTATTTTTATTCCATTACCTATTTCTTTATAATGGTGACTCTACTCCCCGAGCCAGAAAAATAAACATCAGCTCTGTAAGACCCTTTGGTCTGATAGAAGAGCATAAACATTTGTAACCTTCTTATTTCAAGCGGCGGGTATTGCTGCCCAAATGGGGGTTCCCTACAGAGCTCTTCTGTGCTGTTAGGCTTCAAGACCTTGCCTTTGTGGGTCAGGAAGAGGAGGCCCATGTGCAGTCTAAACACTGCTCTTCTGTAGATTTGAAAAGGTGAAGAAGGGCTTGAGGTTTTTATTGCTGCCTCCTGATATGGAGGTGTGTTTCCTATTCCGTCTGTGCTATGGCCAGGACCTATATATTGACGAGGTCAGAGCAAGCAGACCAGAATATATCCATCAAAACAGCCTTGGAATTTCTGCCCTTCTTCCTGAGACACGGGGGGAGCTGCAACCCGGCAGAGGCACTGGGAAAGCAGTCTGCATGCCTTCTGTTATTCACTTTCCTTTTTTTTAAGAAGCAATTCTTCCACTTGACCAGATGCCAGTTCCAAATAGAGTCTGCCGAGGCTCTCCTGGATCCACTCACTGAACAAGTCATTGTTTTCGGGGAATTAGGAGTCTTATTCTAAACATGTGGTACCAACTTAGCATGTCCCTCCCTCAACGTGTACCTGGACGCCTCTCTGTGTGTTCTGCCCAAACCCATTTCCTACTGAGAAGAGCACCAGGCCCTTGCGAGCTAGTCACCCTGCTCCCCAGAACAAAGTCTGGGGTAGAGTTGAAGTAGCAACTTTCCATTTGTGTGTGTTTCCGCATAGACCAGACACAGGCGCCCACAGAAGTATGCTCTTCACTCCCCACACTCATCTAAAACACTGTTCATCTTCTCGGAACAGATGAAAAGCCAGAGTGTTTGCAACCCTGAACACCAGACTCCACATCCCTTCCTGGCTGCTAGGACCAAGGCATTCCACAATGCTTCCCTAGCAGTGTGGCCCAAAGCTGTTCCCAGGGAAACCTGCCTATAAGACACTGGAGGAACAAGAAGGAAAGAGAAGCCTGCAGAATTCATTGGGCTAGCTAGTGACCATGTGCTTAAGCCAGGCATGGAATGTGGGATGATATAACCATGTCCTGTTTTCAGTGTCTTCACAAGGGTCCCTGCAATGCTTGTTCTCTAATTCATGCAAGAATCGTAAATTAATATCCCTAACAAATGAGCACTACTGTATCAACACACCACTGGAAAGAAGTGGAAGGCAGTGGATTGCTTGAAGTTTACAGAGCTAAAGACTGAAAACTCTGTGGCATGTTCCACAGCTCTCAGGGTCTGGTTGGGCCAAATTCAGCACCTACACACACACACCCCTCCGTTATTTAAATTATGGCTGAAGAAAAGACATAACATGAAATTTACCATCCTACCACATTTGGAAGTTCACATTTTATATAACCTCTAGAGTGTTTTTCATCTATCCCCATGGAACAGTCACAACCCCCTCACACTGTCTCTGATTTTGAGTATGCTAGATACTTCACAGGTTTGAGAGCACATGGCGTCTGTTCTTTGGGGCCAGCTTAGGTCACTAGGTATAATGTCCTCCCATTTCACCCATGTCATATGAATTCCCCTCCTTTCTGTATAAGAGGAAAATGGAGCTTCACAGGCACCCAGGGAGCTCCTCCATTCCCAGGCCCCCACCTCCTTCTAGTATCCTTGCCTTCAAACTGGAAGAAAACATGACTGGATTTTCTTGGATGGCTCCCTTGGGGATTTTTATACTCACTCTATGCTTATTAAAATGGGATTTTATTATATAGCTATTGGAAATGAAAGCTTAGAGAAGTAGCTATTCCCCCATTAATGTTAGAAGGCCAATATGGTTTAAAGGGAAAGATCTGGGGTGGGTCAGCTGACCCAATTATAGGCCCAGGATGATCCAACCCATGCTTTCTGTCTGCCAGATGAGGAAAGTGGTCATTCAGGTAGTGCAAGCTGCAGGGCCTGAGAGTAACATACCAGCATCTGGACATACCTCAAAGACAAGGTCTCATGTTCTAGCTGCTAAAGCAACAGGGTAGAAATCCACAAAAGAAATGGATGTGTTTCTCTGGAGGGGATGAATGCAATGAGAGGATGGGTACAGTGAGGGATGGGTGCAGTGAGGAGATGGGTGCAGTGAAGGATGGGTGCAGTGAGGGATGGGTGCAGTGAAGGGATGGGTACAGTGAGAGGATGGGTGCAGTGAGGGGATGGGTGCAGTGAGGGATGGGTGCAGTGAGGGATGGGTGCAGTGAGGGGATGGGTGCAGTGAGGGATGGGTACAGTGAGAGGATGGGTGAAGTGAGGGATGGGTGCAGTGAGAGGATGGGTACAGTGAAGGGATGGGTACAGTGAGGGGATGGGTGCAGTGAGGGGATGGGTGCAGTGAGGGATAGGTGCAGTGAGAGGATGGGTGCAGTGAGAGGATAGGTGCAGTGAGAAGATGGGTGCAGTGAGGAGATGGGTGCAGTGAGGGGATGAATGCAGTGAGAGGATGGGTGCAGTGAGAGGATGGGTGCAGTGAGGGGATGAGTATAGTGAGGGGATGGGTGCAGTGAGGATGGGTGCAGGGAAGGATAGGTGCAGGGAAGGATGGGTGCAGTGAGGGATGGGTGCAGTGAGGGATGGGTGCAGTGAGGGATGGGTGCAGTGAGGGATGGGTGCAGTGAGGGATGGGTGCAGTGAGGGATGGGTGCAGTGAGGGATGGGTGCAGGGAAGGATGGCTATAAATGGAGGAATGGCTATAGGTAGGGACTTAGCTCCAAGTGGGGGTGTGGCTGCAAGTAGGAGAATGTGTGTAAATGAAGGATAGCTGCAGATGAGGGGGTCCCTGGGGGTCTTCAAGCAAGTATCCTCATATTCATGAATATGCCCCTGCTTTTCCCTTTTCTGATTTGAAGAGCCCTTGGATTTTCATGAGGAGTTTCTAAACCTCCCTGGCACCCCTGTGACCACTGTGACAGGCCACTGAGCTGTTTGTGAAGAATAGCATTGCTAAGGGCTGAACATAGATAGGCAAGCTGTGGGAGGAAAGGTCTTGCAACTCCAACATCTCTGAACTTCCAATGGCCTGTCCAGCCACCCCTGGATCTCCAGTCACCACAGTTTTCAAAGTGTGGTATTGATGTACCAAAGGTCTATGGTTTGATGGTCCAGCCTGGCTTGGCCCTGGGCCTGCCTCATCCCCATCACGCCTTCTGCAGGAGTTGTTCCTGCTCTGAAGGCCCCATTGTTCCCCTTGTTTAAAGTTATCAAGAAGCAGGAGAAGAACGCAAACCCCATGGAGGGTGGAGGAGTGGAGGAAGGAAAAGTTCACTCATGGTGTGACACTTCTCAAGAGGGGACTCTAGGCTTGTGATCCACCTGAAGCAACCCAGAAGTGATCAGCAAGGGCAGACTGCAGATCTATCAGTCAATCCAAGTCACGTCTTTCTCCACTGACCAAGCTGGGCATCCCTACTCCCCTTAACCAAATGTACAATTTTAATGATGCTAAAATTATGCCTCCCGAAAAAATCCACCACCAAAAGTTAGGTTGTTGTCTTAAAATATCTTTGCCTAGAGAGATGAATCTGGTTCAAAGTATATTTCATAAATCATCTAAAGGGAAGTTTTCTAATCTCTCCATTTCTTTACTGGAGAAGTTCTTAACTGTCCACATGCTACATTACAGCAGGACATGTAATGACCTATGTACCTAGGAAAATGTCACCCCTGGCCTGATGCAGTCAGCCAGCATTGCTGAGGAAACTTGACCTCCTATGTGGTCATTCTCATCTCCTTCCCACACTGCAATTTTACTAGGCAAAGTTGCAGGATCTTTTTCTACAACTGTTTTCTTCATAAACAGCCCATGCACAGTGTTTGGATTGTCCATAATTTCATTGCACCAGAGCTTGCTCCTGAGAAAACAATGCCATGGGGGGGCTCGAAAAACGCAGCTAGAAATAATTGGGGAGTGAATCAGGAGCTGGTGTGATTCTTACTCCTTGAATTCCAGGAAAGTGGGGATGTGGCACAGCCCTGTGTGGAGCAGGCGCCTGGCAGCCTGCCCAGCACACAATGGGCCTGTGATAGCATCACTGGCTCCCTTGGTGAGAGGACAATGGAAGCCAACAGCCAAGCAGGCCCCAAGCTCAGAGCCATCACAGTCAACAGGACAGGCACAGGCACCCACTCCCTCACCCGGAATAAGGATTCAAAATAGGACCTGGCCAGGAGAACTAAAGAGCAGACCCTGGTTCTTTCAGAAGATTTGCCAAATGAGCAGTAAAGCAACTGGGCTTTCCTCTGCAGAACAGATCCTGGGCCTGGGAAAAGAAAGCCACAGCTTGGAGTAGCAAGGAGTTCTGGGAAGAACCTGAGGCCTGGAGCCTGGAAGGCTGATTGTGTCTGCTCTGATTCTTTTGCAGTGCATCACAGGGAGGAAGAGGTGCTTTATCCATCCCCCTCGCCTGACAAGATGAGCAATTCATAAGCTTACAGGCATGGTGGGAATGGAGGACTGTGACTGACTGCTCTGAGGACAGGCAGTGTATGGGCTGGGCTTCCTAATGCTAAGTCCTCCTTGGGAGGTCAGGCAAACAGCCATGATGTGTAACATGTGCCACAACATGTTCTCCTGGGCCACATAGTCTCCAAGGCGGATCAGCCTTAGCATGTTTCACATTGCACACATTTTCATTTGGAGGTCCAGCAATGCTTGAGGGGCAGCCTGGGGTACACCGAGCTGGATCTCAGCATTGATAGACACAGAGGATGGAATTGAGGGTAAAGGTGGAGGTGCCAGGAAAGGGTCCATAGGAGCAGTGCCCCATGGGCCTACTGCTCTGGGATTAGTGGGGTACAGGGTACAGAATGAGTTGGTCCTCCAAATCTTTATGAATGGATGTTTAGCACTTGACCTTTGCCCTGAAGTTTTATGGCTCTAACAAGAAGGAACACATATTGGAAGATAGACTTATTGTTAGGACCAGAATTCCAGGTAATCATTAGAGGGTTACCTGTGATGGGCCATGAGAGCCAGAATGGGGTGCGCCTTTCACTGCTCTTCCTTGAAGGCTCCCTACAGCACCTGGCATCACATTAGCTCAGTGAGTGTTGTTGGATGAACCAATATACACCATGTGCCCCTCATCTCTTGAGGTTCTGGAGCCAAGAACAGACACTGGAGGGGCCAGCTGTGGTCAGGCCTTTCCAGGTTGGACTATAACCTGACAGGTAATGTTTTTCCGCCTCATGTCAGCTTTCTGGGTTTCCAAAAATGACCAGTGTGGTGTCCCTACTTCAGCCCCAAGTGGCGTGAGTATGTTGCTGCATGAACTTGAACCTGCAGAGCATTGGACTGGACAGACTCATACTAAAAACTGGCCTATGTTTCAATGCAAAGGACACTGGGTTCAGAACTACGAAGCACTTTAGCTGATTTTCAGTCAGACCAGCTTCAATTTTGCACAATAAACAGAGTATAGAACATCTGTCCTCAGGTTTCAGGAGCTCACTCTAATGACAGACAACAGTTCTATACCCTGAACCAGAGTTCAAAACGACTAATAGGATGGAGGGTCCTGCAAGCATCAGTTTGATAGTCATTAAATTCTAGGGAAAAATTACATGATGCTTATTTTATATATTTATTATCTAAGGTTCAGAAAACACAATAAATTGATAGGTCTATAGCTGGTTGCAAAAGTTTATATATGACTCAATTCTTTTCCATTGACCAATGAGTCTGTTTTTACGCCTTAAAAAAACCTGTAGCTCTGTAGTATGGCTTGAAACCTGGGATAGCAACACCTCCAATCACTTTAGTGTTATTCAGAATTATTTCAGCTGTACTGGGTCTTCGATGTTTCCAAATGAAACTTAAGATTTTCTTGTCAGTTTTTGTGAAGAAATGCATTGAAATTTTGATGAAGATTGCATTGAATCTGTGGATTGCTTATATTAGGATGGCCATTTTCACAAAAATTAATCCTACCAATCCATGAGCATGGGTGATCTTTCTACCTTCTTCAATTTCTTTTTTCAGTGCCTTACATTTTTTTGTTGTGTAAGTCTTTTACTTCCTTGGTTTTACTTATTCCCAGACAGACAGGCATTAGGTTAATGTGAATTGCCATCTATACATTAGGAAGGCTACTAATTTTTAAGGTCATAATTCTTCACTGTAAAAACATGTTAGTTTGAACATAACCCCAAAATTGTCAAGTAAGACAGAATATCAGTATACCCATTGCCTTGGCCTAGAAAAAGCTAGAATCTACATATTGATACGTGACTTCGCACATGGAATTGCATAGTTCCCATGATCTTAGGCTAACACCTTCATTCTCCATACCTGTACCTTTCCATGTAATGTATGTTGTCTCTCCACCTCTCAACGTTTCACTCAGTTATCAGGTCATAGAAGACAAATGTTTCCCCCCAGGCAGGAGCAGTCCAAGCTCATGCGGTCTTTGCTATGCCAGTGTTGGCTTATTTCTCAACCAAGAGGCCCTGGCTTTCGTTGTTAAAGTCATTCTCTTTATGGTTTAGTTTGGATAATTCTTTTTCCAGTCCACCAACATCGTCTTTTCTAACTCACACAACCTTAAATCTACCTATTAAACTTTTCATTTTAGATATAATAATTTGTAGTTCTAAAAAAATGGAGTCATCCCACTTTCTCGTTTCTGTGCCCCTGGTACGTCACCCCTGCTGGGCAGCCATTCATCTCACCTTCTCACTGAAATCTCTGAATACATTTGTACCATCTGCTCCAAAGTCCTGCCCTGTTGTTAAAGTAATTCTTGCTCTTGATGTAGACTTCTTTCTAGGAAGTATTATCTCTTGTTCCTTCTTCCCTAGCCTCGCTATTTTTTATAAGTTACATGATTGAAAAACTAAATTTCATTTTTTCCTTTAAAAAGTACTAACTTTTGTTGTGACAGGCATTCAATTTATTGTAGAATGGCATCAGTGTTCCCAGAACTGATTTTAAGCTCTTTCAAGGTGTCTTAATAAACATAGCCCTTACTGAAGGGCTGAAAGAGTCCACACCTACAGCATTGCCTACCTAAGGACTCACTCAGTTCACTTCCCTAATCTTGGTGGTTAGAATTATTCTAGAACTATGTGTCCTCTGCAATCTCCCTTCAGCTCTTGGTTTCCTATGAGCTAACCAGACTCTCAGGCCTCCCTTATGTAAGCAAAGTTCATATTCAACCACACTCAAAGGGATTCCTAAATACAGTGCTCCACAAATTCCATACATTTCCATGGCTTTAACACCAAACTGCTTCCTCATTTGGCTCAAATCCTTCCTTCTGCCATAGTTTAGAAAGACCCTGCATGTAGAAACCAGCAAGAACAAAGCTTGCCCCATGCTCCCTTTTGATAAAACCACAGCCATGTATTTATCATCGCCATCCTTAACCTTGAAGTGGTTATTGGCGCTGTTCTCGCCTTCAACCTTTTGAGCCTCATCAGCTGCCATATAGAAGCAGTATGACCACATGTCTGTGAAGGGCATGTGGACAACATGGAAACAAATGGCCACAGCTGTGTCTCAGGTGCTTCAGCTGAGGCAGTTGGGACCTCTTCAGAAGGTTTTCACCAACATGTCCATCCACCTCAGTATTCACTGGGCTATGACTCAGTGAAGCTGAACATCCACTCAATGACAAGTCCTCATACTAGTATTGCACAGTGGGTCTGAATATAGATAGGTATGTAGATGCAGTGCCCGGGTTAAGTTTTTATACAGGAACAAAACGCAAAATGCTCACAATTCAATTCACTTAATTTGAAATATATTTGCTTCTGGCTTATTGCCTCTTTGAGGTTTCTTTTTTTTTTTTCTTTAGGAAGAACAAGAAAATGTTATTCTAGTATCTCTCAGGACAATACAATCCCACATCAGTTCCAGGCCCTGTTGGTTACCTTGGCAAGTTTCTAATATTTCCTTTGGCATCTCCATGACTCAATTGGGAGTGCACAAATGGAGATCAGCACTTGGATCAATGACTAACTCAGCGGAGGCATGGGAGAGTTAAGATGGAAGCAGTCCAGAGGGGAAGAAGAAGAGACTGGAGCTAGGCATAGGCTATGTAATGAAATTCTGTTCTGGATAGTTTCAATCGATGAGAAAACTGAACTGATTTTGTTTTCACTAATGTGTGTTTATCATTTACATATTACATTAAAAATAACCTTATATTCTCTAGCCTATTTCTACTTCTGACTTCATAGAGATTTTATACATTATGACAGATTTTAATAAAATTGTATCTATCGTAGAGAATACCCCTCTTAGTTTTAACTCTGCTGGCATCTGTGAAACAAATTTTTAAAAATTTCATCTGGTCTTAAATTTATGGAATGTCTTGGTATTTTTTTTTATTCATTTACTCATTGGAAAGTTCTTCTTCCTGTATACTCAGCATTAATATATTTTCTAATTTTACTTATTTTTATTTTGTCCATATTAACTTTATTTTTATGGGAAATAAAAGGGATTACTCAAAAATCACTTTCACATTATTACAAATTCTTCCCACCTCATTTTATTTTATTTTATTTTTTGATTTTTGATCATTGTAATAAATATATATTAAGAAAACTGCACTTTATTACAACACACTCATGTACTAGCATCTATCACCTAAAATTTCAACACCAAAATGTTCATCAAATATTGAAAATAAAAGACAAATTTTAACTGTCAATCTTACATAGTTTATCATGTTATTTTACACATTGAATTTGTATCAGGAGAGATTCAGTGCTCCCAGCTGATCTTCCTGCCCATATTGTAGTTCTTAAAAGTTAAGAAACTAAGTACTTTAACAAATTAATAACAATTAATATTAATATTAGGCCAAGAAACAAGTTTTTTGTATCTATTTTAGCATGGCTTTATTAGCTTTAACTGTATCCCACTACATCTGACATAGTTAATTTAAGTAAATATATTAGAGATTAAAAATTAAACTAAATTAAACTTTAAAAGATTAAAGATTCTTTTTTTTTTTTTTTTTGGAGCTGAGGATCGAACCCAGGGCCTTGTACTTGCTAGGCAAGCACTCTACCACTGAGCTAAATCCCCAACCCAAGATTAAAGATTCTTAAAATTATGCTACCTTATCTTATTTATTTATTTTATGTGTATGAGTTATTTGGCTGCATGTATGTCTGCACCACATGCATGTTTGGTGCCTACAGAGGCCAGAAAAGGGCATGGAATGCCCTGGAACAGGTGTTATAGGCAGTTGTGTGCTACCCGCTATGGGTGCTGGGAACTGAACTCCAGTTTCCCACAAGAGCAGCAAGTGCTCTTTACTCTGAGCCATCCGTGCAGCCTCTCGTGTAACTATTAGTTATGAAGTTTCTACCATGGACCAAGAACTAACAGAGCACACAGAAACTCCTCCCCATAGGTACAGCAGTCTAGGGAGAGCCCGTGGGGAGCTGGAGCTGACTCAGATCATTTCACAGAAATGAATCAGTCAATGGACTGCTGTGTTTAAGCACAACCATCCCTCTAATTCGCCATCATGGGCATGTTTGCAGCAGCACAAAGCGGTACCCATCAGGACCCCCTCCCAGCTAGTGCAGATCTATCAGTTGTTAAACATTTCTCAGAACGTTACCAGGCGAGTCAAACAGTAAGAGGCATATCCACGCATATATTAGTTTTACGTGCAAGTTATATACTTAAATGTATGTCCGGTGGTGAACAGGACAATGCTCAAGAGGAAATTAAGACAGTGATATGAGGCAGGAAGGCTAAGAGTTAGTCAGAGGTGGGATGGAGTTGTGGAGAATTGACCGAGGAAGAGCTCTCTAAGCTGCTCGGTCACATTGAAGACTGAAGGAGGCCATGGCACAGATATGCCTGGGTACTGAGTGCTGTGGGTAGGTCAGTCTAAAACACTGTGGAAGGGACAAGCAAACAAGCTTTTGGCTGAGCAGGCAGACCCTCCACTCTTGTGGGTGGAAGAGCAGAGGTGTGAAAAGAAGCCAGGGAGTTGCCTAATCTTCCTGAGGAGAAGGCACTTTCTGAGCAGATAGAAAGGTGGAGACAATTTGGTTTTCCTCCTGTAAGGGAAGAGAATTGTCCGTAGGGAGGGAGATTCTCCAAGAAGACTCCAGCTATGAGCTGGAGGGAGACTGGATGTATAGGAACTAGTGTGTGAATGGTGACTCTAGGGAAGGACATGCAGTTCAGAGATCTTCAAAGCCGAGAGTCACCCGAGCCCAGAGAGGGAGTCTGTGTAGAACTGCATGCACCTGGACACTTACCTGGCTGGGTCTGCTGAAACTTCACCTCAGCCCAGGAGACCCAACATTGGATTTACCGCAGCAGAATCATTCCAGACTCCCCTGACAGTCACTGAGAAGGGGGATAGGCAGGAAGTTCAATAATTCAGAGCCTGAGAGGACATCAGGACTCATCATGTGAGTCTGTGGACACTTTAAGTAAAGGCTGGAGCTGGCATGGGGGGTAGGGGAGTAGAGGGGTGAGAGTAGGAAGGAGGGTAGCAGGGGGTGTTGTTGGGCTTCCTTCGGCATGTCCAGGTGGAAAATAACATCAAGTCCAGCACCCCATGCTCACCCTCAACCTAGCTCTGCTGTGTGAACATGTAGGGATAATGAGGACCCCTCCCAAATGTGCAAAGCTGTTAGTTAGTCACACAAGGAAATCTGTGGTTGAACTGTGGTTTAGTGACAGAACTCTGTGAATGTACACTAAAATACTAAGATTAAAATTTCAAAATAAGAAGGATGGAAGTCATATCTATAAGGAAATATCTTGAATATTAAACAAATACAAAAGCATAGCAGCTCCAGGGGGTGAGCACAGGCAACTAGGGCTTGGAAATGTATCAGCACTTCTCTTTATCCTGTGTGCTCAGCTAATCCATATCCCTGGATTTACCTAATCGATTCTCTTGCATCAACTTCTCTTGAACTATTGACTCGATGCCTTTGATCTGGGGCTGATTTTCCACTGTGCGCTTGTTCTTTGGATGACATTTTTTCTTTTCCCAGGTTCCCCAGGAACACCTGCAATGTCCTCTAGTGGTAAAGGCATGGATCCTCCTCTGGCCCTGGGCAGTGCTGCCCACTACTGCCTCTGTTCCCAAAGCTCTAGAATTGTTCCTTGCATTCTAGCTGTGGTGCATTCTTAGAAATCCAGGGATTGCTCAAGACATCCTGCAATTTAAGTTGCATAATAGCTGTGGGTTCTGAGCTGTGCTTGGGGCGTGTTTGTTTTCAAATGGTTGTTCTTAAGGCTTGCTTTCTTACCAGTTTTTTCTATCTCCCAGAAGTCTCTCTCCTTTGACTTCTGACCATTTGCTTTGATTTTACAGATACCAGGAATTTCTCCTACAGAAAGCTACCAGAGACAAATGCTACCCAAAAGCCACTTTGAGTGGGAGACTCATTAGAGTACCACTGGTGATACTGAGAGACATATTTTAAATGAAGTGTACTAGTGACGGTATGGTGAACAGCTCAAAGAAGACATTAAAAGGGCCTCTGCAGAATGTGAGTGATGATGCATAGGCTTCCTATGCCTTAGTACTTTGACTAGCAATGTCTCCAGGCCACTGGAGTTCGCCATGCCCTATGCCACACAAAGGCTGCACTCTCTCTGCTGCAGCTACCTTACCCAGTAAATAGGTGCTTCTCAGAGGTGAGAAAACAGTCTTTGTTCTCGATTACTTCCCCTGTATCTACCACTGGACCAGCAGGAGCCATAAATATAGCAATGTCCACTGGAAGAGTGTAATAAAAGATATGTAAAAACAGAGCCCCTACGAGAATCCATACCATCTCAGCCATGAAACTGAGTTGCTCTCTCTGTATTCTTTTGTATAAACTATTTCTGGTGCATGACCACTGAGGTGCTCGCTCAAAGATCATATTTCCAAGAGAAAGAATTATAAGCATCCCAAGGTGAAAAGATCTGGTTGTATTTTTTGAATTTGCATAATGGTCCATATCCAGAACCTGGTAGGGTTGATTACCAGAAGAATCTACCAAGGGAGAAAGTGCTGTTTGGATTTATTTTTGTAAGGTTCAGCTCAGTACAAATCTCTCTTAAATAGCAGATCTCAAATTATCCTGTTTCTATGGAAACTTATTTTTTTAAGCCAACATCATAATCACTCCTCCTAAATCAAGCCATTGACTATTCAATCAAATGAATTTAGATGCCGCAATGATATATAGCATCTGAAGAGCACTGAAGCCCAAGACAGAATGAACTGCAGGAAGTCTAGAAGAATAATTGTTTCTCAAGTTTACTTGTCTTACAAATGGTTTTCCTCCTCTTGTCACTTAACAATTTCTCCTTGACAAGACTTGACTGAACTCATGCAGATTTTCCTCCAAGGAAATAACCCACTTGGGTAGCATGAACTTTGAAAGGTCACATCTTTTGGAGTTATCTGCCGCCAAAAAAGAATGGTTCCCATTTATTTTTCAAGGTGGAAGGGTTTATTTTTTTCCTGTTCATGAAATTAAAAATGCCCAGAGTAATTTAGCTCAGACCAGCCAAACAAAAAAGTCATGTTTAACCATCACTAGGCCCGGAATGCCTGAGGCTGCAAGGAAAACTATTTGACACCTTCTTTTCGTAGGCAGGCTGTCAAATGATAGATTTTGTCTTAAAACTTAAACCATGCTTTTCCACTGCAGTTTCTGAACTGAACAACTTTAAAGCAGAAAAGGCAAATTGTTCTCAGGGAATTGTAAGTGAGCATGCTAAGCAAGCGGTCTCAAGTCCTTTTGGATTAATTTCTAACAGCTAAAGAGAAAACTGGGCAACTAGTAGCTTAGCTTACACGTAAAAAAGAGTCATAGTTGATCTTTTGAAGCTCGGGTGGGTGTGAAATTGCAGGTGAGCAGTACTGTACAACTTACAAAGGAAGTTTCTAAGGATTGACCCCATTTTATTTTTTTTAATATTATTAAAAGATTTTCTATTCATTTTACATACCAAAGATTCCCTTCTCCTCCCTCCTCCCTCACCCCAGCCTTCTCCCCATTCCACCCCCCATCCCCACCTCCTCCAAAGCAAGCTCTCTCCTGGGGAGTCAGCAGAGCCTGGTACATTCAGTTGAGGCAGGTCCAAGCCCCTCCTCCCTGCACCAAGGCTGTGCAAAGTGTCCCACTATAGGCACTGGGCTCCAAAAAGCCAGCTCATGCACCAGGGATAGGACCTGATCCCACTGCCTTGGGGCCCCCAAAACAGTTCAAGCTGAACAACTAGGATTGACCCCATTTTAAACAACCCACAGAGACTAAGGACCAAAGTGGGATGAAGGAACATATCCATGGAGACCCACAGTCCCACTTGGTGAGGGCCATGTAGTGATACTCCTCGAAGGGATACACCTTGAAGGAATTATCCAAAGAGAGGGTCCCCTTGGGCTTGCTGCCTGACTCGTACCTGAGACATCTCAAGTGACCTATACATAGATAGGTCAGACATAGGTGAGCCCACTCAAGCAGAAGCCAGAAACATCTGCCTGGGGAGAAGAAGGGCCTAGATAGAAGGAGATCTTTGGTACCAGCAGGTTATGGGTTCCAGGAGCCCTGAGAACAGTAACTGCCATGAACACTCAAACCTCCTATAAGACAGTGTGTAGCACTGCTGCTTTGCTCTGTTGAGGCAACGGTAGCAAGAAAAAAGTCTGTACAAGTTAGTACCATGGACATTTTTTTTTAATTTCTGATCCCTGCTTGTTTCCTGTGGTTATGGAACTTGTAGATGTTAAACTGTTTACATTTTGAGGGGAATCCCCACAGTTGGGTTGTTTTTTGTTTGTTTGTTTGTTTGTTTTAATGAATGAATTTGGATTACTCTAGAGGACAAAGCAGGTATTTTAAATACAGAATTTTGTGCTAACACAAAAAGTTTTCAAGCTTGGCATGTCATCCCATACTTTAAATTATATCACTCAGAAGCTGAGGCAGGAGAATTGTGAATTTGAAGCCTACCTGGAAATAAAGGGAAGAAAGGAAAGAAAATGGAAAGGAAGGAAGGAAAAAAGATAAAAAGGAGGGAAGGAGAGAACTCCAGTCCCAATGTTAACATAGACACACTTAGTAATGTTTACATGCTTGTGAAACAGTGCGTGGGATTGCTATATCTCCAAAATTGGGTTCCTCACTTTACTGGGATTGAAAATACCTTGGGATTTTGGCCTCAGTAAATATTAGCATCTGTTCAATAATATGACTTACTTTGTTGAAGAACTGATATAGCTTCTAGTAATACCAGATCTTTTCTCAGGGTTTCTTACTTCTCTTATGTAAATACTAGTCCCCTAATTTTGTAATACACTATATCAAGAAGACCCCCTAATTCAAAATAATATCAAGCCATTGGTATCTATTTCAAAGCCCAGATCCTTGAAAGGGGCAGCTGAGAGAATATTGGGTGTATTCTATAGTATATTAAAATGGTTTTACGTCAGAGGGAAGGACATTAGACTAGTAACAGTGACCAGGAAGCAGCTAACTTATAGCACACTTAGGCAGTCTGACATGATGCTGAGTACCTCAATACAACATCTCACTCGATGCTAAGATGCAGGCACTTTTATTAGACTGATTCCAAAGAGGAGGAAGCTAAGGCTCAAAGAATGAGTGACTTAACCAGAATTACAAATGGGATCAACAGTGGGGAGTCTCTGACTGTAACTCTTCTTGTTACAACTCTGTCACAAACAATGCTACTCTTGGGGCTGTCCCCAAGAAAGTGGAGAATTCTTACCCTTAGGACAGGAGGAGCCATTGCCATTCTTACTGGAATTAATGCCACAAGCGATGAATTTCTAAAGAAGATTTTCTAAAAATGAAAAACACGTTGATAGTTTGAAAACAACAAACAGGATGTGTTTTTTCCTGTTAGAGGCAGAAGTTGTGTGGTTATACCCTAAGTTAAAGTTATTGTGTGACACTTTCTCATCACTGTGACAAGAACCTGGCAAAAACATCCAAAGAGATCAAGGATTTATTTCTGCTTGCGAGTTCAGGGATACAGTCCATCATGGCAAGAATGCCCTGGCATCCAGGCAGTCCCTTCCATGGTGGTGAGAATGTAAGGTGGCATTTCCTTCCATCTTGCAAGTAAGCAAACAGAACTAGAGCCCTCGGCCCCCAAGCTTCCACTGCCTCCTAAATCAGCACTGACAGCTGAGAACCGATGTTCTAGATGTGAAGACCTGCACGTACATTTCAGATTCATGCCAGCATGTTCTCCCTCTGCCTGTGTCATGATCCAAAACACAATCAGTACAATTTCAAGAGTTTGCAATGTTTTAACCACCTCAAACTGTTCCAAAGGCCAAGGGCTCTGCTGAGATTCAAAGCAAATTCTTAACTTTGAGCCCCTATAAAATAAAAGGAACTAGTTACATACTTCCCATAAATGGCACAGAATAAGCACCCCACCCCAAAAGGATAGAAGAGGAGGATATGAAGAAAGGCTGGGCCCAAGCAAGAATGAAACAAGGAAGGAAAAACGAAACCCTATGGCACCATATCTGCCCTCTGGGTCTTGTGGCGGCATTCCTTGAGCTCTGACAGGTTTGGGGTGCCACACCCCTGGCCTTGCTACATGCTCAACACGTGGCCTCTCTCTTGGGCTGACTCCACCCAGCTCCTCCAGCTTTCTTCGGGAGAATCCAGCTATCTCCATTGCAACTCGGTCTTCCCCTCACAGAGGCATACCTTAGCCCTTCAGGGTTTCCAGCTCTGATACACATTACCTGGCTTTCTCACCTCCTGCCCATCCCCTCAAATTCTTAGCATAAACCCCATCACTCTGGAACTTCAGAGATGATTAAACTATTACTCAGTAATAAAGAATAAACATTGTCAGCAAGACGGAACTATTATTGGCCTAAATGTTAACTCACAACATAGCCTCAAGCTCTATAAGCTTGAGGTCATAGAATGACAACTGTAAATAATAAATGTATGGCCACAGAGCAGGAAAGTGATCATCAGAATTGATGTCAAGGGTGGGTAAGACAGTTGGTGACAATCTAAAAGTGTTCCCCACAGGCTCACATGTTTGAACACGTGGTCAGCAGCTAGTGTGGCTATTTTGAGTGATCACGGGACCTTGGTGCATGTGTTCTATCTCTCTCAGCCTCCTTATTTGTCAGGAGGGGAGGACCTGCTGTCCCATATTCCCACCGCTGTGAATGGAGCTGCAGTAGCTGGTGTGCCTTCCTGGTACCACGCATTATACTCCCCACTGAAGACAGATGGAACCCTTCTTCCTGTAAGTTGCATCTGTCACGTGCTTTTCACAGCCATGAGAGAAGTAACCTATCCCCAAACTTGGTAGTAGGGGTGGTATCCTTGCCATACACCTGATTAAATGTTTTCTTTATAAGAGTTGCTGTGATCATGGTGTCTCTTCACAGCAGTAGAAGACTCTAAGACAGTTGGTAAGAGAAATGTGGATGAGTTAGGCAGTGCAGGCTAGAGAGCCCTAGAAGGTTGCTGATGGGCCATTCTGGTAGGAACGCAGAAGACCAGAATGCTCATAGCAATGCAGGCAGTAAACACTGCTTGAGAGTTCAGCGAGGAGCAAGACTTCTCCTGGAAATGGACCAGTGGCATCCATGTTATTCTGTCACTGACCCTGGCTATGTTCTTCCCATGGTGTGAAAAACTGTGATACTGAAAATAAAAGAAATGGGCTAATTTATCTGGCTAAGGAAATCTCAAGACAGCAGATGACTCAGGCCATGACATTGTTACTCTGGTCACTCTAGTTTCCTTCCTGTTGCTGTGATGAAACACTCCAGGCAAAAGCAACTTAGAGGAGGAAAAGATTGATTTGGCTTACACTTCCAGGTCACATTCCATCATTGAGGGAATTCACAGCAGGGGCTAAATCAGGAGCTTAAAGCTGTAACCAAGGAGAATGCTGCTTGCTGACTTACACTCAGCTTGCTTCCTTATATAGCCCAGGCCTACCCGCCTAGGGAATGGTGTCACCCACAATAAACTAGGCCCTCCTATGTCGATTATCAGCTAATAAGATCCTACATGCCTGTAGATCTATCTGGTAAAGATAACCACTCAACTGTGGTCTTACCCCATCCCAGTGATTCTAAGCTGTGTAAAATTGACAGGTTGACATTTAAGGTTAACTAGGACACCGAGTTTAGCCATATTTGCAGTAAGTGAGGGGGGAAAAAGTGAAGTCAAAAGATGCCCCACAAGTGCAGTGTGTCAAGGAAAGGGTGAAAGCATTTCAAGTTGTAAACAAAGCGGCTGTGTTTGCTAAAGAGGCTAGTGCCCTGAAGAGAAACCACAGGCTCTAGAGTGCAACAGGAATTTCACCTTGAGGGTGAGTTACTACCCACAGAAGTCGGGGGGGGGGGGGGGGGGGGGCTGTAAAACTGAGAGGTTTCAAACTTTTTTCATTTTATAGATACTGCCCAACAAGACAGAGCTGAAGGTACCTGCTGGGAAGTAAGAGTTCTGCAAACGTGCAAGACCCCCACAAATGGCTGCATCTCAGGCTGACGGGAGAACTCAGCATCTGACCCTCTGGTTGTATTTCATATTAATGTTACTATGATGACTTTCTGTTGCTTGGTGTAAATTTCTTCAAGGTGTTTGTTCTATGTCTTTAAATTTTTTCATTGTCATTTTACTTACTTATTTTTAAATATGTTTTAATTGAAATAGAACTACATCACTTTCCCCCACCTTTCCTCTCTCTAGTCCCCCCTGCATACCCTCCCTGCAGCCCCTCCCATGGCCCCCCAACTCTTTTTCTCTTTCCTTGATTATGATTGTTAAATATATATTCATATATGTATATGTATGTGTGTGCACAAATACATAAATACAATCAGTTTAGTCCATCTTTGTTGTGTGTGTATGGTTTCAGGTCCGACAGCTCTTCACTGAGTAATCAAAAGGGGGTACTTCCCTGGGAAAGGTTAATTCTCTCACTCCCAGCTGTATTAGTTGCCTGTAATGCTTTGTCTAGGGATGATACCCTGTGAAATTTCCCCCTTTCTATGTTAATATATCCATTGATGTTGCCATGTTTTGAGCTTGGTTTTGCAGCCATTTCTAGGAGGCACTATTTCACTGCAGGCTCCCTGGGTATCCGTTTCTTACAGTCTTTCAGGCCCCTCTTCCATTTTATTTCAGGAAGATGGTTAGGAAAGAGTTTTGCTTTACTGAAATCAAATATATAAACCTCTCAATTTGTAATTTAAACTTAGTAGTCACATTGGAGTTATTGCTATTTGTATTTATCTTATTTGGTGTTTTCTCTTCCTGTTTTTTATCCATTATTTCTTTACTTCTTTTCTATTTCCTTTCAAATATTTAGCTTTTCTTAATTTGTTTCCCTTCGATGAATTTGGACTTTGCATTCTATTTTTTAATTATGCCCAAATTTACATTTTATATACTTAGTTTATAATATAAAGTTGATCACTATTTTATCTTCATCCTAAACAATAACAAATATAATAAAAGAAGCCACTTCCAATTTGTGCCTTCGACCTACCAGATCAGAATCTGCATTAGCCAGCTTTCTGTCACTATAATGAACTACCTGAGGCAATTAATTTATAGAGAATAAAGTCTACTTCAGATTATGGTTTGGGAGGCCAAACAGTCTAATTGCTTTGGAAGCAAAAAGAAGAGCTCTCATCACAGCCTCCCTCAAAGGCATGCCCTGTGCAACTTATGGACCTCCCAGCAGGTTCTGTCTCCTAAAAGTCCACAGCATGCCCACTCAGGAGCCCAAGCTTTTAACACAGGGCTGTTGGGGACCATCCTGCGTCAAGCCATAGCATTATCACAGTTGCAGCTACTTTACAAACATTCCAAATCTCCCCCAGTATCTTTTATACATTTTCTAATATGTGAGTTTGGGGATTTTGTTTGTCATTTGTGCTGCTGTGGTTGTCAACCAGCTCCTACTTCAGAATCGGTCCCTTCCAGTTGCACCCCACCATCCAGTGGAAGAAACTTCCAGTCACTGGCTTTCTGGCCATTCTTGTGGTGTTTGCTTATTAATTACAAGTTAGTTTTGTCTTGTGTACACATAACTGTCTTTGTAAGGGTTATAGTTCTTTCCCTAACAGTCTCCGGTCTTTATTGATTTGGTATACTTCTATTTTCCCTCATTTTGCTTAGATCCTGAAAATGTATTCCCTTAAGCCTGAAGGACATTATTTCTTCAGATACTTCTGTTTCTCTTGCTTTGTCCTTCCCTTTCATTCTTCACACCACAATGAGTCAATCCCCGTCCCCTCATGCCCTGTAGCTGTCTCTTCCATTATTTTTTTTTTTAATTTGCAGCATCCTAATGCCTTGAACCCTGCTTTCCCATTTTCTAAGCCTCCAGCCCGCTCAATCGATACCTCATCCTGCCACGGAATTCTTATTTTCAAGGACTATACTTTCCGACTTAGGACTTCTACCTTGTCTTTGTTCAGATCACTTCCCCCGTTAACACTTGACTGTGCTTGGGTGTCTTTGTCTCCGGGGTGCTTTGTAGTCTCAGGTGCCTGCACTTGCTGCAGACTGGCTAGCTCTCTCTCAAGTGTGGAGACACTGGGCTGCTCACTGCTGCCTCAGCTGTCCTGCTGTCCCTCACTCACTTGTATGGTGGTCTGTAACTCTGATCACCAGGGCAGCTTGTTTTAATGCAGGGCTCTCTTGAGCCCAGCCCTGTGAAAAGTTCCCCACAGTGGTAATTTCACATTTACTTCCTCTGAAAATACAGGATTTAATGGTCTTGAACGGGTATTTAATTCCTCTACTTGGGGCTCCTACAGCCGGCTGGCTGTGACACAGACTGCACACCGGTGTGTGTACAACCTGGTGTTTCCATCTTTCACGGCAGATACTTTGTCTTCCTTTCCTCAGAAAGCAAACGGTTTTCTTCCACAGCTTCCATCCTCAAAAGCATAGACCTCCCTGGGGAGCAGACCCCAACTCCCCAACTCCCCAACTCCTTGGAGCTCATCTCCACCTCACTGGATGCATTTCCTTCCATAAGACACCTTGGGGACTTTCCTACATGGATTGTGGTTTCTTGAGTATAGGTAAAAAAAAGAAGGGTCCAGCTTTTGTCAGGCATCCCTCTTGCTCCCAGCCCTATTACACACAATTCTATATATGTCACCTTGTCATTTGTATCCGTCACTTCCCTGATAAAAGCAACTTAGGAAAGCAAGGGGGGGGGGGGGGTTGGGGGAGAAGGAATATGACCAAAATATATTGTATGAAATTCTCAGAGACTAACAAAAGCTTTTTTAAGGAAGAGGATGTTTTGGCTCATGGTGTGAGAGGACAGTCAATTATGGCTAAGAAGGCATGGGATAGGGTAGTGGGGAGGTCGCTCACACCAAATGTGCAGCCAGGAGGCAGAGATAGACAGACATGCTGGTGCTCAGTTGGCTTTCTCTTTTTGTGTGGTCATGGCACTACACACACTTCCATTCTTCCCACCTCAGTAAATATTTTCTGAAATACAGCCAGAGATTTGTTTCCTAGGTGATTTTCTATTCTCTCAAGTTGACAAAAACAATTAGCCATCATATCAGTCTCTATAAAAGCCCTTTGAGGTAGGTCTATGGACCCACTTTGCAGGAAGTAAACTGATGTCTGTAGACAGTCAAGACTCATCTTGTGAGGCGCCATTTGGATCTATCTTCCATCCAGCTAGCCACATATTTTCTCTTCCTATGTTTGTCCCTGTGTCCAAATTGCCTGTCCTTGGTCACAGTGCTTGTGAGGCAGAATGTAGGTGAAAGGCCACTGCCACTCAGGAAATATCTATAGCTCAGAACATGTATGAACATTCTGTCCTGCTGTGCAAACATGACCCCACTCTGCATCAGCAGCAGCTCCCAAAGCTGGCTAGATGTTCTAGTTATGGACATTGATTAGAACCACTGAATCCAAACCTTCAACTTAACAAATACCCATGAGACTTAGATTGTACTGTAGTCTTAGGAGCACCAGCCTAGAAATAATCTGGTCTGTATGTTAGAAGCTGCAGCCAGGATTGGAGAGAGTTGTATGACACAGGTCTGGGAGAAGAATTCAGGGTTCTCACTGCCTTGCAAGTTGTATCACTTGAACTTGAAAGATCTCTCCCTTGAGGAACCCACATGCAAAACATGAATTAGCCTCACTCTGTTCTCGGGCTGAAGATGTTGACCAGCTATCTAAACCTAGCGTTCCTCAAATCATTGTCCTGGCAAATACTAGCCTGCTCTTCAGTCTGCTGGGACACCCACCATTCAACGGACTGGATGAATGGATGGATGGATGGACAGACAGGTAGATAAGGCAAATAGCAACAAGACCCAGGACCTGTGGCCAAAAGGTTAAGAGCATGGGAAACACAAGATGTAGAAAGGAAGCCAGCCACATGTGTACAGTGTTACTTTACTAAGTGAGCACAAATACATCAAAGTCCCAGGCATGGGCACTAAGGGAAACCAAGGGAAGTAAATCACCGCCTGCATTAATTCAGGCTCTTATGGCCAACACCATGAGCCAGGAGCAATAAGAACAGAAATGTGTTTTCTTGTAGTTCAAGTGTGAGAGGCCAGCTTCTACTGAGGCTGCTCTTTTAGACATGCAGATGGCATCATCTGACTCCTTATGTCTTCCTGTAGCCACCCATCTGCATGTGTATGTGTCCTTATAAGACCACCAATCATGCTGGATTAGACATGCTAGAACAGTTTTAATTTACCTTTCTAAGTGCCAAATCACCAACTGCGCCCACCAGAGACCCACTTTTCTCAGGAGAGGGGGGCAGAAAGCTGCTTTCCTGTGGGTGCTGTGTTCTTCGGGGATTTCTTCCTCACCTTTTAACCACTCTGTCTTTTCCAAGCCCTGTGAATAGGGTGCTAGGTGGGAAAGGAACTACATAAGCAAGTAGACCATGTGAGTGTGCGAACATTTTCTTCTTGGTTAAACCCAGTGTTTTCCTCCAAGAATACTTCAGTTTGTCTCATCTCCTGCTCGGGATGTTTCTGCTCAGGGCCTGTACTTTAGCTCAGGACAAACTCCAACCCAGTGTCGTTTTTGTTGACTGTTTTGTTTTGACCCTGTGGACAGTACACCAGCTAGAAACCTAATGCCCATGAGTTAATGCTTTGAAGACACATTTTAAAAGCTCACTGGCTGGAAGGCCCCTGAGGGTCCACTTACTACTTGTAGAATCATTAACACATAGTGTTCTCAACCCTATGGGGAGCCTGGGATTTTGAAAAGAAGCTAATAAGTTTTGAAATATAACCCCTAGCTAACTGATAACCTAAACAGGATTTCATGCGTAGTTTCCAGTGTTGAACTTTCTAATCAATGACAGCAGTGCTTTACTCCAGGTGTTTGTGTTGGTTTCTTCATAACGCTGGCAGTCACTGTTGGAATGCTCTTAACCAATGGAGGTTTTGAAGATTAAGCCCTTCCAGGGCAGAGCCCAGGCCCAGGAACAGTTAGCCAACACAAAATGACTCCATGTGTTTCTATGTGCTCTGTTATTGTTGTTGTTGTTGTTATTGCTTAGTTGGTTTTGGTATTCTTTTTATCTTATTGGATTTTGTTTGTCTGTTTTGACTTTCTGAGTTTTTGTTTTGTTTTGTTTCTTGAGAGAGAGAAAATGAACCTGAAAAAGGGTGGGGAGGGAGGAAGAGGAAAGAGTATGAACAAAATATATTGTATAGGGAAAATCTTCACACTGGCATAAGCCAGTGAAGGGGAAATGTTACTTTTCCCTAGGACATGCCAGCTAATGGGAGACAGTGCCTGTCTTATCATATCTTATCTTATCTTTATCACGATAAAGGCACACATTCTCTGTTGTCCGCTGATTCTGTCTCTAGAAGAACTGTGTGCTTTGATTAGATGTTCATGGGAAAAGAGAAAACTGTAATCTGACTGTGTCACACCTTATAAGGCTTAATAATAACACGTTTGGAGGTTCTGGTTAGAAATTGAACTTCTGCACTTGGCCCTAGAAACCAGCATGAACCAGAACAAAGTCTCTCTCTCATGGAAATGTCGCATCCTCAAATTAGCTTAGAAACAGATGTTCCCCAAAACAGGCCACTTATAGACATTAAAATCAGGTCCGCTCACAGGAGCATCAGGAAGAAGTCTCCTCTGTCCTGATCCCACAAGAAAAAACTCTGAAATAACCTCTTGTGTTTTTTTTGCCTTTATCCATTCCTTCAACTCCTGCTAAGTGAGGTTCTACCTTACCAAGGTTGTTCCCAATAAGACCATCATCCTCCCCAGTCCATCAAGGACCATTCTGTTCCGCAACTGGGGTGTCATTCAGCTCCTGACTCACTAGCACAAGCCAGTTATTAGTAGATCTTTTAACTTAGTTTTTCTGACACAAACTACAAAGCAAACAAAGATGAGCTGGCATCTAGACCCCCAACCTTGAAGAAGAGGCAGGGGAGCCCTCCAGCTTCCCAGCTATGCCGCTTTTCTCCGTCCACTTCAACCTTCCCTGAGTTCATTGTCGATGGTGCTCGCGGTCAACCTTCCTCTAAAGATGAGCCCACAAGGAGCTACCTTCTGGCCTTTCATTATTATTCAGCATCAAACCAACATTGAGACTCTGGGGACTCTCAGGAAAGAGGAACTGAGGCCTAACCTGGCTCTGGATCTCTGACTCAGAACTGAATGTCCAGGACATACGGGCGACTTCCATGACTGAGTATGAAATGTCCTCCACATCCTAACTCATGTATTGAATGCTTGATTTCCAGCCAGAGGCACTGTTAGGGTAGGTTGTGGAAACTGAGAGGTGAAAGCTAGCTAGAGGGCATGGGTCACTGGGGACTGGCCTTTGTAGGTGCTGTCTAGTCCCTGGTCCCTCTCTCTGTGTTTCCTCTAGAACAGCATCCCTTTGGCATGATCCTGTTGCCACTCATCTGCTGGCTGTGAGGACCCTCCTGCTTTGGGGAGTAGCCACTCACTTTACAGTGGACCAAGAAGCAATGGGACCAAGAGCTATAAACTGAAATCCCCAAAACTAGGAACCCAAATCCAAATCAATTTAAAGGAGCCCTTTAAAGTTCCCTCTTGGTATTTTTGGTCACTAACTAACACGGAGGCCGATGGGGTTGGATTTACATCCTTTCCCCTCAGTTACTCCCATGGGTTAAGAGACAGGGGAGGCACCTGGAAAGAAAGGTTGCAGAGAAATGGCTTCTTCATCCCCTTTACAGATGTTTGGAGACATGAAACATTGGTTGCCCAGATGTCCCACTCAAGATCAGGTACCAGAAAGGTCGATGTGCTCCTGACAAAGACATTTCCCGACACTTCATGGCACACCCTATCTGTGGCCACATGAGCAGGGAGGCTCCTTATCCTCAGCTTACTCTGAGTCCTCTCTTTATAAAACACTGTGTGAGCCTAAGAGGAAAGGGGTTGTCTTTTAAAACAAAACAAAAGTAAACTACTGTCCTTCAGAACTCAGGAAAATTGCCTGGAATATACCTCCTCAGTGGTTAATCCTACACAGCTCAGCCCATGAGAGTCTAAGGACACATCTGAGGACATCTAAGGCACTGGGTTCTCAGGGAAGCTGCATTGTTGCTTCATTATACGTTCATAAGGGGAAGCAGTTTGTGCAGTCATTTGTATCAATGACAGTGGCCAGACAGGGTTGCAAATGCGCTTTAGGCCAGAGTTTCTGAGTCCAACCTCCATGTACAAGGTCCCTACACCCACCCAGACAAGCTGGCCGGACATCAAGAGGAGAGAGGGTGTGCTTGCCTCTGGACTCCTGGGAATGTCTTCGCCGTACAGTCCCATGGCAGTGTTGGAACTCCTGCTGCTGAGGGGGATGTGAAAGGGAGGGTGTGCCATTGTAAGGGAATCTAGTGTTTATGGGATCCAAACATAAATGTGGCCTCCTTTGTCCTCTTGCGCTGATAAAGTGTGGGACTGTCTGGTTTGGTTGTGTGGACATTGTTCCCACCAAGCCACTCCGTGCTGCTCCTCAGCTCACTGCGCTCTGTGTGACATGCCTCTTGGCTTTTAGATGGCCGAAAGGAGGCAGTTAACAAATGTTGTGCCTTTTGTTTAAGTTTTAATATGCTCATTATTGGGAGGCTTAAAGGCCAGATGCTTGTGTAAATGAGGTGGGGCTGCTCACATTCCTGACATTAGAAATGGGAGGAAAAGATTATCAGGAAGGAAAGGAAGACTTCCTCCTTCTTCAGGAAGGCTGACAGATAAGCAGCCTCTGGCCACTCTGTGGACTCCCTCTGCCTTCTGGATTGGAAGGTTCTAGCTGGGAGCTCCAAGCAACTCACCTCTTACACAAAACAGAAGCTAAAAGCAAGCCTCCCCACCCCAGGACCCGCAACTGGAAAGGCAATTTGCCTGACTCTGCCACACTTCCTGATTGTCTTCCATGTGTCATCCTCCACTCCAGCCAAGCCTCTGTCTTTTGTACCGGGGAAATCAGTGTCTGCTTGCACTGGGGTCTGAGTTCTTCCAGAACAGGAGGTCCTCTCCTGGAAGGTAGAAAAATTCTGGAGGTGAAGGTGTACCTGGCAAACTGGGGACAGTCTGCTCCACCTCAAGGAAGACTAAGGAAGGCATGGTCTTGCCTCTGAGGCTGAAACTGACAACGTGACATTTGCATTCACTTAGCAGTCTGATGTCTTTGAACATGTGTATGGGGAGTGGAATGGCAGAGCCTATATGCATCATGATAGAAAGAAAGAGAAGATGAAGGATGGGTTGAAGCTCCTAAAACCCCAGCCTGTCCCTGCGCTCTATTCCTAGTTGGAACAAATGGCCTCACACTCCTGGCACATCTGTGTCAGCTGGTGGAGACCATGATAGCCCCAGAAATAACCACACCAGGAGGGCAGGAGCAACTTCCCTACTTCTTCACTCTGTGAGACATAAGTCCAGGGCATTGTAAACCCAGGCATGGGTCTTCTCTGAGCAGTCTTCATCCTACAACTTAGGTCTATAGGAAGACTTTTTATTTTCTCCTAAAAAGGAGAAGTCAATTCCAGATATTGATCTCAGACCGTTCTTCTGGAAAAGCAAATCAACTTGACCAGAATCTAGGAAGAACTCTAGAAGTACCCAAAGTTTCGTTAGATGAAAAGAAAGATACAGAGGTGTCAAAGAGGCAAGGATGTGGATAGAGGATCGGATACAGATCAAGGCCAGAGAGCCTAGGCTCAAACAATACCCAGATCATCTCTGCCTCACCCTGTGCCTACACAAACCATATGCACTCCTGGGCCCTGGTTTCCTGGGCCCTGGTTTCCTGGGCCCTGAGGTTGGATTATGAAAGTGTCTCTTCCCGTGATGCTGTGATGGAGCTTAGATGTGCAGGAACAAAGTAAGAGTGGTTGTTCATACCAGGCTTTATGAGTCTGCTCCCCAGGCAGTTTTCCCCATGGCTGACCTTCAGAGATTGACAGCCAGAAAAGATGGCCGTGACTAAGTTCTGTGCTCTCTTACTCTCAAGCATGGAGACAAGCTTAGCATTGATCCTGTCAAGTCCCCTGAATGAAGAGCACTTCTGGCAGAATTTTTCCACTCACAAAGTCTCCAACTAATTATGCTAAACAAGCTTCATTCTGAGCCAGAAATGTGATTGCTCAGATTTTCCTTAGAGAGGTGGACCAGGGGGCTCCTTTTCTCTGTGCATCCAGGAATCTGATAAGACACAGGAAGGACACGCTGTCACACAGAAGGGAAGAAGATGAAGAAAAGGGAGGAATGGGGTCCTTGGGCCCAGGGACTTTCTCTGTGCAGGCCTGTGGCTTCATTCTGCAAATGGCTTTTCACTGTGGCAGTGAAAGTGGAGAGCACCACGCCAGCAGGAGCTCACCATGACAAGTAGTCAAAGGGAGATGAAGCTAGACCCAGCCATGGTCCAGCAGCAATGAAGCATCACTGCGGCCTCTAAGGTGCAAGGGTTCTTGCCATCCATGGAAACTTGGCATCGTTCTGTCTCTTCTGCCTCACCTGTTGCTGTCTATCAAATGTTGCTCTGGTTTTACAGCTGCTGCCCAAAGGTTTCTGCTCACAACTTCCCTGCAAATCATTGGCTAGCAATAGTCTAGTGCTAGGTTCTGTGTATGGATGCCTCACCTTTAAACTACAGGAAAAAGAGAGGACCAAGGTTGGTCAACATGCTGGCCTAAGGACTCGCTTGGCTATCCGTGGCTTTTGCAGAATACCACTGCACAGAAAATGTGAAGGTGCAGATCAGATCTGTAGTCTCATCATTTACAGTAAAACCAATTTAAAAAGACACCGTTAGCCTTCAGTAGTCACTACATTCATATGTGTGGGCTTTAATGTGTTGGTTGTGACCCTGATGGGTCAAGCAAGAAATGATTCAGACCATGGAATACTGGGTAAAGGATGTCAGTTAGAAGACCAGGAGAGCCAGCCCACAAACAGAATTAGATGGAGTCCTTGAAGAATTATGAATGCTCTTTTAGGTCAATCTCAATGTCACAAATAGTTAGGTTATATTTACTAGTATCATCCATGTATATTTTTATAATATCCTTTCCTGCCAGCCAGGACAGCCTACCTGGCAATGTGCTGGACCATCCAGGCTCTCCCAGCTCCTGATCCAGCTCCCACTCTGGTTGTGCCTAGAGTTCTGGGATGTGGATTGGGCCGCAGAGATGCTTCAAGATATCTGATTTACAACATCACTGATTTGTGGCACTGAGGTAAGTGGCCAGCAAGGTTTCCATGCAACCGATAGTCCATTATACACATCTGGAGGAAAAGGCACACAATTAGATGGGTGACGGAGGAGGTGGTTTGGGGAAAGTATCCAGATCTTGTTAAACTCTTTTACAGCCCTGAGAATATTATTTACCTTCAAGAACACACACACACACACACACACACACACACACACACACACACACACACGTACGTGCTCTCTCTCTCAGTGGGATGTAGAGAATGTACAACATTCACATGGACTTCAGAGAAGAGTAATAAAGGCAGTACATAGCAGCATTTAATAAATAAAACCACAGAGCAATTAATAAATAAAAGGCTTGCAGAGGGTACAGGAGGAAACTTCTGTTTATGAATTTGGCTTCAGTCTTGCGACAGTAGAAAGTGATGAGCTCATCCCTGTGCCCTGACATATTTCTTCAAGCCATTCCATTATTCTACTCATAGCTCTGATTTTCAATCAGAAATGGCCAACACCATTATTCAGTAGCTAATATTATTGCAGTGGGTCACTTCATTTCCTTCCGGTAGTAGTGAGTATCTATGCTTTTATGGTGTGGACTCTGGCAGCCCCATGAGCTAACCCAAGGCCATGTTCCCCACTAGCTAATAGCAGCCATGGTGTAGCTCATGACTCAGCTTCCTGTGCACCTGGTATCCACTCTGATCCTTCCAGGAGGTGGCCTGAGGGAAATCCTGCTTCTCTCACCTGAGAGAAAATACCCAGGCCTATGAATCCTATCTGTCCTGAGCATGCAGGGGCATCTCAGCACTGGTTTAGCTGGTCTTATGTCCTCATCCTAACCATAATCATTAGACTGGCCTTCTTATGGTGGCTATGGAAGGCTGGTTTTACTCTGCAACTGGGGGAAAAAATGTGTCCTTTCCCAGCCCATACAAGATTACACCCTTACTTTTTAGTTCATACCCTTACTTCAAACACTAGCATAAGCCAAGTACCAAGGACACATGGGAGCAGAGACTTCTGACCCAGAGAGCTGAAACATGTGGAGTAAACTCTCTACCCAAAGCCCCAACCTAATGAGCCCCAGAGACAAAACAAAATAGTATAGAAGATATCTCTGAAGCACAGTTTGAAGGAGCAGGCCAAGTCCCCAAAGGCCTAGGAAAAGGCTTCCAAAGAATATATATTCTGTTACAAATAGCTAAAGGCATGTATATGTATGTGTGATTGAAAGTTTTATCTCATGCCCCTTTGAGTAAGATTAATATCAGACACATCGGTCTTGAGGCACTGAATGGGCTTGATTGATACAGATGTGACCGGCAGATCACAAGAGCAGTTATGTACAATGCATTGGAAATGTTCACTTATGGGAATGAAACTTCCGTGGTTCAAAATATATGATGCTAGAGAGTTCAAAATTATCTGAAAGAAAAAAGCCAGAAATAAGATGTCAACGACTTCATTTTCGTAGCCTATATTGATGACTGTGGAAAACTTTTGGCATCAATAAAACTTGAGTGATTGCCTTTTCCAATTGTCCAAAATGAGAAGCAGACCCAAAGAGGCACATTTCTGCCAAGGGAGATTTCTCTTAATTATCCCTGAACCTCATTTGCTGCAGGGTTGAGCAACCAGCCAACTCCTTCCCTCTCTCTAACATGACCTTACGTGCATGTTCACTTGCACATGGCCATACACCTGCACACGTGTACACAAACACACATCCATGAAGGTTTCTAACAGGGACAGGGTGACTTGGAAACATGAACAGCAGACTTGCTAAGCAGAAAAATGGGCAACAGCCACAGGACAGATAACAAACACTTGCCAGAATCTGTATCACATGGGACCTCGTTTGCTAAGAGGTACTCAGCCTCTGTGTTTGGATAAATGAAGGCTAGGATTACTCCAAGTGACTGGCCTTTTAAAACCACACAGAATTCTTCTTTTTGCAATAAAACCTCAAGACTCAGAAGGCTCAAAGAAGTAGAAAAGCCATGTCCCTTAGGACTAAGCCAGAGAGGAAAAGAAGCCACAGCCAAGAGCATTGTTTCCAGCTTATGCAGGATCGCCTCCCGTCCACATACCCACTGTGATTTGTAAAGGAGGTTAAGGGTCCAGGTTAACCACCAAGATTAGAAGTTTGAGTCCGGGAGGGAGCTGCCTGGAACTGCATCTGGATGGGCCTGAAGGGAGCTTAAGCATTCTTTATGGACCGCAGCAAAGCTGCTATCCCCTTGGTGACTAAAATCCAAGGCGCAAGAGATAAACTTCCAAAGGGCAGTATTTTCTAAGGCCAGAAGGTGAAAGGAACAAATGATACTTCATCTCCCAAAGGTTTTGGTGATTATTAGTTACCATCTCGAGGCAGGAACATTCTGACTTGATATACTGTTTGGACTCAAGAGGAGAAGGCTGAACCAAAGCAAATCTGTTGAGTTCAGAGGTGGAGAAGGATTTTTCTTCTTCCAACTTCACTGTTTTCTTCTTCTTTTGATTCATTATGTCTGCAAACCCTAATACTTTTCTCACGTTACTGACATTTTTCTTTTTACCTTTCCTAAGTCTCCTTATTGGAGTTAACTCTTCTTTTTGTTTTTTCCTTTTGAGACAGGGTTTCTTTGTGTAACAGTCCTAGCAATCCTGGAACTCACTCTGTAGACCAGGCTGGCCTCAAACTCACAGAGATCCACCGGGCTCTGACTCCCAAGTGCTGGGATTAAAGGCATGCGCCACCACCCAGCTTTGGGGTTAACTGTTGATCAAGCATGGTTACATCAAAACCATTTTAAGTAGGTCAGTATAGGGACCACTGAATACTTTGACCCCAGACCACGTGGTCACTTCTTTCTTTTTGTTCCCTCACCCTGTCATAGTGTTTAGTATCCAAGGAACCTAGACAAGGCTCCTGTCCTTCATAAACTCAGCCATCCAAGTTCAATGATAGCTAGGTTGATGCTATTATCCAAGTAGGCAAAGCCTTAACCACCCCAGACCTTCATAAGCAGTTTTCTTTGAGTTCCCTGTGCTGTGTAGACTGTGCTTTAAGGGGACTGTTGCAGCAAATATCACCTGCCCATCAGGCACCAGTAGCACCCAGCTCTGTCACAAGTGTACCGCAGATGCTGGAAAACACTTTTTCCTAATAAGCAGAATTGGAATGACCTGCTACATTTTTGTTTAAAATATGAGCAACTTTTAAAGACAGCTATTGTATGCTTACATTCACTTTCCTTCCTGTGTTTCCAGTGCATACCGTTGGCATTTGAGCACTGAAAGTGAATCACAATGCAGAATGTGCATGATGTCATCCCAGCAGTACCTCCCACGGGGAATTCCAAGTCAGATGCTATGCCTCTGTGAAGACCCGTGACCAATCTCAAGCCACTGCCCAGCCTGCTAACCAGCTCACCTCCTTGTCCTTAGTGAACACAGGCACATCTGGGTGACGGAGAGGACACTGTAGGGAGAGAGGGAGCCACAGAAGCCTCTGCCAGCCAGTGGGCTTTCAAATGCTGCCCTAAACTGTTCTGGATTGTCTGAGATAACTTCACACCATGCTTGCATTTCTCTTCTAGACTTTATAATAACATAGATAAAGATATTTTAAAGAGTTTTTTTAATAAAATTATACTTGGGATGAGAAAAATACTAATATAAACCAAGAAACATATTCTGGGAGTGGGTGTTGCTCAGTGGCATAGGTCCTGCCTAGTATGTATAGAACCCCTGTGTTCTATACAGTAGCATTCACACACACACACACACACACACACACACACACACACACACACACACCAGAAGTCAGTTTTAGTGTTTAATGATGATAACAAAAAGCAGGTTCTCCAAGAGAGGCCTGGGTGGGGTCCTGAGAACACAGCTGCACAGTGACAATCTCAGGGCTTACCTGTGGCCCCAGTGCTGTGACACAGAAGGAAGAGCCGTGCACACCTGAACAGGGGGTAAGAGGTAAGTGCAGAAAGAGATGAGACTGAAGAACTGTGTAAGCAGGGAGTTTCCTTCCCTGGATATTGACTTTTTTTTTTCCATAGGAACCCATAGAAGTGCCACAGAATCCTTCACCAGGCTGGAATCCCAAAGCCAAAATGTTGACTTTACCAAAAGGAATCTATTAATGCACTGCAGGAGGGAGACAGTGGGGACCAGGTGATTTCACTCCATGTGAGAAAGGACGGACAGAGGGAAAACGGAGCAGTTCTGACACAGAGTCCTCTGGAGGGGCATCTGGAGAGAGGTTTCAGCTGAGCATAACGGAATGGGTACATGAGGAGGTTGGAATGAGAGGGGCAAATATGATCTTGGCAAAGGAGACTGTTAATAAAACAAAATGAATGCATGGCAGTGTGTACGAGGCAGATGCAGGCCTGGAAAAAAGATACTGAGGAGACATGGCAGGTGGAGAGGCAGTGGGGGGCCATGAAAGATGCACTGAGAGACGCGAGTGTCACGAGCAGAATGGTGTCCTGAGTGAGGACACTGAGCTCATACACCTGGAGGGTCTCAAAAAGAACCACTGTACACACAGTTCACATATTTTAAATTTAACTTCTGTTATATAATATTCTGGTGTTTATTCTAATCTTCAAAATCACTGGATAAAATTATTCTCTAAAACAATATACCATATCTCTCAAGAATCTCAGGTGCACACCTGCACATCTCCAAAGCACCAGGCATGAGATGATTTTAGCACATGGAGAATCCAGTCAGATGGTGAGATTTGGGGGCCAGTGAACAGTGGGCAATGCACAAAACATCAAGGGGGAGGCTCTGTCATGTATCAGGGACTGGTGGAAAATAGGGATGAGGAAGAATGGAAGATAAGAGATAGGGGATATTGGCTTTGATGGCCTCCATTGGAAAAGGACTGTGGGAGAATCAAAGCAAATCCAAGGCAAAAGTAGGGTAAGGAGGCACTTGATTTATGTCTGAAGATGTGTGGTTCATGTTGTCTATGGGCCACCAGACAGGAGACACTGAGGAAGACAATAGGTCCATTGTTCAGGGAGCTCTGAGCTAAAGATAGCATTTGGGATGACTGGCTACACAAGGCCAGTTGAAAGCTCAACATATTCAGCTTCTCAATTGGGGTATGTATATAGGGGTTAACTAGATGTTTTCCTTCTGCCAAAGAGTTCACAGTCTGGCTAAGAAGCAATGATCTCACCCTACAGCAACACCGGGAAGAGAATGGAAGGTGGTGGCAGAGGCAAACTGAACACTCATCTACCTGGAGTCAAGGCTCAAGTGAAGATGCTGTGGGAACTTACAGAAGACAAGGGAAGTGAAGGTAGCTTGTGCTAGACCGGAACATTTGGAAGGTAGTTTTATGAGCAGGGCTCAGGGCTCTGTAGACTACTGTGGAGCTTACCTGGAGGAAGAATTTCTCTGGAGCTCTGGCAACGTGCAGAGAACTGGAGTCTGCTGCATGGAGGGAAAGGGAAGGCACTGAGGACTGTGCCAGGCCAGGGAAGGCACTCCAAACACCTGGTCATATAACGTGGGCACTTACACCAGCGTGCCGCATCACCAACTGCCAACTGTGACCAGGAAACCAGCAATCGGAAGAGGAGGAAGAGGAACCTGCAGGGTGGACAGAATATGGCAGCCAGCAGGAGAAGAGAAATGCAAGGTGCAGACTGCGGCTGGATGGTTGTGTGGAATGTCAATAAACAAAGGCAGGATGATTTCTTCTACAACGGAACTGTGCTTCCAATGTGTTTTTATGGGACCAGTGAGAAAAGTGGAGGAGTTCAGAGCAGAGATCCCGTGGGTTGGGGCATCCGGGTCACTGAGAAGACCCCTGGCTCTAATGTCCCATTCATAAACTTGGCACGTTTTGGTCTTTGTACCAATCACTCATGACAATGGGGGAATCATTTGTCTTACTCCTCCACAGCAGTAAACCTAGGTTGAAAATGTAAAATATAAAAGAAAATAAACAGTTTGTTCCCTATTATCCCTAAATGCTGATGGAGAACCGAGGTAGCAAAGGCACTCCAGACTCCTACCCTGCTGATTAAGGTTCAGCAGAAGCTAATTTGCCTTGGGCAATAGACTCTCAGAGCCAGCAGAGAGGGGACCACCCACATGCTCCCTCATCACATCAACATTCAGGGGAAGTCCAGAGCACCGCCCTTTTTTGGTACCCTTCTGTAGATGAACACCACAACACTCTGACCCAGCTCAAGCCAAAGGTCCTTATATCATATCTTTCTCTTGCATACCAGTTTCTCAGCAAAAAACTAAGCTTGGGAGACGGAAATCACCCCATGCAAACACAAACTCTGATGGTCGTGGGGACTTAGCCCATTACTGGCCATTGTGGTTTTCTTTGTGTGTAGCTGAATGCCACCATCTAGTTTTTTGCCCTGGGGCTCACTTGGAAGGAGCAAGAACAGTGCAGCACGTAGGTAATTCCTTCTAGAGCTGGAAGTGGTTTCATGTTGCCAATGCAACAAACTTGGATAGAGCCACCAAAAAAAATAAGGGGATGAAGATTTAAGACAGAGAGTTGGAGAGTCCAGACCCCAGCAACAGATACTGAGTCTTCTCCTCTCAATATGTGGGACCCTCTGTCCTGGGGGTCAATTCCTTAGGAATTTGATGGGTGGGGTAGATAACTTTCCTTCTGATTTCAGCCATCTCTTTGTCCACTAGCACCGAGTTTGGATGCCCTGTTCAGAGAGGAGGCAGTATTACTTTTTCTCCTCCTCGGACTTGGCCCCCCACATGCATCTGAGACCTGTCAATGGCCCGGTGTTCTTGCCCGCCAGTACACAGTCATTCCTTCAGCTCCGGAAACAACCAAGATGCCAAGGCCACGGGTCTCTTCCACAGTCACGCTTTTAGTGTTTTACACCATGGAAATGGACGTTAGGACACCCAGAACCCAGCACTTCCACTCCAAGTTGGAAGACGTTTGAAAGCCCCCTCAAACCTCAGTGCTCTTGGGACTGGGAGCGTCACCCACCTGTTCTTCATGTCCTCCTCAATTTTCTCTGAAACCCGTGCATTTCCTCTCTTTTGTCACCCATCACAGAGACCGAGATTGTTTCCTCCGCATTAGGGTGTTTTGTTCCCTGGAATGCATTCGAGATGTGTTATAGAAATACTGCCTCTGGGTGCTGAAGAGATGGCTCACTGGTCAAGAGTGGTGGCTGCTCTTCCAGAAGACCTGAGTTTGATTCCCAAAACACACACACATAGTATACACACAGACACACAGACACACACACACACACAAACACACAAACACACAAACACACACACACAGACACACACACACACAGAGAGACACACAGACACACACACAGATACACACACAGACATACACACAGACACAGACACACACACACACAGACACAGAGATACACACACAGACACAGACACACAGACACACAGACACACACACATAGTATACACACACACACACACACACACACACACACACAAAGAAATTCTCCTTCACCTTCAGGCTTCCTAGGATCTGGGGCTTTCTTTCATGATGTCGTTTTTGACACATTAGTCTATTCCTACCGATTTGTTACTGTTCTCTGTAGCTCATGTGAGCTTTTTCGCTGAATCCTTTTTATGAAGATGGCCTCCACAACCTTTCCTGGAGAAGGGATGGATGCATCTGGGCAGCAGAGGGACAGTGGCATTTGTGCCAACTTTTGCTTGTCCCGTTTCTGCATTATTCTGTGTTATGCTCTTTATGTTGACTATAATTTAATTCTCTTATTAACTTAACCTGAATGATTTAATACATGAATAAGTATAATTTGTATTTTTGTTCTTAATTCTATTACCTGGGTGCATGCTTTCCACTTTGGTATGTATGCTTTTACTATTTCCTTCCGTCTTTTCTTAGGAACATTGCCTTTGTTTTTATTTTCTCCAGTGGTTTGGAAGCATATATCCGGTTTCAAACTAACTTCTGCTTCCCTTTATGGTTTTCCAAAGCCTACAATTTTCTTTGTTTTTGTTTTTTTTTTCTAATTGCCAAAGTCAAGAACATTTAATCACTTTATACTCTGCTGTTAAAGAGGAATTTTCATATGTGTATGCCAGGATGATAGCTCATCTCTTCACTTATGCTTGTGTGCTTATTTTTATGAAGTTATGGTTTAAATGCCATGTTCTGTCAAATTTAATATTTTTTTAAAATTTTAAACAAACTTGATTTTTTTTTTGATCCACAATCCAGCTCTGAATGTATAACAAGGAAAATTTGAAGTGTGGGCCTTGTTTCCCCACATACAAATGCTCAACTTTGGCTAGTCCTGACACCCGTTATTTGAAAAGGGACAAGAATTTTAGGTAATCTAGTCTGTCTCCTGTGAACTAAAAGTCTTTCCCTAGAAAAGGTCACAAACCCCTGAATTCTTCTTTCTTCTAAAAATTAAAATCTTTAATTTTTAATTTTCTTTATTTTTTGTGTCTGCATGTGTGTGTGTATATGTGCATATGTGCATGTATATGTGTGTGTGTATGTGTGTATGCATGTGTGTATATGCACAAGCGTGTGTGTGTGTGTGTGTGTGTGTGTGTGTGTGTGTGTGTGTATGTGTGTGTGTATGGTTATGTGCACATGTCTGTTGGTACCAGCAAAGGCTAGAGGAGAGCATCAGATCCACAGGAGCTAGAGTTATAGGGGGTTGTAAGCAGCCCAAGGTGGATGCTGGGATTCAAAGTCAGGACCTCTGCAAGAGTAGCATGTATTCAGAACTGCTGAATCATCTACCCAGCCAGTTTACATTTGCCTTTTGACTTTTTGAGACAGGGTGTCACCGTGTAGTCCTGACTGGCTTTGAACTAGCAGCTCTCCTGCTTCTGTCTCTACAGGCTGAGGTTGCAGGTGGATGTTACCACACTCAGCCCAATTCATTTGCAAGCTCCTGTGTTTCTCTCAGGAACACTTTCTTCCCTGCTGTGGCTTTTTTCTGTGCATTTCTCTTAGCTGTGCTTACATCGTGCCCATTAGTCATGAGCTGGACTTTCCATTCTTGATATCTATTACATCTCCTCTCTTTCATTCTCTTGTTCATTCGCTCTACTCCCTTAGCCTGGGTAGTTTCAACTCTGGCTCTCTGCTGCTCCTCTTGGCAGCTCTCTTCTGAACTGTTTATAGTATAGCTTTTTATTCTGTAACAGAGACTTGAACATTCCTACATTTCTTCTAATCACCATCCAGTCATTTATAACTTCTCAGCCTACCTCAGCCTCTTTCGTGTATTCATCTCTGATTCATGGTCTTCATGATTCTCATGTTTTATCCTAAGCACAGAAGTTATACATTGCAACGTTTTCATCTGCTGGACAGTCCCAGGACCTTGTTGTCTAGCTAAAGTCACCAGGGAACAACAACAACAAAGGTCTCCATATCTCCTCACTAGTCATGAAAAACATGATAGAGCCAAGTACACCAGCAGGTAGGAAGCGCTTTGTCTGCTTTTGTCCCCTGCAAGATTGAAGCTTAGGGTCACGCTGTAGTATGCTTAGGGCCATGCTGTAGTATGCTTAGGGTCACACTGTAGTATGCTTAGGGTCACACTGTAGTATGCTTAGGGTCACACTGTAGTATGCTTAGGGCCATGCTGTAGTAAGCTGACCAGAGCTGAAGTTCTAACCCGTGTCTCTTTTGCTACTGAGTTGATTTCAACAGTTCCCTTCTGACATCACCAGGTTTGCTGAATTTAAGGAGGAAAATGTGTCCCTGGGCAGGTGGACAGTCACCACTCTTCTGTTCTTCTTTGCTGGACGTCCTTCATGCCTAAGGCCAGTCCCCGAGGGAGAAAGCTATGGCCCTTTCTGCCGCTTCTTCCATCGCCTTTCCTGTTGAGTTTCTCATGCAGTAACTCATGGAACAAACACTTAACCCATGTAACAGTGTCCTTAGTAATATGCAGTAAGAGGGAGTTCCATTTGAGTTGCTAGGGCCAGGGAGAGATTGTATATTGCCAGGAACATCATGATTCCCTTTTGGGTTCTCAGTATCTTTAATGCAAGAGTCTAGAAACAAATTTGTAAGAAAATGCAAGGACAATTTCATTAGAATTTGAGAGAAAAAGCACAGGGCAGACAAACTTTAAATCTCTGCAGTTTCCAGGTATAGGGAGATAGAAGGAAGAGGAGGAGGAGGAGGAGGAGGAGGAGGAGGAGGAGGAGGAGGAGGAGGAAGAGGAGAAATCCATGCTTTTTCAGTTAGGGCCCAAGAAAGCCAGCATGTTCAGCAATAGGGGTCAGCCAGTCTCTTGCTGTGGGTTTGCACACCCAGGAAGCTACAAAGGAGGGAGTCAGATCCCCTGGAGCTGGAGTTACAGGTGGTGTGAGCCGCTTGACATGGGTGCCGGTAAGTGAACTCTGGTCCTCTGCAAGAGTAGTATGGGCTCCTAATCAATCCCATGCTTAGGCTTTTGGTCAGTATCCAAAAGTAAAGCATAGAAAGTAGAAAAAGTTCCACTTTTCAAAGTGGGCAGGCTTAACGGAGCTGTGATGAGGAGGCTCCCTAAGGGGCTGCACTGAGAGGGGCCTCCTGCCAAGGACAAGGTCACTGTCTTATTAAAAGGAGAGTTTATTCTTCCCAGCTTTTTAGTGCAGCTTTAGGTGACTCAGTCTTCCCAAGGAGTGGTCTCTCGGCCAGGTAATCGACATCTCGGCTGGATTAACTATTAAAAGATGAGATGATAGTACACAATATTCCAATATTTGGAGCAGATCATCATGTCACATCTCTTTCTATTTCCAGAGACCTAAGGTGGGACAATTTTGGTGTTTTCCTCTCTAGTGTTACCAGGGAAATGGGAGATGGGGTCCAAAGCTGATGATGAGAGAGTGGACCATCCTCAGTGCCCTCTAAGGTTACTAATGCATGTATGACTACTTATCATTGGGGAAGATATGAGCATCTACAAAGACACATCATCTTACTGGGCTAGTGGTCACACATCTGGTGAACCCCTGGGTTCTAAGTTAGGGTGAAAGGCAAAAGTCTCTTTTCTTCCCCCCTCAGCTTCATGTTGCTTCAGAGCTTTAGATTAGAGCTACAGATAAATCACATGTGAAAGGTCCACAGCTGGGACAAATGAGCAACCCTCACCCCCACCCCACCTCACCCACCCCCCACTTCCAGTGCTGCAGGCTCCACACCCTCTATTTGCTGGGAATTCCAGGAGGAGATTTATGTAAGCATTGGTAGCAAGTTTCATTCACAGCCTGGCATCTCCTATTGTGCACACTTTATCTTCTTATATGATGTGTAAACTACATCAAAGATTTCACTGAATGATATATGGTACACATGAACAAAACTGTTTAAGTTTCAGAAAACTAAAACTCTAGTACTTGATTGAGCCAGAAAAAGTTTCCAAAAACATTTCACCCTATCAGATCAGTGCAATGGAGGTTCTGATGACGTTCCCTTTCGTGTTCTCATTCGGGTAGACAGCCTAGACATGGCTCTCCCTAAGCTAACCAATGCACTGGCTTACCTGAGCCTATTTCCTGCAAGGTGTTTTTTGAGGAGATACAGAATATAATGATTACCTGTTAGCTCACACATCTAGGATCACTCCGCAGATTGCAGGTAGAGGCCATAAAGCTGAGTTCATGATTCTCACAGCAGTGTTGATTTATGGAGAAGTAGGAAGAGTGACTTACTGGAAATGCCGATTGCAAACCCCAAGCAGATTTCTGTGGGACTGTCACAGGCATGGTGCCTCACACAGCGATGTGTTTCAGCTGCTCCATAAGGAGGATACTACATGTTCATGAACCTGTTCACTGGCAGAGACCTGTCTCTGGCCCACATTGTCCCTTTCCCAAGAAGACACTGCCAGGTGTGGTAGATTGCTGTTCTCCAAGGACACCGTGCAGACATCAAAGGAAGTCTGCAGTTGCAACGCTAACGTTTTTTAAAAAGAAAACGCTGAAACCAAAATGGCCTTTCCCAGCTTTCACTTTGGAATTTACCAAAGCCAGACCCAAGAAATGTGATGACATCCTAAAAGCCTGTGATTAATTCATGCTGGTCCCCAAGTCTTGCCCCTCTGTGCCACATGGTGAAGCAGTTACCGCCACCTGGTTTTCCTCTCCAGCCAGACAGTACTTCTAAGAATTCCAGTCATCACTGGAGTGATAGGCCTGAGCGCTCCAGCGCCTCCTATTATGGTTATGCAAATCTCTTTCATCCACACCCCCCACGGCTCCCTTGCATAAACAATCGTGCATACCCATAGATTATTTACACATGTAATTGATGGCCTTTCCCCTAGACAAATTGTTCGATTCGGGGCTTCCAACCCGCGCTCCTAAGGTAGGAGTCAGAGGTGGCAGGAAATGGCAGCTCCCTGGAGAGATCGTGGTGATAAATGAGGCCGTGTAAGGATATTTACATACAGGAAACAATACGCACAAAGGAATGAGGCAATTCCTCCTCCAAGTTCTTTTAAATCAATGGTGCTGGTTTTGTTTTTTGTTTGTTTGTTTGTTTGCTTGTTTTGTTTTTCCTTTTTGCCAAACCAGTTTTTTTTTTAATGTAGATTCTTTTTGTTTAAAAAGAACCAGGATTTATGAGAAAAGTTTATTGAAATTGTTTAGAGTGTATAAAGAGTTATAATCAAAAATGAGATTTTTCCATTGGAAAGCTTTGCCCAGACTAGAATGCCATGGGACTTTAGTGAGTACCCAAAAGTAAGAAAGTGCTGGTCTGTAGCAGAGTAACAAGAGGGTCAAAAATGCAGAGGAGTGATTAGTGCTTCTGAGATTGAGCATTTCCAAGTGGCCTTGTGTGGCTGTGGAGGTCTATAAGAGAAGACAGGCCTGAGTAGACAAGTGTCTGCTAATGATCTCACCCTCTCACACCTAAGACTGGGCCTGGATGTTCAGAGCCTGATTAAAAATGCTGAGCAGTATGGAACCTTGATGCATCTTCCTGACCCTGGTCTCCCTCTGTCATGGCGAGACCATCCCTGCCCCAAGTCCACAGCAGACTTCAAGTTTTTCCAGAATGACTCTGGGTCTACCCCATGCCAGTGCGTACCACCATTCCTGGAATTTTAGAACAGAGATAGAACCAGGACTCATCCAGCTGTGCCAATTCTGGTGAGGAGAAGGGCATTGTTATGTTCCAAGTTCATTGTTATATTCCAAGTTCAGGGTCACTCCAACTGCAGCAAGGGACATCTGACCCTGGGTTCATCCTTCTTAATGTAGGAGTATTCATATACTCACTTGATGTTAGCCTTCATCTGAGCTCAACTGCAGAATATGCTAAAATTGGTTAGCCATGGATCTTCATCATATTTAAGTTCTGATGTAACATGCTTACCTATTTTGGTAGAGCACAACAGAATTATTTAGTGACGTCCACCCCAAAATCAAGAGAAATCACCTTCAGTAAGATGGCAGTCTACAAAATATCAATGAACATTCTTAACTATAAGAAACAAGTATTTCAAAAATAAAATACTAAAAGACAACCATTTAGAGTTTTTAGAGCAATAATAAAAATGTCTAGGATAAACTAAAATTTGAAAGATAAAAGGTCTACATGAGGAATATGTTAAATTTCTGAGAGACATAAAGGAGACCTGATGCATGGAAGTCACTCTTCATCTGCACTCTTAAGATTCATTTTTTTTCTAGAACATTCTCTGAAGTCTTGGAATCATTAGTGTGTATATTCAGTCAAGAAATGTCATAGGGAAGAAAATATTGCTGGAATGTCAAGTCATGTTAGATACAAAACTAATGATTTTTCTTTAAAGTAGGAATTGGCAGTTAGAAATAGAGTCCAGAACCAAATACATTTTAGGATGCAGTGTATTGGAAAGGCAGAATTTACACTCAGCACACAAATAGATTATTACATGAATGATAAGGAGGTTGCACAACCACCACAGAAAACAAAACCAGGTAGGCTCTTACCTCTTCTTCTATGTTCAAATAAAGCCCATTAATCAAAGATATAAACATTTTACAAAGGGAACTGCAAACATATTAGATGAAGGAGGTGAATTAAGCACAATCTTTTATTGAGAATGTCTTTTAAACAGAAACAGAGGGTACAGCCAACAAAGAAAACACAGATGGACATAATGATAAATTTGACAACAAAAAAGCATCAAAATAAAAAAGATCCAACAGAGAAAATCCAAAGGTTAAGACGGATACAAAGAAGGATAAAATCTTAATACATATAAAACTCTGCAAATCAGTAAAAATCAAAAGGGGCAGAACAAAAAGTTCCAAAAGGAAATGAGAAGTTTACAGTAATAGAATGTGAGTTGAATAAAATTTTAAAAGTTCTCCATCCCGCTATAATTAGGTATAGGCAAATTAAAGTACTATTTTTCATTGTTTTCCAAATTAAATTTTGATTCCATGCAACGGGGGTCATATGCAGAAATTTAGCTGATCTAATCAAAGGTCAATATGCTTTTAAATAATTAAATTGTAATTGTTAAGAAGTTCTCAGTCTTTTACATGTGCATTAGTCCTAAGAATAATTTTATTGACTCTGGCTTTGGTAACAATTCGAAGACTAGTAGTCAGTCTATCAGTTGAAGATGCCTTAGAGAAATTCCAGTATGATCCCATAGTGAGATACAGCATAGCCACAAAGGTGACCACATAGACATGCATGCTTGCTGTGGTATGAGGTCTGAGTCTCCCACGACAGTTCAAAGGCTCCAAGTTCAAGTCTAAGTGTGGCAAGGCAACAGAATGGGAAACCTCTAAGAGTTGGAGCCCAGCTCACAGAAGGCACAACTTGGTTTTTGAGAGATAGTTATATCCCCGTAAAAGCCTGACCCTAGTCCTCCAGCTTCCCCATTTTGCATTTCCCCCACCAGGATGCCATGTGCCATGTGGTAAGGTACCAAGACAACTCTTACCAAAGGCTAAACAAATGGGCCATCTCACCTTGGACTTCTAGCTTTCCAAACTGTGAACTAAACAAACCTCTTTCCCCTGGTATAATGTGCTCATTCTTGAGTATTTTACTGTAACAATAGAAAATAGACTAATAAAATATCATAATAGAGAAGATATTTAAGAAAAATTGTAAGATAAAGAGCAAGTACTATAGCATGAATCTTAAAAAGTTCTTATTAATAAAATCAAACCTGGAGCCAGGTATTGAGGTGAATGCTGGAAGATCAGAGAAACAGAACAGGCCACAGCTACCTCACCTTGCCAGTTCTTCAGCTGGTCCTGTTTCCTCAGACTTCAAGCTTCTGTGTCCTCATCCCAATGGCTCTCAGCTGAACTGCTGCTCCAAAGCCTAAAAGCTTAACCAGCCAAATGCTTAACTAAATCTGGTGCCTGGTTTTCACACCTTATATATATTTCTGTTCTCTGCCATCACTCCCTGTGATTAAAGGCTCTCTTTCTGGGATTAAAGGTGTGAGTCACCATGCCTGGCTGTTTCCAATGTGGTCTTGAACTCACAGAGATCCGCCTGGCTCTGCCTCCCGAGTGCTGGGATTAAAGGTGTGTGCTGCCACTGCCTATCCTCATGTTTAATATTGTGGCCGTCCTGTTCTCTGACCCCAGATAAGTTTATTTGGGGGAACACACAATATTTAGGGGAACACAATACCACCACAAAGTACAAAATACAGAGTGCCTCCAGCTGCATAAACAGATGACTACAGTTGGCTTTATGTGCTTAAAACATTTTTGAAAGAATGTGTAAGAAGCTTCAGAGTAGCGGCTGTGATAACAAGCCTTAAGAGATGGAGACTTAGCAGGAAGAGGGGTCTTCTTACTGTCCTCTGTGTGCATTTGAATTGTCATCATACTGCTATTGTCTCAGTTGAAACGGCAATTTTAAAACTAAAATCATAAAGCAAGCAAGCTTGTCAAACAGGTAAAGCACTCACCACCCAAGCCAGGTGACCCAAGTTCAGTCCCCAGAATCCATGTAAAGGCAGAAGAAAAGAAGTGACCCCATAAAGTTGCCCTGTGACTTCTGCACACCATGACGTGCATACCATAGCATGCAGGCATGTGAGCACACACACAATAAATTAATATTATAGAAAAGATTTCATATTCCTAAGGCCTTTTTCTCCTCAAATTAATATAAAAACACATCAGTTTATCCAGTGAACTTTCTAAAAAGTAGGTAATATTCTGATCACTTTTGTAGTAGTCTTTAAAACGCTAAAGTGTGTGCTCTTAACTATGGATTTAACAGCTCTTGGACATGGATTCAACGTTCTATTTGGTTGGAGTAGTTAGGTTTGCCAACACACTAATAACCTGAGTCGATCTGACTCCCCAGAGCTGCAGCACCAATCTGCAGGGCCTCGGGCCGCTCTTCGACATGAAATGAGGGGTTCTGAGTGAGTGTTTCTTGTCACCCGGGAGAGCTGCAGCTTTCTGCATGAGGTCAGTGCACAGAGCTAATGGATTGAGCAGCCCATGCCTTCCTCGGGTTTCATAGCAACCAAGAAACACAGGTCAATTATCCCAACACACCTTGCACTGATACATTGTGTCACCTTCGGTCCCTTGGATGACACTCCTCCTTTTGGCCATATGTCCTCCAGCAGAGACGCTCTTCTGGCCCCCACCACAGCCCTCTCACCTCATTTTAACCAGGTGTCTAATGCATCCTTCTCAGGCTACACAGCCATAGCTGCTCCCTGGGCTCTCTGTAGAAGGAGCTGTCTAGCTACCCTGCATCTACTGAACTGCTACACTGTGCTGAGAGACCTGTCTCTCCCAGGTCGTCTCAAGTATGTGGAGAAATGCTGCAGTGACTTCTGGGTAGGTAGGAGACTGTCACTCCCTGTTCTCTATGCTCATTGGTGTGCATGCATGCATGTGTGCATGCATGTGTGTGTGTGCGTGCACACACGCACGCATGTGTGTATGTGTGTTTGCAGTACATGTCACTCACTGCCTGCCATCACTAATCCTTTGTATTTCTTCCTCTTAAACTCTACAGTTAGCTCATTCATCCATTGATTATGGAGTACACCTGCATTGTTTCCCTTCTCTCCCTCATCAACCAGCCCCTCATCATCCTTGTCACTATCCTTCACTTCCCTTACTTTAGTACTTATGTGAGTTACACATTGATCTCCATGATGCCATCTCCTCAAGAGATATTCTGTAGTGCCAGTTAGAATGCCTTTACCTTGGGCATTTGAATTCTGTCAGGTCCCAGAGAAACCCTGAGACAAAGCATTAACTGAGGTGCCTATTAGCATACCGGAGCACACCCTGGCCACCATGATCACTCAGTACTTGTGGCCCCTCTCTGCTCTTCTCACCACCCTCCCCTCCCCTCCCCTACCCTACCCTCCCCTACCCTACCCTACCCTACCCTACCCTCCCCTACCCTACCCTACCCTACCCTCTCCAGCCCAGGGGCTTGGTCTCCCCAAGCCTCTCTTCTTCTATAACCTGCCATTCTGGCCACCCCTCTCTTGGTCCACTCTCAGTCCTCCCTGGTTCTCTGGCTGGCCCTCTCTCTTGGTCCACTCTTGGTCCTCCTTGGTTCTCTGGCTGGCCCTCTCTCTTGGTTTTCTTGCCTCCCTCTCTCTTCTCTTCCTCTCTCCCTCTCCCTCCCCCTCCTTCCAGATGTCTCTGACTGAACTCTCCCTGATAGCTATATAAACTCCTTCTCCTCAGCCATAACTTGGAGCAGTTATAGCCTCATTGTCATTCATATAGAATAACTTTTACATTTTCTAGAAAGAGTTGAAAATACAAACAGTGATATGGCAAGTTTTGAAATGTACCAAATATAAAAGCCAAAAAAAAAAAAAAATAGATAAGATTATCTCAAAAAGACAAGTAAAATTTATGGACTATTTTTTAGTGGAACCATGGTAATAGAAGACGTGAAATTATGTTTTCAGCATAATGGAATATTGTAATTGCCAACTAGAATTCAATAACCAACAAGAATATGTTTTAGAATATGACTAGGTTGTTTGCATTTCCTGGCTACTGAATATAGACCAGCAATGTACGCAGCTGAGCGAGTGTATGTGGAGCAGGATGTCAGCCCTTCAAGTACATGCCCAGGAGCAGCGTAGCTGGATCATATGCTAGATCTGTTTGGGGCCTTTTAAAAACTTCACCACACTGATCTCCATAATGGCTGCATCCACTTGCAATCCTACCAACAGTGAGCAAGGGTTCGACTTTCCCCACCTCCTTGCTAGCGTTTGTTGTCATTTTCTTGATAATTGATGAGTGGTAAAGATTAGTCGTTTGCTCTTAAATAACATCTTCAGAAGATGAAGTACTGTGGAAACAAGACTGGAAGCCAAGAACTCCGCTGGCCCTAGTCTTACAGTTGGTGTGGACTCATGGTAGGGGGTTCAGCATCTCAGCAGTGGATGTAAAGAGAACCGTGGAGTTTGACGCATTGACAGTCACGAAAAGTAGAACTCTGGAGGTCCCGGAACACTGAGTATCCTTGCAAAAGACCTTAAGACGATGTGTGGGACCCAACTAGAGTCGAAGTGGGTAGAAGATGACGGCTCACCCACAATATATTCTCCAACCACTGGGAACCCTTGTGCCTCTTCCCTTGCTTGTCAACAGTCTTCATGGTTTATTTCAGATATTATTTCAATGTTAACTTTTCTTTTTTTTGCTTTTCTTAGTATATGTTAACTGAACAAAACAACAAATTTTATTGAAACGTTTTTAAACATGTATATCATGGACTTTGATCATATTGTCGTCTCTCATCGCCCTCCTCTGACCTCCCCCCTCTTTCCAAATCCTCTCCCTTTTACTGGATCTGTGTTTCCTTCTTTAATCCAGATTTTACATATGAGCAAAAACATGTGTTACTTGTTTTTCTGAGACTGGCTCATTTGGCTTCACATTATGATTTGTTCCATCAATTCCCCTACAAATATGGCTGAGTAGTAACTCCACTGTGTACGGATTTGCTCCCAAAATTTATATTTTTTGCATGAAAATACCTCTTGATTATTTTAACTGCACAGAAGTTCAGGTGGCAAAATATCCCTTTCTTCCCTTGAAAAGTGTATTATTCTAGGCATTTTTTTATGTTTTTAAAATGTTTTTGAAATTAAAATATAATTACATTATTTTCCCTTTTCCTTCCTAAATATTCCTAAGTACATAAATACATCTGCTCAGTCCTTATCATATTCATCTATTTCTAACTTAGATTTTTTTTGAGAATTTCATATATCACTTACATTTCTCTTTTATATCATTTTTACCACTCCCCTTCCAACTTCTTCAGTACCTTCCTCTTAAATTCATGTCTTCTATACTTGTTATTGTTTTACACACACACACACACTTAATGAGCCCACTACGAAGTTCCTCTCCTGTGCATGTGTTTAGGGATGACCACTTGATTCGATGACCTGTCGGGAAACTTTCCCTGGAGACGCCCGATTCTCCATCTCTTACCAGTCAATGGTTGCCTATAGCTCTGGATCTAGGAATGGGGTCTTGTGAAATTTCCCCTATGTGTATGTCAACTGGTGATGTCATTATGCAGGTCCTGTTTAGAGAAGAACATGGTTGAGATTTCCTGTGTGCAGCATCCCACATCCCTGCCGGGTCTACAAGACACTATGAACAGCAGGTGTCCTCGTCTTTTCCCTTGTATAACGTTTTATGATGTTCCCTGAACCTTAGGTATAAGAATTGTGTTGGAGATGCACCAAGTGGAGCTGGACCCCACAATCATTGTCTGCTTTTCCACCAGTTGTGGATTTCTGTAGTCACCTCTCTGTAGCTGCAAAAAGAAGCCTCTTTGAGGCGAGGTGAGGGCTGTACTTATCTGCAGGTGCAAGGATAAGCATCTAGAATACAGTCAGGAATTATACTAGGTGAAGAAGATAGCAGCAGGAGGTTCTCCTCTCAAGGCTATGACCTCCAGCCACGGGTAGGTGGCTAGGTTTACGGTACCAGGCATGAATTCTGTAGAGTTGGGTTTCAGTCCAATCAGACGGTTGCTGATTACCCCAAGACAGAAGTGTCACTGTTGCACCTTTGTGGCTCTCTTATGGGCCTCGTCACTGCTGCTGTTCATAGGCTTATCGCTAGGTAGGACTCTGAGAACTGCTTTGATTGCTTGGCCACTTACATGACACCTTTGAATACTATGAGAGCGGGTCCTCAGGGAGACAACTTCCAGGTCAGTTCCAGCTCTGTTCCTCCAAACTCTGTGGCATGCAGCAATAGGGTCTTACCTTCCAATTCTGGGAAGCCACCAGGGGCTACGGCAATAGCCTGGTTTGTTTGGGGGAGTGTCTGGAACCCTTCTGAACTAACTACTCAGAGTTGGGTTTCCCATGCCTGGCACTGTGGTTTTTGTTAGACACTCTATGGCTCTTGGAGGGAATCTTATATCACCCCTGCACTGCATAAAGTGTGAGTGTGTGTGTGTGTGTGTGTGTGTGTGGTATTTTTAAGTAATCCTATAAAATAATGTTTCCTTGTGGATTTTTCAAACATCCTTGGAGTTATGCCCCCTCCTTCCACTCCCTCTGTATTACCCCCATTTGTCCTCTCCCCTGCTCCCACAGCACCTGTGTCCTACTGCCCTCCTCTAGAACACCTGCTCCTGCCTCCCTAAATGGGTTTTTCTCAGGGTATATACTACAATCTAAAGTTTGGAGCTAGAATCAACAAAAGAGAACGTGTGGCATTGTTTATCTTTCTGGCTCTGGGTTACCTTCCTAGATGTAATATTTCCCAAGTATACCTATTTACCTGCAAACTTCATGATTTTCATCTTTTTTACAGCTGAACAGAATTCTAACATGTATATGTACCACATTTTTATTATCCATTCCTCAGCTGAAGGACATTTAGTGACCCTCCCTCTTTCAAGATCAGGCATCTACCCCCAAAATAGCCTGAACCCAGTGACAGGTTGAAATGTGGCATAAAAGCTTAGGCCCTGGCATAATGCCAGACAACTCTGACGTGGCATTCCAGTCCAGAACTCCCTGTAGGGGTGCACGTGAACACCACCTGCCTGAACATTGGACTCCCTGAACTCAGGAGGTTCTGGTGATTTATGATGCATGGAGCAAGAGCTAAAAGGGCCTGCCAGTAGGTAGATCTTAAAATCTATTTTACTTTCAGCACACGGTCTAAAAATGAGAAAGAAGATGCTATCCATGAAATGATAGTGTCTACATGATTTTTTTTCATTATGTTAGATCAAGCATTTCTGCTCTAGACTCCAAGGATGTGTATAACGGAGTATCTGATACCACACGGGTGTTTACTGCAGTTGGAAGACATCTCTGCCACCAAATTGACTCCTGCTTTCATTCTACAACTTTCTGTCTGGATCCAGTACAGCTTCTCAGCCTTCCATCCTGGAGAATGGCCTTTGGTGGATCACTCAGTGCTAACTGGATAATGAGGGAGTGGGGCTGCACACAAGGTGAGAGAAAACCCAGAGGCAGAGTCTCTGGGGACATTAGTACAGAGGAACCTGCTCACTCTCTGGTGGTAATGGCCCAGGGATGCTCTGGTCTCCCATCTCCCATCACCTGCCTCATCTGGTCCAGTATCAAGTGGTGCAATGTCCTTGACCATTTTCCTTTCAGAGTCCTGGTGCTTTTAATCAGTGAAAATATGCCAACCAAACCTTGGGCACATTTGCTGCAAACATTTCCTTGCATTTTTATATGTTTTTGGTAAATTTTTGAGTTTCAGTTTTTACTAAACTCAAGTCAACTAACCCCCCTCCCCAAGCTCAGATTCCCTCCTCTCTGTAGCACCAGGCCTGAGCTGAGTTCAGGTCCTTAGTGGGACAGGAGGCTGTCTTGTCCCAAGGTCTCCAGCTTGCAGCAAGGCAGCCTTGCAACCCTTCGCCTTCTCTGAAGGCTCCCCTAACTCCTCCAGGGCTCACAAGGATCTTTTCCAGATGATTGCCAGGGTCTCCAGAGGGGAAGCCTTCGGAGAAGTTACTTTCCACCAAAGCATTACAAGCGTATGCTCACGCTGGCGCTGCTCCATACTCTTCACCTAGACTGCATGTGCTCTTTGACTGGTTCATGTGACTCTTCATGCCATATGGAATATATATATATTTGGATGCTTTGAAGTATCATCTTGGATGATTCTCTAGTAAATGGTCTCCAACTCATTTGTTTTCCAATTCATTTCTTTACGGTTTTTAGCATTTGTCCTGCCATCAGATTATGTCCCCAGCAGAGAAGTATATGCACTTGGATTGATTTTTGCTGGCCAAGCTGTCTGTGCAAAGACACAGCAAAACATGCTGGGCCCGAGAGGGGCTGGGACCTTGGCCAGGAGCTCCTCACGGTAGGGCAAGCAGGTCCTGAGGAAAACCAGTGGGCTCAGCCAGCCTGACTTTAGTGAGATGACATGCATCATTCAGGAACCATGACAGAACATCTATGGGGAGTCCCAGCTCCTCTGAGGGTAGACATGTAACAGAGTATAGGAATAGGCTCCATAGGATAACAGGCAGCCTGTAGACAGGCAGATGACCAGAGAGAGCTCATGTGAAGAAGTCAAGATACACCCTTATATTCATTATGGTGGTTACTGAAGTGGGGGGTGGGCACAACAAAAATAACAAGTGTCCTGGAGAATGTGGAGAAGCTAAGATTTGCTAATGGAAGTGTAAAATGAAACAGCCATCGTAGGCAACAGTATGGCAGTTCCACAAAAATTAAGCAGAGTCACCATACTATACTACCCAGCAGTTGCACTGGATTTACCCCAAGTAGTGAAGAGCGTGCACTCTAGGTCCCCTTTGATACCGATATTCATAGTAGCATTGTTTACAACAGCCAAAAAGTGAGATCAACCCAAGTGCCATAACCTATGAAAGGTTAAGCCAAAGGTGGTTCATAAATGCAGTGCTACATTGGCTTATTCTCAAAAACAAAAGGAATCCTGGTATGTACTTCATCGAGCATTGATCTCAAAGTGTCTATCAACCCACTGCTATTCTGTAGCTGAAGTAATCAAATCCACTGAGACTGGGGTAGAACAGTAGACTCCAGGGACTAGGCCAGGAGCAAAAATTGGTTATGTTGCCTGCACAACATTATGCATGTATTTAATATAAATGGATTGTACACTTTAAATGGATACCAACAAAAGAAGGAGCTAAGAAGAGAGACGGGGGTAAGGAAAACTATGTCCCCAAAGGACTCAAAAGACTCCTCCCCTGGAAGAGAAGGGATCATTGCGAAATCAAGCCACCTGGACTGAAGGCATGGTGCAACACGTGCACCTTCCTAATGGCACAGGAAGCTGCTCTGGACATCCTTAAAACTCAGGGAGTTTTGTGCTCCCATTGAGTGCCTTTCTGTAAGGGAAGCATTGAAGAACAGGAACATGCACCACAAAATCTATCCCAACAAACCAAAACTGAAGTCATCTCTCATAGTCCCAAAGGCCAAAAGGAAGGCAGTGGCATCCACTAAAGGAATACACATCCCTAGCCAGCAGCCAGAAAGCAAAGACCTCAGCCTTTACCGAAGGAAGTACATGAAACAGAGGGGTGTGGAGCAGGTCAGAAAGGAGCGACCAGCTTATGAAGAATCCAAGCACAGTAGGTCTCCCAATGGCTCCAAAGATGTACATCCAGATTTTAAACCCCATTAGTATATAAGCATGTTTTCTCACACAACACAACAGACTTTACAAGCGGCTGGCTGTCCTGGACTGCAAAAGTGGGACTGGCAATGTCCCCTTGAGTGGAAAGAAGATGCCTGGGAAAGGAAGAAAGAGATCTGAAGGTAAGACATCTGCTGGCACCTGAAAGTGGAAGGAGGGCCATGCCACAAGGATGCAGGGGGCCTCGGGAGCTGGAGAGAGTTCATGTCCCCTAAACCTCGTGAAGAAGCTATTCTCCCTTCCAACACCTTGACCTCAGCCCAATGAGATCTGTTTGGTCCTCTGACCTATTAAACTGAGATAATTGTGTTAAGCCAACATGTCTGGCTTTGTTAAAGCAAACAGAGGGAAAATACACCTATTCAATTATTTGCTAGTTTATCCCTTCCATCAGGCTGAAAAGGACACAGAGCAAGCATCCCATCACCCCTCTCCTACATATATATCCTCACATGTGGGTTTCCACAGGCGCCAGCACTGGAGAAATCGCTAAGTGGTCCAACATGCATGATTAGCATCATCTGCTCAGAAACGTACAGTGGGGGCCGCTGTCGGGACACGGCCGCTGCTGAGCCACAGTGATTGCTTTGTGGGGTCTGCTTGGGTTTATGGCAACTTCACTACCTCTAGGAGTCTCTTCTGGGCTGCTAGCATGACCTCTGGCACACCAAGTCTCCCTTCTCTGTCCGGATGTTCAGACTCCTAAACAGGAGCAGCTTCCACAAGCTGGAAACAGACAGTTCTATTTCAGGCAAATTGGATACATTCTATTGTTCAAGAGAAGAGGAAGTAGGCTCTACCCCACCAGGAGTCTGGATGATGGCTGGCTACATTCTATTGTTCAAGAGAAGAGGAGGCAGACCGGGTCTCACCATGAGTCTGGATGGCCATTGTCCACTGTGCACTGCAGGTGACTTCTGACATTCCTGCTAAGTGACGGCTCAGGGGAAACACCTCATCAGAAACTCATGAATTTCAGCTGGAGGAACAAAGTGAGTTGACTAGATACTGGTACAAACTGAAGTTAGAGAGTGGGAAGGCATGGAGCCTCCCAGCCTCTTCATGAGCTGGCCATTCCACCCAGTGTGGGAACGCCATTGCAAGAAACGAAAGCCAGCCTCTAATACAAATGCTATGCAGCCGGGGCCAGATCCCCATTCTCAGGATGAAGGTTGGAGCTCCCTGTAGAATATTATGGGAGCGCTTGGGGGCTAAAACCACGAGAAACTAAAGGTCTGAGAGGGACCATTTCTTCCTTCAGAGGTAGCCCATAATTTCCTGAGACTGATAGGAACTTAATTTCCATCCAATTGCTTTCCTGTTGCCTGGGAAGCAGAACGTGGCAAATTCATCGACCCAAATGTATTCATTTGGTGACGTCTTTAATGACAGAGCCAAATTCTCCCACAGTACAGAATGGTGAGGGTACAGAGTGTTACAGCGCTTGCTTGTGTTGCAAGCAAACCTCCTGCGTGGCCAGTGGTGAAATCCAGGTAGAAAAACTCTCCACAGCCTTGCTGTTACCTCGCTTGTCTCTGAGAGCTGAAGGCTCATGTCTTAACCACATCTGCTTGGCACAATTCATAAGAATGTGTATGAGAATGCTAAGGCTAGTGTAAACATTGTCTATGAAATCATCTTGATGTCCAGGCCCTTCTCCCAGAACCTGACATCTATCCAGAGAAAGGCTGTTGGTCCAGGGCAGACCTGAGCAGCATCCAAGGAGCTCAGCACACCCTAACCAGATAGCATAATGCTCAGGGCTTTGAGTCATCTGACACTCTGCTTCGAAGGCCACATGGGGTCACTTGGCCAGAGGCCTACCAGGAAGCACAGGCCCAAGAGAGAAGATAATTTTGAGACTCTGGTGCACCCACCAACCAGACTTTCTTGGGATCTCTCATGTGCCCTTCTGCTGCCGTGGACTGATGTGAATTGTCTCCCCACTAACCATCTGGATACACAATCCTCACTATGGGTAACTTTGGGTTCATATAGTATTCATGAGAAAGGTGCTCCAGTTCCTACTAACCCTAAGGTCCTCCTCTGGGGGACATCACCACCATAGCCTCCAGTGATCAATTCAGAAAGAAACAGGCCTGAGTAATAATAATTTTCCCTGAGTTTCAAATGTAAACCGGGTAATCTAGATCCAACATGTTCCCTCTGTCCTCCCCTGTGTCCACAGTCCTTATAAGGATTATGGCAGTGACCTGACAGGCCAGAGTGGCCCTGCTATCACTAACCTATCCAAACAGGATGGATATTATATTCAAATGGGTACTGGCTCAATCACCAGAAGTTTCAGAATTCGAATCCCAAACTTCACTTTCTGAGTTCTGTTTTCTTATCTACGAAGTGGATCAGCACAAATTTGATGAATCCTATCAAGTGATGCTGGGAAGAGCCATGAGATAACAAAAATGGACCCTTCTTTAAAAACAACAAAAATCACTGGTATAGCTTTTATTGCAATAACTATATTTTACCAACATAACAGAAGTTCCAGTGGGGGGATCACACTGCAAAAATAATAATTTCACTGCATTCCCATGTGATGAGAGAGCCAAGATGGAATCTTTTCCCACAGTGGCTTCCTGGGAGTCTAAAGCAGGTAAAGACTCTAAGGAGAGTGATATTCATGTGCTAAAGGCCACAGAAAACTCAACACTGTAATACAGCTTCTCTGGTGACTCGGGGAAAATGGTTTATACCATTGATTTAGTTAGCCAGTTTCTGTGCGGGTAAGGTGGGTCACCCACATCATCAGCTTTCCCTTTAAAACAGAATGCCACTAAGGATGTAGCTCACTAGTAGAGCATTTGCCAAGCATGTGTAAGGCCCTGGGTTCCATCCCCAGCACTGCAACTAATAAAAGTAGGAATTAAAATGCTGGCTATAACACAAAAGTCAAACAAAAATAAATACAGCATTACCATATGACCTAGAAATCCCACCTCTGGATATGTACCCAAAATAATTGAAAGCAGGGTCTGGAGTAGACATTTGTAGACTTGTGCTCATTGCGGCATTATTCACATAGCCAAAAGGTGGAAAGAGCCACTTGTCCACAGACAGAAATAAGCAAATGTGGTAATGCATCTATAAAGCATTATAAAGCAAAGAATTCTGAACCATGAGGACAGATACTGCAAGCCTGCACCTCTGAGGGGTTCCTAACAGAGTCAAGTTCCAGGAGAGAGAGGGCTGGTGGTTATTGGGACCAAAGGGAAAGGGGTAAGTTCAGAGACCAACATTGAGCCTTAGTGTAGAGATGGGTGTTGGCCATGGCTGCTCAATGCTTGGGATGCTGTTAATGTTGTCTCATTCTTATTTTACAGAAGAAGTCATCATGGGAAGACTCTGGAAAGTGCAAAGTCTCCCATAACTTCTTCAGGACCTTGGGAGGAAAGACAACACAGTGGAACAAAGGACTTTCTTTGCCCACCCACCACCACCACCACCACCACCACCCCACCACCACCCCTGGTGTATCATCCAACACACCGGAGAGGCCTGCAGCCTGCATCCACCAACAGGTGCAGACCAAATGTCCACAGCCCACTCTTGATTCTCCCATGTAAGTCAGCCAGGAAAAGGCTACTGGAACAAAGAGCTTTTATGACAGTAACTATTCTGACTCAGACAGGCATCGGTGGGAACACCCCACTGCTGAGCTTCAAGCCTGGTTGGCAGCTGGGCAGCTCCAGGCCTGTACATCGGAACCCGCCTCACCTCCCAGACACTAGTGGATTTCTGGTCAACTCTGGCACTTATATTTTGCAGATGTATAACTCAAACCCCCACCCATGTTGTCATGGTGGCAATCTCTTCATGGTTGTCTTATAAGGACACTGATCACACTGGCTTAGAGCAGGACCAGGGACATCTGCAGTAACCCTATTTCAAAAGGCCATAGTAAGGTACTGATAGGCTGGGACTTCAACCGATATCAGGTAGGGAAGACACAATTCAACCCTTAACGTGTGCTACTGTCAATCTCTTATTTTTGATACTGTACTACAGTTATTTAAAAAAAAACAAAAAAGTCGCCATGGAGAGGGAAGCCAAAGAAGGGACATGGCATTCTGTGTTTTATTTTTACAACTTCCCAGAAGTCTGTAATTGAATCAAAATAAAAGATTTTGTTTTGTTTGATGGACAGAGATCAAGTGAGATTCCACCCACTTTGCATCTTCACAGACACTTTTTATTTAACATTTCCAATTTTTATAGAAAGTATTTTCTCCCATATTTTTCCTGTGGTTTGCTGAATAGACCACATACTTTTCACCTAGCTAGTCAGCAGCTCTGAGACTTCGGTCAGACTTCTCTTATTGCAATCCTTCCAAGAATTTCAAATAAATCACCAAACCTCCTACACTACGATAACAATTTCCCAACCCTACAGACAGCAGAAGCGCCTATAATTCTCAAACTGTGCACTCCTCTCCGGCCTCGGGTTACCATGATTTGGACATCTGGTGACATTTTTCTTTGTCTTCTCTAGGGATGACTGAAGATCATTCTGAGGTTTGTGGTCCCTTTATGTTCCAATGAATGACTTGAAGCAACAAGGCACAAAGGCATAGGAGCAGAGTCCCTGGAGGTGGGTCAGGAAGGCCCAAACCTGCTGCTTCCTCCCGGCTCTCTGAGGTGTGGAGTCAGAGGAAGAACTCTGAAGAGGTTAAGTGGCTAGCAAGGCCTGGGGTCTTCAGCATCCTGGTAACTTGATGCTCAGGTAGAGGAAGGAAGATGAACCCAGGACCAGGCCAATCAGCAGGTACCAAAATGTAGGTACACAGAAGTTAGCCCTGGTGTCCCTAAAGAACTCAGCGGGATCAATACAGGCAGAGCAACTCACATTTCAAAATACTAAATGATTCCAGATTCCTCATCTCATAGAAATGATAAATGTCTAAGGGGGTAGGAATGCTAATTGTCCTGATTGCATTGTCACACATTGTAAACATTTACTGAACTTTTGCACTGGACACCATAAATATTTATACATATTATCTAACCGATAAAAATATTAATTAGGCTACATATGATTATGTGTAGTGAGACCTGTTATCTCAGCACTCAAAAGTCTTGAGCAGAAGGACCACAAGTTCGAGGCCATCCTGAGTTACAGAGTGAGACACTGTTTCAAGCTGACTCAAATCTTTTAAAATAGAAAAGTCATGGTGAGGCCCAGAGCAAAAGGAAATCCTAAGGGCCATGCTAGAAGCCTGGCCAGAGGGTGTGGGGGGCAAGTTGGAGAATTGTTCTAGTTTCCTACTGCTGTGTTGCAAATGACCATGAACTCCGCAGACTAAAACATTTTTATCATCCCAGCTTCTCAAAGGTGAGAAGTCTTGGCAGAAAGGAGTCTGAAGCGTCTCAGGAGGTTAAAGTCATGGTGGGGGTCAGCATGCATCCCGTTCCGGTGCTCCATCGCCTTCAACACTCAGTAGTGGCTGGCAGAATTCAATTTCCTTGCAACTGTAGGATGGGGTCCAAGTTCTTTTTCTTTGCTGGGCCATTTTCAGGGTTATTCTTTGCAGCTTAGGGTCATTTAATTCCTTGCAAAACCAAGCCATGGGCAGGAAAGTTCACTTCCTCAAGGCCATCTGACACTTCCTTTCATGTCTGGAATCTCTGACTTCAAAAGGGACCACATGATTTTAAGGATCAGATAATGTCCCTTTTCACTGTCTCAAATCAACTAGGGAGGCTCAATGCATGTGCCAAGTTTCTCACCTCTGATATGAGGGCCTTGAAGAAAAGCCATCATATTCAGAGTGCTGGCCACCTCTATGAGAGGGACTCTTTGGACAGGTCCATCTGGGAGTAAGAAGAGTGCAGACATGGAGCCAGGACTGGACATATTCTCCACTGGACCAAAGGTCTGGCTGGAGCACCTGGGGCCCCAGGACAGGTCGCACTGAGGTAGACTATGGGTAATACCAGAACCCCCAGCACTAGGGGTGCCAGGGCACAAGAGGATCCTCGGGAGTCATGAAATTGTCCAGGCTATGCTAGCCCCTTAATAAGTCACCAAACACCCCCAGAAAAACCATGACTTTAGTACATCAGGTAAGAGAAGGGTCCGTTTTCAGTTGGTAGCCACATTTTGTGGTCTTCGATGAGCCTGCCCTTGTGGGAAGCATTCATATTCTCTGTTCTTGGCGAAAAGATGACTGCTAATACCCTGGGAGCCTATCAGAACTGGCCAGGCTCAGGTGCCTGCCAGCCAAACCCTCCAGATGACAGGACAGAGTGGCCTCCTGAAGACCCAGATCCAAGAACTAGTGGAGACAGGCATGGGAGTTCAGTAAAGGCCAAAGCAAGCTCCCTGTGAAGAAATGCTCCTATTCTCATAGGCTAGGGAGTCATCTTTTCCCAAAGCCTATATGTGCTGGGTGAGCTTCCCAGGAGTCTGTTAACAGGAAGATGCCATGGCTGGGCCGAAGTCAGCAAGATTTGTGGACTGTGAGAGATTATGGTCTCCCTAGATCCTGACTTCTCATTTTTAAAACAAAGACAGTAAGCAACATTCATGACATCAGGAAACACCAAACCATCACACGGTGTCAGGAATGACTACTGCCTCCTTACAGCCTTTGACTACATGGTTAGTAAGTGGCAGCTCCCACGCCTGGAGATGAGTTAGGGATGCCTTACCTGAGACAGACTGCCATACTGTTCTTCCAGCCACACATGTGGCTCAGCAGAAAGTGAGGAGATATTGTTTTCCTACATCCCTGTGCCCAGAACTAGAAGGCTGCAAATACAACCTGCCACTTCCGAGATCTGCCCATGAAATCACCCTCCAGGCTCTGTTCCTGTCACTCAGTGATGTGTGTTACTGGAAGCACAGTACCTCACAGGCAGAGATACAGGGCTAGAAAGCAAGTTCTAAGCTGCATGGGTCGGGGGCAGGGAAAGAACCCCACAGGCAGGGCCCTGCAGAACATTGTCCCTGGTCAGTCTTTGTCACCTCTGTATCCTCAGGAGGACATGCCAACCTAAAATGTACTTGCCTAGATAAGGCCACCACTGTGACTACACCCACAGGGGTCTGCAAAGGTGGTGAACAGGGCTGCCTCCAGCATCTGTGGTTAGATGATTGAGAGATAGAGGTGGGCAGATGATATAGGAAATGTAAGAAGGAAGGTGAGCATGGCTTATGGTTGCTAAATGAGCACTTATTACTCAATGTGCTACTAAATACATCAAAGTTCCAAGGCGAGCCACTCACTAGCAATAAGCAAAGAGGATTTCCAGTATGGGCTGCTCAGGCTGCTACAAGAAACATCCCAGACTAGCGGGCTCTAACAATGAAAGTAAGGCAGGATAGCCAGGCAGTGGTGGCGCACACCTTTAATCCCATCACTTGGGAGGCAGAGCCAGGCAGATCTCTGTGAGTTCGAGGCCAGCCTGGGCTACAGAGTAAGTTCCAGGAAAGGCGCAAAGCTACACAGAGAAACCCTGTCTCAAAAAGCAAAGAAACAAAAAAACAAAAACAAAAAAAAAGTAAGGCAGAAATCTCAGCTCCAGTGCTGACAGTTAGGCCCTTCTGAGCCCCACCTCTTGGCTGGCAGGTGTCTCACATTGCCATCCCTCCATGTGTCCTATGTTCTGGTATATATCCTAATCCCTTCTTCTAAAGATGTCAGTCATGCGGGATTGGCGTTAGCAAGAGTCCCAAATGTGGAAATGTAGCACAGTTTGAAGGGTCCTCTTGTGTCTGTCATGCCCTTCTCTTTTGGGCACCAGATTTTCCAGCCTGATAGGAAGCCACTGGGTAGTGATGTCTTCTGTCACTAGAAGAGATGACTAAGCATCCACAATTGTAACCATGGCAACAGACACATCAGACTATTTTGTGAATAAGAGAAGAGAAGCCTGAAGTCTGTTAGCTAAAACACCTGGTATGCCACAATTCCTCACTTCTGGGTGCTGGTCCAGTATGTGATAGAGCTGAGCTAAAGAGTGAGCCCTTAAGCAGGTGCTCTGTAGCCTCAGAGACACCCATCCTTTGCTCAGACCCCAGGAGTGGAGCTGAGCCAGATGAGTGGATGCCTTGCTCCTGGCAGCATTGGATGCCTTGTCCTCATTGGGCCATTTCAAGTCAGGGGTGATTTCTCCTTGTCCATGGACTTGCTGTGAGTTTTTCTGACCCTAAACAAAGAAATGTCCTGGGCTGCAGAGGCTACGACACAGTGTGTGCAGCAGCCAGAAGGAGCCATGGTGACTTCTCTGAGTCTGAGGTATGTTGAGAAGACACATCAACAGGAGCTGAGGCACCATGGGAACCAAATTGTCAGGGATCACAAAAAAGCAGAGGAGCCTACGGCTAGATTCAAGACCAGAAATGCAAACACAACTGTGCCAGAGGGAGTGGAAGGGCAGCTCCCCTGCCCAGGGCTTCAGGGCTTCAGTGTGATTCTGCAAGACAGCCTGTAGAGTTACACTGCATGGGGGACACCCATGTCAGCACCAAGAGCATGTCCCTGCCAGGCTGTTGAGATTAAGCCGTTATGTCCTTGACCCCCCTGACCTGAGAAATTATCACATCATAAAAGAAGATCAAAACACATGGCCTCCCCGAGCTGTGGCTGCCAAACAGCCCTTTACCTTAGTCCAGTCACCCAAAAGAACCTGAGAAGCCATCTTAGCTTAAATATATGGAAGTCCTCAAGCCAACCTGTGCCCTGGGTCAGCTACCATGTGCTTCAACTCCAAAGGGAGAAGAAGCAGATCTGGAAGGATTCTGGTGGTTCACAGGGGTCCCTAGTTGGGGTCTACTACCAAGAAGAACTCCTGGGACCTCGGGATAAGAGGTTCCTGCAGGGATTTGTCCATATGAGGCCATGGAGCTGGTTACTCAGGTCTCTGAGACTATCTTGTCCATTTTGTATCCAATATTGTGGTTCACAGTCTGCATTCAGTTCAGGTCAGGTGATGGGATGGGGGAAGAATGCTTGGAATAGGAAGCAAGGATGTATAGTCACCTGGGCTGTGTAATGCCCACAAGGACCAACTGCTTTAAACTCTGTTGAGTGATAGCCTGCCCCTGCCCTTTGAGAAAGAAATCTCCCTCTCTGTAGTTTTCTACATGACAGAAAGTGTGGCCCAGGCTTCCTTGGAACCATTCAGAGATGACGATTCTAAGGAATACAGTCCAGGTCAGCCAAGATAACACAATATAAACCCAGCCAATAATAATCTATGATGCAACCAAGCAGGTCCAGGAAGTCTGGGAGTCAATGAGAATCAGACTGTCCTTTAGAAATTCAGACCCGGAGGCCAGGCCCATGGTAGTAGTTCCTGTGCAAAATGATTTTGAAAATAAGGTGAGGTCTGGACATCAGAGCTCAGACAGGCAAATTCAGGCAGAGGGGGGCATGGAGGCAAAGACAGGCATCAGGACACAGGTAAGGAGCTTGGACAGACAGACACAGAGGATGGGGCATTTACAATGTAGTAATGGTTACCACATCCCCTGCAGAGTTCAGCAAGTATTCAGGAAGCAGAGATGAGCCTCTGTTTCCTTCCCCCAAGGCAAATAACCAAGTGTAGCACCTATTTTACAGGGCAGGAGGTTTTGTACTCCCTCGTGTGGAGTTAAAGTCCCTGGATTGAGTTCACAGTGTTCCTTTGTCAGATCATGTTTCAGATGGCCCATTTCAGGTCCTGAACTCCCCCTGACACTCTACATTATTTTTCTCCATATTTTTACTACACTAAGTAAATAATAAAACATAGATGAGGTTCAGGTCGCCATCCATCACTCATTAACTGCAACTTCATAAAACTTGGGGGGGATTGTTGCTTCCTACACTCCCAAGGAATTCAGACATCCACTTCATTATGTCTTCCACCTTCTAGCTCCAACCCCCTTCCTCTAATCTTTTTTTTTAATGTTTCCTTTCGATTTCTATATTAAAAGAAATATATATGTATATATGTGTACATATTTTATGTGTATACATATGTGATGGGAAAACACCCACCAGCTATGCTGCTGTTAAATTGTGACACACACACACACACACACACACACACACACACACACACACACACATACAAACACCTGTCTTCTAAGACTGTCCTCTTTGTCCTGTCCACAAACTTCCCTTGATTTATCTGGAGGTCTTAATGATGTCCAGCACTGCATGTCCCACATATCTACTGTATAATATGGTGAGTCCTTTTTCCACTCAGTCAGATCATCTCTGTTGTCCTTTACAACAAGCCTGTGGTTTTCAGGAAGAGAACAGCAGTCCACAGTGGGGGGGGGGGGGGGGGGGGGGGGGGGGGGCTGGGATGGTGCCTTGCTGCTGGGAGCTGTGAGGAATGGCTTTGGGTTGATTGCAGTCTTCCTGTCTAGAACAAGAGCTGCCCTTCCAGTCCTCGTGGACAGTGGTGGGCAGATCCAAGGACAGTTAATTTTCTTACCATTCAGATGCCAACTTCTTAATGTTCCAAAAGCGACCTGAGGAGAGGTCTCTGAATGGATGCAGGTTCGAGAGAGCAATGACTGACCAGCTACTCAGCATCTCCCTAATGACATTTTTCCTCCTCTGCCAAAGGCAGACGATGTCCATGGCTTTCCTTTCTGTTCTCCCTCTCAGAGCAGATCACCACAGCCTGCAAGGTACAGAAGAGGTTCTGAGTTGCTCATGGTGGTGAAAACCTTGAAGGAGAACGAAATGTTCTATCATTACATCTTGTACCCACCAAAGTACAAACCTAAAATTGTAATGTGTCCCTTTGTATACTAAGCCAGGAGCAAAACAGACACAAGATGTAGGTAAAACAAAATTTAAATGGTTGACACCAATCCAACTCTGTAAGCCATAAAATTAAATGTGAGTGGATTAAACAATATAATCAGAAAGTAGAGATTGTCATCTAGATAAAATAAGATCCAACTCTGATTTTCCTACAGACAGCAGCATACTTTGTTTTGTTTCTCTTAGGTCTTATAATGCAGCTCAGGCTGAAGTGGATCTTGTAGTGTAGCCCAGGCAGGCCTTGAACTAGTGATCCTCTGCTTTATGCCTCCTGGGTGCTGGGATTACAGTTGTGTGCCACCACACCTCACTTGGTTCCAAATAACATACTCTAGATTCAAAGACACACACTGGCTAAAATTAAAAAGACGGAAAGTATGTATCATGCAAGCAGCCACTATAAGGAAACTATTATCTCTGAAAACAGAAATGAAACACAGATATCTCTTCTTTCCACTTTTACTCCAAATTTAGCTGAAGAGGTAAGAAGAGAAAAATAAAATGCAAACGTAAGTCAAATTGCCCATATTTATAAATGCCATGATACTCAAGAGACCCTAAGGACTTCAGCAGAAAAGGGAAATCGAATCAACACTCCAGCAAAGCATCAGGCTGTGTGTGTGGATTCCCTACAGACCCACGGCAAACTTAGAGAACACAAAATCATTGGTTCTTTGTACTGTTCCTTCATTTTCAGCTCTGGTTTTGACTATATCTTCCTTCTACTTCTCAGGGAGTGTTAATTATTCTTGTTTTACTAAGGGGGAAAAACAACCATTTAAATAGTTTTCAAAAATATCTATGGGTAAACTCAACTAAGGTTCATCTCTACAAGGAAAACTTTAAAACATTGAAGAAAACAATTGAAAAACTTGATTATAAGATGGAAATGCATCCCACATTCATATATTGGCAGAATTAATATGAAAAATATCTGTATTATTAAAGTAATCTACAGGATGAATGCAGTCCTCACTAAAATGTCAATGTTCTTCACCAGAATGCTGAAGAAAAAAAAAAATCCTGAAATGCATGAAGAAGCAGAGAAGGCGTCAAATAGCCAAGTGATGCTGACCAGAAAGATCCCAAATTATACTACAGAGACAGGGTAATAAGATCATCATGGGATTTACCCAAATCCAGACAGACAGACCAATGAATACCAAGGGTATTCACAAATAAATACACACAGTCAAAGCCACCTAACTTTCAATAAAAGGTATCAAAAATACACATTGGGGAAAAGACAGTCTCTTTGACATAGTTAGAAATCTTTCTCCACATTCAGAAAGATAAACTAGTTCCATATCTCTCCCTCTACTCAAGAAGCAACCTAAGACAGTAATGTAAGAAACTTGAAAACAGCTACAGGAAAACACAAAGAAATCACTTCAAGACATAAGCATAACCAAAGACTTTCCAAAACAAAAGACCTACTCCAGTAGGGCCAGGGGAGAAACAACTTCCCAAATTGGCAAATTGGCTTCCATGGAATTTAAAAGCCCTGCACAGTGAAGGAAACAATCCCAAGGGTGACAAAGATACATTAATATCTCAAATATACACATAAAAACAAATATTAATACCAAAACCCGAAATCAACAAAAAAAAAAAAAATGGGCAATAAAATGAACAGATAGTTCTCAAAGGAAGAAACACAAATGGCCCATAAATGCTTGGAAGGTGTGTGACATCCTTAGCCACCATGGAAATGCAATTTAAAACTGCTTTGCTATTCCATCTCTCCAAAATCAGATTGGCCACCATGAGGAAAAACAAAAAGAACAAATGCTGGAGAGGATATGGAGAAACAGAAACCTATTCATGGTGTGAGTATGTAACCCGCTGAAGTCCCATGTGAGTGAGCATGGAGGGTCCTCAAAAAATTAAAACTAAAACTACCAGCTCTCCCACCCCTGGATGTATACCAGCAGGCCACAGGAGACAATCACACAGCTCTCCCACCCCTGAGTGTACAACCAGAAGGCCCCAGGAGATGGTCACACAGCTCTCCCACCCCTGGGTGTGTAACCAGAAGGCCACAGGAGATGGTCACACAGCTCTCCCACCCCTGGGTGTGTAACCAGAAGGCCACAGGAGACACTTGCACATCGTTTTTATTGCTGCACTATTCACAGTAGTGAACATACAGGAGCCGCTAGATGCCCACCAACTGACGGACGCATAGAGAAAATGTGGATTGTTTACACTGGGATTTCATTGACCTATAAAAGGAATGAAATTATGCATTTTACAGAGCATGGCTAGAACTACAGATCATCATGTTAAGCAAAATCCAGATTCGGAAAGGTAACTGTTATATGTTCCCTCTCATATGCAGAACCTAAGTTCAAACATATCTGCTTACATTCGTGGGGCACGGAGCTAGAAGGGGGCTGTGATGGAGGCAGAGGAGTTTTCAAAGGAAGGGAAAGAGGAATAAAGTTACTAGAAGGATGAGGTAGTTCTATTTTCTCTCTTGCAGAATCTAGATTTAACTACATGTGCAGACACACACACACACACACACACACACACACACACACACACACACACGACATGAAAGTAGAGGGAAACTATTCAGGAGGAGAAAGGACCATGGAGAAATGGAGAGGATTGAAGGGGAGGAAAGTGGGCCCTGTAAATAAACACAAGGCCCAATGATATATATATATGGAAATGTCATAGGGAAACCCAATATTTCATACACTAAGGAAAAAATTTTAAAACAAGATCTTTAACTTCAAGGAAAAAGAACTATGAAAAATAATCCAACTTATACTGGTTGAATTTCTCTTTGAGCTGAGACAGAGATGAATCAGCCAGATAGGGCCACACATTCCTAAACACATGGCCTCACTCCTGCACAGAGCAGAATAAGATGACTGAAATTTATCTGCCGTGTGTCATGTGCTTGTGATACAAACACTTTCTGGTCTGCTGTACACATGTCTTATATTTGATTTGTACCACCCACTAAGAGGAACTGTAGCTGCTCACACTTTGTAGTCCATAGCAAGAAGACGGTAGCATGACGCGAACCAAGGGTTCTCACTGTCCACATTGCCTGCTCAAACCACAGCAAGAGTGTGAGCTGGATACCTGCCTTGCAGTCAGTCTCTTACAACAACCTGTACAAGACCCAAAGAGATTGGAGATGGGTAAGTTTCAGGGTCACGATTAGGTCACACACGTGAAGCAGCATTCTGCAGTCACAGCCTGGTGAATTTGAGGAGTTCAGTGGAAGTCCTCAGCCCTAGCTATAAGCAAGGTGCATATCTGGACACGCCATGTGACAACAGTCTCTAATCAACTCCTCTGCTGCTATGTTGTGACCTCCAGGCATAGATTCATGGGAGCATCTTGTAGGACATCAAATGTGTCTGATGTGACTGGTATCTTGGGACACTTGAGAATGTCCCTGTATTGTTTATGCTAAAAGAACTTGTATTTTTATTTCATAGCACAGAGCTGACCTTTGACATGTTGAATCACTGGTGAGCTTCCTGAATTAGCCCCTAGGGGCCTGCTGCCCCAGCAATTCGCCATTTGTCTTCTTTCAGATGACAATGTGGCTTTCTTACCCTGTAAATCGTAAGTGCATAAATACCTTTCTAACCACAGTGCAACCTTACCCACACATGAGCCACCACTAGATTCTGCTCAGAAAAACCCTGTGGTGACAGTCAGAGCACACCGGGTTCAGCCCTAGTGGCTTTGCTGCTGCTGAGAGCCCCTTGGGGCCAATCTTCCCTGAATCAACAATTGCATGGAATGATATCCCAACTTTACTTCACATCCCAGCTCATTGTGGGGTTATCCTTTACCATACAAACCTCCAACATCTATAAGACAAGTGACATTACCAGACTACCGGGGCTAGCCCCCAGGTCACATGCTCAGTGACACAACTTTCTCATCAATGCTTAAAGAAACTAACATTCTCTAGTCCTGGCTATGAGAGCTCAGGAATGCAGTGGACAGAGAGCATGGGGTGCCTTGCTGATTTCAGAGCAAGAAGCTAAGCTGATTTGCCTTCATCATCAGCCTCACTGTACTTAGAAAACATGAAAACACACCTCTGGGTATGTCTGAGATCGTTTCCAGAAAGGTTTAAGCAAAGAGGAAAGACACACCCTGAGTGTGGGCATTTCCACCCCGTGATCTGGTGCTCTGGATTGCATGAGGAGGAGGAAGGTTGCTGAGTGCCACCAGCATTCAGTGTTCTCTGGTTTCTCACTGCAGATCCAATGTGACCAGCGTCCTGTGTTCCATAACTTCCCCATGATGTAGTGTACTTCAGACTGAGCCAACATAAACTCTCCCTTCTTTAAGAAGGTATTTTGTCAAATGGTGAGAAAGTGGCTAATACACAGTTGACTTTGTTTCCAATCCCAACAAGAAGCTGTAGTTTTTAAAATGGCTCTCGGGTTCAAGTCAGTGATAAATATGACAGAAACATAAAATTCCAAGCACACAAATGCCTCCCTGAGTTTAGGAACACCGTCTTTAAATGAAGTAACCATTTGGCACTTATTAGGAGTTTGGGTTTCCTTGGTGTTAGGGGTGCAAAATAGTCACGTATTTTTTATTATTTCTAGCCAATAAATTTATAATCCAGACAAACTGAGGACAAGGACAGTTTAAATCAACTTAAATCTGCATGCAAGCATTTCAAGTATTTCCAGGCACTCACAGTAACCCCCATCACATTGGTACCATGTCCCCTCACTGGAACAAAGAAGTCTTTGGTGGTGGTTCGTGGATAGCCCTGGGGTTCAGAGCAGACAGGAGTGACTTGGATTCGGAGGTGGTTGCTGATGGAAGGAAATGGGGAAGGCTTAATGCTAGAGCTGATGTTTTAATTAATTGGGGCCTTCAGGAAGGTCATTCCAGTTGAAGAGAGTGACATTCAAAACCCAGAGAGGCAGGCACATGGGTTTAAGAAAGAGGTGGGAGGTCTTCCTTGGGAAAAAAAAATAGGTAGGTGGGACTCCAGTGGGAGCTGGGACCATGCCATTTTCTGATGATTGCTTTATTTCCTTAGGATCACCTTCCCAAAAAGATCCATGTGAGGAAATATTAAATGAGACTGCCAGTCAGGCCTACAGTTTGAGTGTTCTTCTTTGCCTGTAAGTAATTATGCACTGAAAATGTGTAGTCCAGAGAACTGAGGCAGAGGGAATGGGGTTGGGAACCCAGACTTCTCCTACCAAACTCTCTAAGTGGTTCCTCCGGGGTAAGGCACCAGGTCACAGGTGTTAGTGTGTGTTTTCATCGACCGCCAGCCAGTCAGTGAAGGGCCAGACATAAAGGGTAGTCCCATAAGACTGCAATGGAGCTGAGAAGTTCCTGTCATGGAGCGGCACTGTAGCCTTTCTAAAGCCTTACCACCATGCACTATTCACATGCTTGTGCTGTCGTGAGTGAGAAAAAAAACAACAACAACACAGTACAGCTCTGCCACTCCTATAAAACACAACACACACAATCCTCGGCAGTATGTACCACTTCACAGACAACTCTGTGCCCACTGTACTGTCATCATTGTAGATTTCTATTAAGTTTAGTGTAAGAAAGATTGTCTTATGTAGCAGTAGCCTGCCCATTGTGCTTTTACTATGTTTCTTGACCTCATCAAAGGCCCAGTCCGGTGGTGATTCACCTATGCTGTCTAGGCTTCTTGGTAACTTGGCTCTATGAAATTTTCATGATAATGAAACTTAACAATACATTTCTGATTAGGATCCCATCATCAAGCAGCACTTGGATGCTCAGAGAAAAACAAAAGAGAAAGGATGTATAGTCAAACAGGTGTGTGAACAAGTATCTAAAGGTATTAGTCCTGGGGGAGACTGCCCCAGCTGGATGCCCTGGGACCAGCTGGATGTCCACTGAGGCAGTTGAGAGTCAACATTCAGAGTGGCTGGAAGCAGGTGTCCTGTGTCCATAGAGGGGCTGGACAGAAGACAGCTGGTAGCCCCAAAGCTATACCGCAGGCTCAGCTTCTGCCTTAGCAGGAATTACTGGCACATAGTGTTATTGTTAGGGTACCCAGTACCAACACTGCTCCACACCTAAAATTTTTATTTTTAGGATGTTCTCATGGTCCCTGAAATGGGAGTAGGGAAAAGGGAAAAGAGAAGCCTGTGTCTTCCCATAGCCAACCCCTGACAGCACTGCTGCCACTCTCCTCCGTCCCCTCCCCCTTCCTCCTCCTCTTCCTCCACTTTCAATTTTTCATTGTCCCAACTGAGTCATGTTCAAAAGTATCTCATTTAATTCATATTAGACAGGCTTATATAACTAAAACAAAATATGGAGAGTCATAACATTGAGATAAAAAAACCTGATAAATTCACGTCACAGACTCAGCCAAGAAAAGTGAAGCGCCCAAATGCCTAGGACGTCATCTGCCTTCCAGTATGGTTTCCCTACAGACATAACCCAGAGCCTCCATTCTGCTTCTTTCCCTGATTTGAGCTTTACCAATGATTCTCTTGTCAACCCAGCTCCAAAGATCCCCGAGAAGGACGGTCCAGACACCCCTGAGTGGTCTCTATGCCTTCCAAAGAAACGGCTCTACAGCTGGCTGGGAAAGTAACGCCACTCACTCTCACTGGAGTATACAACTGTTCCCTGTGATTTCTACTCTAAATGTGTGTGGACATGTGCAACGCTGGGCAGTTTTTCATTTCTTTTTCAAGTATTGAACCACTGAACTCAAAATGTGGGCTAGGATATAAAATGCCATGCTCACCTGAAAGCTGTGAACCTCCGTGGATCTGGACGGCTGTCAAGATCCATCACTTTCTATGGGCGACCTTGAGTCGGGCTTACCCCCCATCAGCTTAGCCTTATCATGAATTACCTCCCCAACGTAACAATGCTTCTATGCATTCATGGCTCTGTTTGTCTTCCCATAAATCAACTTCAGGCCTACTTAATTGTCCCTGAGCAATTTTAAACAAACAACATTTTTAATGAGGCAGAGAATGCACAGGGGCCAGAAAACAGGGTCCATCGTGGGTCACTTTGTATATTTTTCAAAGCCAGGAGTTCCTGAGATAAGTCACTTATTACCCAGATCTGGAGTCTTGGCCAAAAGCCTTTCCCATTGCGTAGCCAGTGAGACCCTTGGCCATCAGCAAGCTGCTTTTTATCAATGGCCTTGAAGTCTGTCAGTTATTATAAACATACATGATGAATGGGTGTTGTGGTTATGTGTGGAATCCAGTCACCTTGGCTTGAGCTGTGAAAGTACCAGAGCTGTGGATATGGGATGGAAACCCATTTTTACCACAGGAGCCCGGGGCCCTCAGTGTTTGAGCTCCATTAATTTTTAAAGTTTTTCTTGAAACCCATGAATCTCTCCATCTGGTTTTTAGGTTAATGTGATGGCTCAGTGAAACACCCCCCAGGGTACTCCTATTGTAAGAAGCAGGCTTGTGCCTTTGCTCAAAGGCAAGCTCAGTTTTACTGTCCCCAACTCTTCAGAGCCACAGGACACTTAGGAGGTCTTGACCCTCAAGGACCTGTACCAGTGAGATGACATTCAGCTGGGCTGTGCCTGGGGCAAAGCAGTAGAGTCTGGGTCCAAGTAGGGCTAACCACAGACTCAAGGACCAGCCTTAGCAGCAGGCCAGTGCCCAATTCTGAGGGTGGTCAAAATGGGGCTGTGAGGGGATAAGGTAAAAAAGAAGCAGGGATTAGGCACCAGGTCTGAGGAGGCCTGAAAGGTAGGTGAACAGCAGGATCATAAGGAAACAATAGAACCCTGGAGACTGTCTAGAAATCTTACCATTATTTTTATTTTTAGGATGTTCTCGTGGCCCCTGAAATGGGAGTAGGGAAAAGGGGAAAGAGAAGCCTGTGTCTTCCCATAGCCAACCCCTGCCAGCACTGCTGCCGCTCTCCTCCGTCCCCTCCCCCTCCCTCCTCCTCTTCCTCCACTTTCAACTTTTCATTGTCCCAACTGAGTCATGTACAAATGTATCTCATTTAATTCAAATTAGACAGGCTTATATAACTAAAACAAAATATGGAGAGTCATAACATTGAGATAAAAAACCTGATAAATTCAAGAAACAGTGGAGGGGCTATTGACTGAACCTACTCTCCACATTTTCTGACCCAAAAGCCCAGAAATCCTCCTCAACTCCTCTTTCTTGTGGTGGTATTGTGTTCCCTGAAATATTGTGTGTTCCCTGAAATAAACTTATCTGGGGTCAGAGAACAGGATGGCCACAATATTAAATATGAGGATAGGCAGTGGTAGCACATGCCTTTAATCCCAGCACTCTGGGAGGCAGAACCAGGCAGATCTCTGAGAGTTCAAGGCCACATTGAAAACAGCTAGGCATGATGACACATGCCTTTAATCCCAGAAAGCGAGCCTTTAATCCCAGGAAGTGACGGCAGAAAGTAGAAAGATATATAAGGCGTGAAGACCAGAAACTAGAAGCATTTGGCTAAGTAAGCATTTTGGCTGGTTAAGCTTTTAGGCTTTGGAGCAACACAGTTCAGCTGAGATTCATTCTGGATGAGGACTCAGAAGCTTGCAGTCTGAGGAAACAAGACCAGCTGAGGAACTGGCGAGGTGAGGAAACTGTGGCTTGTTCTGTCTCTCTGATCTTCCAGGATTCACCCCAATAACTGGCCTCAGGTTTGAGTTAATAATACCTTTTAAGATTCCAACTACACTTTCTTTCTTCCTATCCCTCTCTATTCAACTTCCTCAGTCTTCCAACATCTCTATGGCTAATCTTGGTCAGCCAACTGTTGACTCCATTCTTAATTCAAGGTGGCTTTATTGACACAGTGGATTGGCAGTGCAAACGATTCTCCCACCACATTTCCCCCTTTTTGTCTAAATAAAAAGAAAGGGTTTTAACTCTAAAATAGTAAAACTATCTGCAATAAGAACAACTATCAAGTAAGAAATGCATTCACAATGTCTAGTCCATTAGTATTCAAGATTTCAATGGGCAGCTGTTTTGAGTTCTGAAAAGGCTGATTCCATAATTACACATTTATTAGAAGTTATGGTCATCATGGGGATACCTGTACAAATTAAGACTGACAATGCTCCAACATATGTCTCTAGTAAAATGAAACAGTTTTTTGCATATTACAATATAAAACATACTAGAGGTAGATATAATCCTGCAGGACAAGCAATTATAGGAAGATCTAACTGCACTTTAAAAGATATGTTTAATAAACAGACAGGGGTAATAATGACCCTTAGAGATAGATTGCTTTATTGACTTTAAATTTTTTAAATGCTAATGAGAAAGGAATGACAGCTGTGGAGAGACATTAGATAACGGGGGGGGGGAACTGCTGAATTAAATCAGCCTGTATACTTCAAAGATCTATGTTGACCTCAGAATGGAAACCAATGTTTTACATTGGGGAAGAGGTTTTGCCTTTGTTTCCACGGGAGAAGGAAAGCTATGAATACTAACAAGATTGATAAAGATTAGATTCAAACAGGACAGACTTCTTGATTAGGAGAGGTTCATTAAACTGCATGGGCATTCATTCCATCTGAATTAACTTTTAATATTAATAAATATCTTTAATTTCATCAGATACAACCTCCAAAAAAGGGAAACTCCACAAAGTTAGGATTGGGGTAGGGTTTTGTTTTTGTCTTTCCAGTAGAAAAAAAGCATTCAACTAAAGAATCTGAAGACCACTGGAAAAGTAAGATATCTGAAGAAGAAGGACAAATCATCCAGAGAAAATGTCCCTAGAAAAGAGTAAATTCTCTTAATGGTATAATACATTTCCAACAGGAAAAAAGTCTATAAATCTTCCCAAATGTTTGTTTCTGCTGTTCTCTATAGTCTTAATAAGGCAAGTGGTCTTTCTGTAGTCCCAACTCAATTAAAATTTAAAGCCGGCTTTGGAGTTGGAGCATGTGTCTCTCCTTCTCTAAACCCAAGCATGCTTGCTAGAGGAAAATACAAAGTCTCTATCTCATGTCACAAGAGCCACCTGGTATGGGACAGAAGAAAACCAAAATTAAGGGACTATTCTATTGCTACTAATCTCATAATCATTTAGTTTTGTTTTGACTCTTTAAAACTTTTCTTAAGGTATAAATATTATCTCAGAATCTATAAGATTAATATTTACTTATTTAAACTTTCTGCTGTGATATAAATGATCATATAGAGTACTGACTAATTCTAGAAATAGACTTCATCTAGCTTCCTGTACATGATTTTGGGCTTGAGTCTGAAGCAGGTAATTAGGAATTAAGCTTATGCATCCCAGATGTATAATAGTTTATGGTCCTATAACTTCTCTGAGATCTGCTGTTTGACATTTAAAATGTTTAAGTTTTCTACATTGAACTGTGCCCATTCCTAACAGCAACCTTTGAAGTCTCCAAGAGGATGTTGGGGTCCCACAATGATGAATCCACCTGGATTTTGATAATACCACTAAGCTGACAAATACCACCCAAAGATAGGCTTTGGACTACAGACTGCTTAAGACAACTTCAAAGTGGTCAGCTAACATGATCCAGCCTTGCAGACTACTCCAGGCAGGACTTCAGACAAACTTGATACTTTCTCATCACACCAGTACTAGACAGCTAGCTCTCACAGTATTCGATCTTCATCCCAGTTTTTTCAGGGTCCCCTAAAGATACTATCACCCCTCAACAACAGAAAGTAATTTTAAGAACGTGACTCCCTCATCCTCAAGAGGTGGGGTCAGTGGTTTTTGGCTATTTGATGAATGTTTGTCATCTCATCATATGGGGGTTTGGTTACAAGTTGTTATTGTTTGGGGTCAGGGAGAAAACTAAGGAAATTAGATTCTGGGATCTCATTCTGAAAAGAAGAGGGATATAGAAATGATAGGATAAAAGGGTAGATTATTAAATCTACTTTCAAACTAAAAAAGCAACTACTGGTCTCAAATATTTTACATTGATATGGATTCTTGTACACTGATACAAATTTAAGGTTGTTTTTGTTATACTGTATATATGTTTGTACTCTTGTTTAAGGTATTGTACCTATGCAGTGTAGCCAGAAGTTTCTCTGGTCCTGCCTGGCCCTGCGGTCTAGATAAATCTCTCCCACCCATGTCTCGCAGCCACTTGGCTCCAAGTAAACACACAGAGGTTTATATTATTTACAAACTGTATGTTTAAAGTGCTGTGGGATGTCTTTCTGTATGCTGTGAATATATGTTGCTATGACTGGCTAATAAATAAAATTGTTTTGGCTATGGCAAGGCAGCTTGTAGGCAGGCAGGATATCCAAGACAGAGACAGAAAAAGGAGAGGCAGAGGCAGAGAGATGCCAGCCTCTACCAAAAGAAGCAAGATGTGAAAGAATTGGTAAAGCCATGGAACACATGGCAAAACATAGATTAATGGAAATGGGTTAAGATGTAAGAGCTAGCTAGCAAAAGGCCTGCCATAGGCCATATTTGTAAATAATATAAGCCTCTGTGTGTTTACTTGGGTCTGAGCAGATGCAGGACCACAGGTGAGAGAGATTTGTCTGGACCATGGGGTGGAGGAGGGTAAGCGGGACCTGAGAAAACTTTTGACTACAATGCAGCTCATTTAAAAAATGTAATATAAAGTTCTAGTCATTGAAATCTATTTATTAGGAAAATAAAGAAAAACAGGTTAATAGTTACCTATAATAATCAAACTTAGAGTCATGTTAGATATGTTTTCAAACAAACAGAGACATATTTTAAATAGACAGATGGTCTGAAAATAACTCAGAGACCTACAGAATATGGCATTTAAAACATTTTAATAACATAAGGCTTTTCATGACAGTGAGACATGTCTGCTCCTAGCAGTACCAATTTACTTCAAAAGAGGATGTTGGGCATCAAAGAACCTCCATATGGAGTTTGCTTTCATTTGTGGCAAAGTTAACCACTAGGCAAAGAAACTGCCCTTACCTTGACTGCTGACAGAATGTTGTACAAATTGGACAAGCAGGACATAAAAGAAGGCAACTGCCAAACTTTGCCAAGACAAGGTAGGACAGTCCTTCAAAATTCCTGCTTCACAGAAGTCTGTCAGATATTCTAGACCCATTGGCTGAAGATGGATGCCCCAACATTGCAGAGGAACCTTGGGGTGACTGTCCAGACAGCCAGATGTCTCTGTAATTTCTTAGTTTTGGAAGTTGCTTGCTCCCTACTTTCTGTTTAATCAGATAATATATCATTCTCAGGTCTTTGATAGTATAGAAGATTGGATAGTTACAGTTTTCCATAGTTTTGATAGAAAGTAAATCAGGTACAAAACTTTGGACTTACCAAGATAGGATAGATAATGGAATATTTTCTTTGAATTTGCCATATACTAATGGATTGTGAACTTATTTCTTACTTGATAATTCTTCTTATTTTATATAGTTTTACTACATTAACATTAAAACCCTTCCTCTTTATTTAGACAAAAAGGGGGAAATGCTGCAAGAGAATTGTTTGCACTGCCAATCTACTATGTCAATAAATCCACCTTGAATCAAGGATGGAGTCAACAGTTGACTGACTAGGATTAGCCATAGAGATGTTGGAAGACTGAGGAAGTAAGATAGAGAGGGACAGAAAGAAAGAAAGAAAGAAAGAAAGAAAGAAAGAAAGAAAGAAAGAAAGAAAGAGGGACTTAGGAGGGATTTCTGGGGTTTTTGGATCAGAAAAACATGGAGATAGGGCCAGCCAATCACCCTTCACTGTTTTTATCTTAGTTTCTGACTCTTGAGTTTTTATTAATATTAATACAATTTAGGTAAACATTAGAAAGAGTAGTTAATGTATTTTTTACGTGATTTATTTTACTCATCATAGTCCCGGGGTTCAGCCCATGACTGAGTAACCTCATGGCTTTGGACTCTGGTGACAGTGCACATTACAAAGGGAGTATGTGGTAGTTCAAATGGTTCACCTAATGGCCAGAAGGAAGAGGCAGGGAAAGGCTGGCATATCACAGTCCCTTAAAGGTATATTCCCATGACCCAAGGATTTTTCCATAAAGCTCCACTTACTTCAGGTCTACAACATTTCCCTATAGTGCCATCCCAGGGACCTTTGAGGCACTATTCATCAGACAAACCTCAGAATAATTACATCTTACAGATGAAGGAACCCCATGCAACCAAGGGTCTGAACAACTTGTCCAAGCACTCTCTGTCCCTGACACCAGCCAGGACCCATTTCAGAGCACAATGGTCCCTGTTCTGGGTGAATCTCAAATGTTAACCTCCTGCGATCATCTCTGTCTGCCTCAGTAGCTCCTTCAACTTGACCTTTGGCAGCTCTCCTTTCCAAGTTTAGAAATAGTAGCAGCATGGTTTAAAATGAATATTCCAAAATCAAATAGGATCAGTTAGGTTCTCGGCTATGACCTAGGCAAGACACAGAACCCTATCTTGGGTAGGTACAGCTAGTGAAGGGTTGCTTACCCTGGTCAGCTAACAGCAGATCTAAATGCTGATCTCAGTGGTCCTTCCTTGTGGCCTTCTATCCCATTTCTTGCATTCTTATCCTCCATGTAACCTGTGGGAAGCTCACAGCAGGTTCCTGTCCACTTACAGCAGTTCCTGATTATGTTACAGCTGTTCACAGATGGCCCAAGGACACAGGGACAAGTTAGAAGTCTGCACAGGAATCCAGGAAATTGTTATTTCAGTCTTTAAGACTCATTTTCATGCCAAGCTCAGTAACCTTTATAGGCTCCATAATATGTTAACATTTAGGAGGAAGTTTATGAACTGGTTAGATCCATTTTTAGTAAGACCTATTACCCCAGATACAAAGTCAAGGCTGCAGTGGAGGTTTCTCATTAGACAGTGAAAGTTACTTGCCAAACAAGAAGGAACAAGCAAAGGGCAATGTTACACCATTTTAATGTTTATCTGCCTGAAAATTAAGGGTACATTTTTCAAACAAGACATAACTCATTCAATGTGTGTGTGTGTGTGTGTGTGTGTGTGTGTGTGTGTGTGTGGTGTTTCACTGTGTATCCCTGACTGTCCTGGAACTCACTTGTAGACAAGCTATCCTTGAACTCAGAAATCTGTCTGCCTCTGCCGCGCTAGTAGTGGGATTAAAGGTCTACACCTAGCAACTCATTCAACATTTCAGAACATCAGTCATAAAACAAGAATGCTCTAAAACATGATAGTGTCTCCTCCCTAAGGGATTCTACACATACACACACACACACACACACACACACACACACACACATACATACACAGCCACCAGAGTATCCTAACATCTGTACTTAGGGTACATGCAAAGTTTTTAGGAGCAAATAAGATCCCAAATTCTGTATGGAAGCTCTCAGAAAGTAAGGCCTTTAGAAGTTACTTCAATTGAGTCATTGAATTTGTGTATAGTTTTGCTGTATTAAAAAAGCCAGACCAAAAAATAGTCAGACAAAGCCATGTTAGAGAACCAAGCAAAGGCAAGCTGAGAATCATGTGGGCTCTTGGCCATCCTGGGGCACCAGAGCACACACACTCAGAGCAAGAAGGCTATAAGCATAGAGACAATGCTGGGAACCAAGTCGTGGATCCATAGTTCAATTAGATGTTTAGGGAGTGCATCTCACTTCAACAGCTCTGCAAAATCTCTGACTCTGCACTTCTGGCCCTTCCACAAGACACCTGGAGCCTTGGACAGAGGGGACTGCTGTGGATATCACTCTGTGTAAATAAAGTTCTGATTGGCCAGTGGCCAGGCAGGAAGTATAAGGCGGGACAAGAGAGAAGAGAATTCTGGGAAGTAGAAGGCTGGAGGGAGACACTGCCAGCTGCCACCATGAGAAGCAACATGTAAAGACACTGGTAAGCCACAAGCCATGTGGCAAAGTATAGATAAGCAGAAATGGGTTAATTTAAGATAGAAGAAGTAGATAACAAGAAGCCTGCCACAGCCATACAGTTTCTAAACAATGTAAGTTTCTGTGTGCTTTCTTGGTTGGGTCTGAGCGACTGTGGGACTGGCAGGTAAGAGAGATTTGTCCTGACTGGGCCAGGCAGGAAAACTCTAGCTACAAATGGCGCCCAACGTGTTGGCAAGAGTTTCCACCTAAAACCTGAGAAAAAAGATTCTAAGACGGAGCTAAAAACAGCGTCCTAATTGTCTCTCTCAAGTTAGCGGCAGCCTGCCGGTTTGAGCTTCTATGGCGGGTTCCTGGCGTGTGCGTCTGACCTACAATGTGGAGGGAATGAGGAGTCTACAAGCGACACTTTACTCTGCTGCGTGGTGGATTTAGCCTTTGCTAGTTAAAAAAAAAAAAAGTTTCTGGGCTATGCACTGCTTTGATAGAACTGCTTCTGATAGTTGATGGTACACATTGCTCCAGACCCAGAGCTGACGGTAAACTGTACCACCGCCATGTTGGGAAACTGAGGTGGGTGGAGCCAGCAGCCACAGTGGCATTTCAGTCTTACAAAGATGGATATTACACAGAGAATCTGGTTTGTCTTGTCTTTGGGACTTTTAACCACAGAAAAAGATTTGATCATAAAAGCTGTTGAGTTAAACAAATATGTAAATTTTAAAGGTACCTTGACTTCAAACTTTGGATATAAGGATATGTTGCTTTGGAAAGGAGTCTCTGCTTTTGTTTCCACAGAAATCCAGAGGCTGTGGATTTGTTCCAGATTAAGATACATCAGGTTTGATCAGCCAAGACCACCTGAAAGGTCTCTGATGACACCGTGGCCCAGATGATCTGACATCCAGAATGGTTTCAAGGCAACTGGCTCAGAGGTTCAGCCTAATGGACTACTCTATAATCCTAAAATTTTCTTTGTGTCCCCAAAAGATACAGCGCCCCCCTCCAGCAAGAAGTAGTAAAAGAAACTACACCCACATTCCCAAAATTATCAAGCTGGCTTTGGAGATGGAATTGGCTCACTCCTTCTCTAAACCCAAGCACATTGTTAAAAGAAAAGGTTAAGAGATTCTTGTGTCCCAAATCAGAAGAGCCCTCTGGTGTGGGACAGAAAAAAAACACAATATTTTTATTTAAAGCAGGTTGATTATAATGATATCTCTTTCTAAAGAAGAAAAGGGGATATGATATAGATATAATAGGATGAAAGAGTAGATTAGGGAACTTCTAAAGAGCAACAACTTGTTTAAAATGTTTTACATTGGTTTAGACTTTAGTCTATTGATACAAACTTAAAGTTAATTTTGTTATACTGTATGTATATTTCTACTTGTGTTTAAGGTATTATGTTTGTATAGCTCATTTTAAATTGTAATAAATAATTAAAAATAGATTAATAATTAGTCATCTATGATAATCATACTCATAGCCATGTTAGTTAAGTCTTCTAGATATACATAGACATATTTCAGATAGATAGGTAATCTTCAAATACTTCAAAGACCTACAGAATATGGCATTTAAAATACTTTTAAAATTTAGACTTTCTGGACAGTGAGACATATCTGCTCCTGGCATCACTGATTTACTTCAGAGAGGAGGATGGGCATTGAAGACACTTCATATGGAGTTTATCTTCACCTTGGCAAAAATAGCCATTTTGGCAAGAAACTGTTCTTGCCTGGACTGCTCGATCACCTGGACATGCAGGACCCATAAAAAGGTGACCACTGAACTTTGCTTTCAAAATGGTCCTTCAGGTTCCTGCTTCACAGAGGAAACTGCCAGACATTCTACAGGACACTGAGAGAAATGATTGAGAGACTCTAGCCCTGTGGGCTGAAGACAAATGCCCCAACTTTACAAAGGAACATTAGGTGACTGTCCAGGCTGCCAGCTGTCTCTGTCTACTCTTGCAAGACTCCTGAAAAATGCTTATATCCTTCTCCCGGTTCTCAGGTAATATTATATCCTTCTGAGGTCTTTGATGTGGTTGAAGACTAGATAGTTATAATTTCCTCAGTTATGATACAAGATAAGTTAGATATAAAACTTTAGACTCACAAATATAAGATAGATAGGATATCTTCTTTAATATTGTAACTGTAATTCTTGCTTGATAATTGTTTTGTTATATGTAATTGTACTATGTAAAAGTTAAAACCTTCCTTAAAAAAAAAAAAAAAAGAAATGGGCAAGTGCTGTGGATATCACTCTGTGTAAATAAAGTTCTGATTGGCCAGTGGCCAGGCAGGAAGTATAAGGCGGGACAAGAGAGAAGAGAATTCTGGGAAGTAGAAGGCTGGAGGGAGACACTGCCAGCTGCCGCCATGAGAAGCAACATGTAAAGACACTGGTAAGCCACAAGCCATGTGGCAAAGTATAGATAAGCAGAAATGGGTTAATTTAAGATAGAAGAAGTAGATAACAAGAAGCCTGCCACAGCCATACAGTTTCTAAACAATGTAAGTTTCTGTGTGCTTTCTTGGTTGGGTCTGAGCGACTGTGGGACTGGCGGGTAAGAGAGATTTGTCCTGACTGGGCCAGGCAGGAAAACTCTAGCTACAGGGGACAAGTGAGAAGGTGGGTGGCACTGGGGCTGAGCGGCCATAAAGCATGTAACACCCACCTCAAGGGCTTAACTTGTGCTGCCTTGTGGGTAATGTATCTTTGAGTAAATATTGGGGTGTCCTCAACAGTCAAGTGGTCTCTACTCTTCGTTAAGGCAGGTAGAAATCTACAGCAAACAAGGAGAATTAAAAGGCAGGTGTCCAACAGAGTCAAAGGGAAGCAAACAGAGCCCAGGGACTGCCCAGAACACAGAGAAGCACAGGAGGGAACGAAAAGAACTGGAATGAAGTGAACAGTGAGGTCTACTTTCCTGATTCTTCAGCGGCAACTGGCAACACCTCCCACACCCCATCACAGTATGCCTCCACCTGTGATCAGACGCAAAGAGAAAGAAAGAAAGAGACTCCCTACAGCTGCTAAAGAACAATGGGGATTTCAATTTTAAATGAAAAATGAAAATGCAGGGGTTTGGTCCATTTCAATGACCCTTGGCTTTTACAATTACAGGAAGATCCTCAGCCAGCCCAGTCTTTCCAAATGCTCAGTCAAGTAGCTGAAGGACCCTAGAGACATTTGTTGTGCTGTCCTGACACATGGTCCAGATACAAGCCTACGCCGCCACACTAGTTCCTTGAGGGTAGACCCTGGGATCCACAGTGAACCGAGAGGTCTGTTAGCACAGTAACTACTCTGTGCTGGTCACTGTGCCTCCCTGACCCAATGTTCTGTTGTGACTTGTTAGATCATGACCCATAGATAATTATATGACCATTTTGAGAATCAGAGAGCCCTATCGCCAATGAAAATTACATATCCTAAATGATTAATTTGTGTCTTTAACAAATATTTGTAACACACATGGGATTCCTCCCCTTACAATTAAAATCTACTGGGCAGGCCAAATTAGACAAGAAAAAGTCCATGAGGCCTCAGCCCTACACAAAGAACTATAGGCAACCAAGGAAAACTGGAAGCAGGAGGGTGATCCTCCCCAGGGAAGAACACGCCAATTGGTTGTCAGTGCCAAAGGGTCAGCCCTGAAAACACACATACAAGTAACATTATATTGACTCAGTGGGTTATAATTAGGACTATATATCAATGAAAACAGAGGCCACAAATTGGAAGAGAGTGAGGACTGGCATATAGGAAGCTTTGGAGGGAGCAAAGAGAAGGGAGAAATGTAACTAAATTACTATCTCAAAAATAAACTAATGAAAATACACAAATAACTTCAATGAAACCAGTTTATGGAATACTGGACAACAGAAATTGTTGCAAAGAGCTTTGAGGAGACCCTTTGAGCAGCAGCAAGCATGTGCAAAGAGAGGCTTGGATGAGAGCCCTATGGAAGTGATATATAATCAGGCTTAAACATCTGAGGAGGAGTTCTTGAGCAAAGGATGTCAATGCAGAGACCCCGTAGGTGTAAACATATATTCTGCTGTCTATAACTCAAGAATGAGAGGAAATGCTGCTGATAACTGACTCAAATGATGACCATGACCTGTTCTATCTGCCAGCATGGTCCATGTGTTCATGACACATTTACGTGTGCTCAGACATTGGAGTACTGAACTGTATCTGTCATACTGGTAGTAACAGAAAACCTGTGCTGGTGGAGTCCAGGTTGCCCTCAGGTGAGACGCTCTTAGCATCATAATGCTTCCAGCCTGCTTTCTTCTTTTGTGTGTTTTGCCATCAGCTTCATTCAGAACTGTCCTCAGTGGTCTTGATATGATAACCAATGGATCCATCCATGAACTACCGCACTCCTTACTTGCTCCATGCAGGGCAAGAAGCTACCTTTCCTTCATCCTACCTGTCTGCTCCAGGCTAATTACAGAGCAGAGGATGCCACATGCAAAAACTTTTGAAGGCAAGTAGGTCTCCTCTATCCCCTTGGGCCCTAAGTGGTAATCTGATGTGGTGTGGTCCTGTCAGGAGAAGGCAAGTAGGGGTCTAATGTGGGCAAATAGTCACCATGGCCCATGGCTGGGTCACTCTGATTGCTGAAGCTGAATGTGGGCAGGGGAAAAATGAGGAAAGTTAAAGGACATCAGAATAGAGGTAGACAGGGAGAAAATTCTTTATTTTTGATTCAGTTATGATGGATTTGAGCTTTGATTTTTGGCAGTTAACCATAGGGTGGTGTGGAAGGTTTCTAACAAGGGAAAACCACAGCAACGACTCAGCAGCAGAGCTATGGCAATAATAATGTGACCACAACATGCCAAGTGAAGCGGAGAAAGAATACAAGGACCTCCACTAAACCAGGTACTTCCTACATCCAAAGTAACATGTGGAGCATTCATGGGAAATGCCCACATGTTTGGATCTAGGACCCGGGTAACTACCCTCGCCATTGGAACATGTTAGAATTCAGAGAGATAAGCATGTTTCCTTGATATATACAGCTACAGGTTTGGTGCCAAATTTGAAGCAAGTTGGGTTTGAAGTATCCTGGAAACACGTGGTGAGGAGACAGAGGTAGTGTATGCAGTCACTGTTAGCAATGCTCTCCTGGGGGGTCATCAGCTTGGGTTAAGCAGATAGAGTTTAGAACTACAAGACCAAAGGTCAAGAACTCCTCTGTTCTGGGGGAGCTAAGATAACACAACGTCTCCTCTAACCCTGCTAGGCACCGTAGGCTTCTGATCACAGACTTAGCAGGAATGCCAGGATCTTCCAGGGTTCATGGCCCCAATAAAATGTGACCTCAGCTGTAAGAGGGCACAGTCTAAGTGCAGCTGTGTGGTGGGGTCCAAGGTGGCCCTGAGCAATGCCAGGACCCTGGAACACAATCACTGTGACTTAGAATCCAATCTCCCAGTCTGAGGAGGCCTTGAACATCTGCAGCTCTGTCTCACTTGCTCTCTGGATGACCCCAGCTCTCTGAGGAGTTTGAGGAAGGCAGATTCTTTCATGTGCCTCTGAGGGTCCTTACAACTTCAGTTCTGATCACCAGTAGATCATCATTATGACTCTCCTTCACCAATGTTCAACCCCATGGAGACCTTCACTTGCCTCTTCCAGGCCTTTCTCCATGATGTTCTAACTCCCAGAATCCTCCTGCACTCAATTCAATGGTCACATTCTCAAAGAAAGGGTCTCCCATATGATCCATACCACCCCAGCATCTCTCTGGTTGCGTTCACAATGTTAACTGCAATGCCCATGAGGTGGAAAGCGCCAGAGAAGCAGATTACTTGCTGCTCTTGGTAGGTGCTTTGGACACTCTTAGCCACCATTCATGAGTAACATAACACACAGCTGAGCAAATAGCTCTCTGAGGTAAAGAAGGTCCTCCTCTTTGATTTTACTATCCATGCCCTCAAGAGCTCTTCTCGACCTCTGTATGAGCCCCACCAGCCTTAGGCTCTAAGCACAGACAAGAGGTCTACCAAATACCTCTCAATAAAAGGAACCTTCCATGGCGCATGACAGAAGAACATCCAAGGACACATATGCATACATCTCTCTGGCTCCCTGTGCAGCTGCCAATGATATGGCCGCAGCCCCTCCCTTACAACACCATCCAATCCCAATTACTTTCTGAACTCCCTACCTCCAAATACCAGCAGCATGTGAATTTGAAGACTAAATTTCCAACATGAACTTTGGGGTACACAGTCACACACAGCATAGCATCTCCCAGAGAGCCTCTCTAGCTTTTTAATATGTACTACACACAAGGTGGGGCCTGGGCCTGTTGTCTGCAAAGAATACTTTACTTCTCAGCACTGTAGAGATAAATATAGTTTATTGAGTACCTGTTAGGTGACAGTCACTGTTCCAGGTCCCTAAGATTCAGTCAAAACTGAGGGGAAAAAAAACTGAGCTGAAGAAGAGAGATAGAAGGAAAATCTGGTCCAAAACAGAAAACAGAGTAAAATAGTCTCTATGTGTGAGAAGTCTGGATTAAGCATCCCTAATCCCAAAGTCTAAGCTCTAAAATGTTCTAAAAATCTAAATTTTTTAAGAGTTAACAAGATACAAAAGTAGAAAACAAAGCACATGACACTTCATTTCATGTACAAAAATTACTTTAAATACTGCAAAAATCAAGCTATGTATATAGGGTATGTATGAAAAGAATAAATTTCATGTTTAAATTCTGGTTCCCTTGTCATGATATGTCATCATGTATATGCAAATTTTTCAAAACCTGAAAAAAATCTGAAATCCAAACACTTTCTGTTCCCTAGCACTCTGGAAGAGGGATATAAAATCTATTTAATCTGTATCACAAAGTACAGGGTGACCGATGATAGAGTGGCGTGTGTTAGGAGCAGTCTTTCTGGGGAACATGAATCCTTCTTGTGAACAACAGGGGCATTCTGGGAGGTCTCTGCTGGCAAAGTTTTATCAACAGCTTCGGGGGAAGAACCTGCGTGGTTTGGTCAAGGAGAGGAAGAGCCGGTGGGCTACAGTCTAGAGCTAAGGGAAGCGCTTGAGGGTGTGAGTTTAGAGAAGATGTTTGTGTTTTCTGTTACAGTTGTAATGCCTTCTAACTAAAATACAGTAATACAAATTTAGAACTTCAAAAAAACTTAAAGTAACCCACTTCTGAGATCTCCCTAGGTGTGATGGCTGGAGCCATTTGAGTAAAGTTGTGTTTTAATCAGGGGTTCCAAAACATGGGCAGGACGGCTGGCAGCAGGTGACCCATAGCAGGGTCTTAGAAATGGAGTTTCCTGACTCAGCTTCCGACCTTCTAAATCAGAAAGCCTAAAACCAGTGCCTTAAAGGCCCCTGCCCCAGGAAGGGTTCTGGTGCATGCTGAAGTTCGAGAGGCTCTGTTATTGATTGCCACCTACAGCTTGATGGCATTTTGGAAGGATGTGCTGGGAGAGGAAAAACATCTCAACTGGGGATGAACGTGCATGGGGAAGTAGACTAGTAGCAGATGGGGACATCTGCACCACCTGAGGAAGCAGGCTCAGTGAGGCCATAGAGCAGATGAGAAGGATAAGTGCCACACCAGGCCCAAGCAGGAACCAGAGTCTCATTCAGCTTGACAGCTGGCAGTGAGCATCAGGCACAGACCCAGGGGATGCTGTTCATGCAAGCCTAACAAGGCTACACAGCAAGGTAAAATAGAACCACAGGGCAGAGATGATCTGAGAAGTAACATCTTCCATGAGCATGGTCAGATGCAGAGAAAGTTCAAGTGCACCATGAGAACCAGAGAACTCTTTGCTATGAGGTAGATAAGCCACAAAGCTGGTGCTGGTTCCCTTAGTGATGGGAAGAAGTTCTGTACTTTCTCTTTCCTTACATCAGAACTGGCTTTCATCCTTGTGTGCCTCCAGGGATGGCATGCTTTCTCTGTCCTAAGGTAGTGACCCTCATAATGTCACTGTACATTGCTGAAGTTGGAGCAATGGATGAGGTGCACTGGGGATGAGGTCCGCTGGGGATGAGGTCCACTGGGGATGAGGTCCACTGGGGATCACTTCCTGCTACCCAGTGGTCCCCTTGCCTGGAATGTCATCAAAACCAGGAAGGAAGCAGGACAGGACAGAGGGTTTCTGTGGTCTTTGTGGAATGATATGATTTGGACATGGGGTTCATTATATATTTTTTCCACTTTTCAGTCAGAAATAGCTCATAATGTAATAACTGTCTCATAGCTTTAATAAGCTTCCAGCATCTAATAAGTTTAGCATCCAAATTTTTTTAAAGCCACAAAAGAGGGGGACTCTAGTAGCTGTGGCTGCCAAAAAGAAATGGCTGACTGACCAAAAACAAACACTGAAATGAACAGGCATAAAATTCAAGCTAAGAAGTCTTGGGGTCACACTGTGCAGGAGAAACACATCCATTCATTCACTGTGGAACTGTGTGATGATGACCTTTGAAAGATTAAGACATCAGTGTCTGCTCCATCTCCCCTGTGCGAAGACAGAGCCATGGGAAGCATGAAAAATGGCACAGAGGAACCCCATCCACCAAAACAGCCACAACCTGAGAGAGTTAGCTAAACAAGTATTTCAGGTATCTGGGAAATGTCCTAAAGGCAAGAGAAACATTTGTTCAAGAAAATCTACTAAATCTCAGTTTTAAAAGAAACAAAACAAAATCCAGTGGGAATCTGTGGCGTTTGAGCCACAGCCCCCCAACCAGCTCACTGCGGTAGAAATGCTACTGCGGGTCCTTATAGCCAAGAGAAAGTTTTCTTCTCACTCAGGATCCCAGTGCAAGGTTATAATTTTGTCCCACAAAATTAGTTGAGGAAGTTACCATCAATCTTCACTCCACTCCTGCTCCACCAGAAAGCTCTGTGGGGCTCCCCTCCTCAGGTTCCCACAACCTTAGGTAGTGAGGACTAAGCTTTGGCCGCCTTGTTCCAGACCACTGGAGGCTGGAGGCTCAACACCAGGGAAGGCAATGGAAACGGTCCTGTCTTTGTGGGACAGACGTCCTCCAGAAGTCGAGAGCCATTGTCCCCATCCTCAGCTCTTGTTTAGCAGACTGATTCTGCACCAGAAGACACATAGGTTTGAGTAACAATGAGGTGCTGAGTTCTCCCCACTGAAAGGACCAATGTTGCATAAGCTTTGAGAAGGTCAGGCCTAATGACACTGTTAATAGTGGAGATCTTGGGGAGAGGGGTAATGAGGCACCGAGGGTTCCACATCACTAGAAGACTAGAGAACATGAAAAGCCAACAGGACCTAAGATGTATCAATGGATGAGCCCACAAGGGCAGCAGAATGCATTTTTCTCAAGTGCACAAGGGAAGTTTCTTAGAACTTGCCAGGTCCCAATCAAGACTCAACAAACTCAAACATATATATCAAACGCATACACACACACACACTCACACACACACACACACATATATTTCTTTGACCACAACAAAATGAAAAGAGAAGGCAACAACATAAGGAAAATAGATTTGTGTGTGTGTGTGTGTGTGTGTGTGTGTGTGTGTGTAATGGGTGCTGGCGGCTGTCAAGGGGAATATGGAATACCAAGTGTGTTCCCTGGAACAAAGAACTAATTGTTCAGGACAGACAGAAGGTGGAACCTAGGAGAAAGCAAGAGCAATAGCTTTATCACTTTGGGATGTGGGGGGTAAGACTAAGAGTTAGGTAAACGCACTCTGGGTTGGATGCTTTATAGGGCACCTGGGTCATCCCCTGTTGGTTCTGTTTAGATAAAGACTCCAAGCACTTTCCACTGTTTCTGTTGCATGGTCTTCTGGGAACAGGAAGCCAAGCTGCCAGCAGAAGGAACAGGCTTTAGCTTCCCATCTACCTATGTTCCTCTAACTCTGCCTCATGTAGAAATACATAATTAAATAACCAATGGGTCAAAAAGTCACAAGGAAAATTATAAAAATTCTTGAGACAGGTGAAAACAAAAAGACAAAACAAATGCTTGTGGGATGCAGCTGAAATAATGCTTTTGAGGGGGAGTTTACAGTTCTTGGTAATTATAAACTAACAAAAAAGAAATTTCTCAGATCAGTAAGCTAATATCCCACCCCAAGATACCAAAAACTAAAAGGAAGCCAGAAGAAAGAAATTAAAACATAGATTTTTCTCTTTTGAGTTTCTGGTTTTTATTTCACTTTTTCTCCATCTTTCTATTTATTTCTTTAGTGAAACTGGACTTTGGTCCTTTGAAAAGGCCAGTGATGTTGATAAATGCTTAACTAGGCTGGCCAACATAGAGCAGAAATGATTCAAACACTAGAATCAGGAATGGCAGAGAAGACATTAACATACAGGAGGGCATTAGAAATGAGATCTGGGGGCAATTGCATGACAACAGACTAGGTAATCTAGATGAACGGGCAACCACACAGAAACACACACACCCTGAGACTCACTGCAGAAGAAACGGAAAACCCAACTAGACCTAACAAACTGGGTTAGTAGCTCAAAACTTTCACAAAGAAAAGTCCATGTGGTGGACTTCACTGGTGAAGTCAATCAAACATCTAAAAAAGATCAACGCCAATTCTTCACAAACTCCTCCAAAGACACAGAAAGGAACACTTCCTCACATTTTATGAGCCCAGTGATAGCCAAACCCAGATATCAAAACAAGGCAAACATCACACACAACAAGAATAGATGAGTAGCGCTTACATACATACACAAAACCAAAAAGTGTAGTAATCCAAATCCAGCAAATATATTTTTTACAAAGTTAAAATGCTTTAAATTCCCTTTTCTCATCACTTTCACTAACCTGAAGAAGTACATAGCTGTCGTTTTTATATAGTTTTTGAATAATTTTTGAGATTATAATACAAATACATCATTTTCCTCCTTCCTTTTCTCCCACCAACCCCTCCCATGTACCCCACCTTGCTCTCATTCAAATTCATAGCCTCTTTTTCTCTAATTGTTGTTACATTTGTACTTATTTATTCTCGGATATATACAACCTGTTCAGTCTGTATAATGTTACTGGTATGTAAATGTTCCCAGGGCTGACCGTTTGGTGTTGGACAACCAATTGGTGTGCTCTTCCCAGGGAAGACTATTTCAACCAGCATTCTTCATTGCCTGCAGTTCTTTGTCTACAGTTGAGGTCTCCTGAGCTTTTCTCAGTCAATATTAGCATGTCTGTTGGTGTTATCCTTGTTTGGATCATGTTTGGGTAGCCGTGTTGGAGAGATTTTATGAGTTAGCTTTTGACATTTCTTGGAGACACAATCTCACCAGCAAACTTCCTGTTCCTCTGGCTCTTAGAATCTTTGGGCCTTCTCTTCCACAATGATCCTTGAGCCTTAGGTACAGGAATTGTGTTGTAGATACATCTGTTGGGGCCAGGCTCCACAGCTCTGTATTTTGACTGGTTGTGGTTTTCTGTAATGGCTTTTGTTGCAAAGAGAAGTTTCCTTAAGGAGGAGAATTACACTTATCTGTGGGCATAAGGGATAAATATTTGGAATATAGTTAGAGATTGTACTGGTTAAGTAAAATGGCAGTTGTACGTTCTCCAGCAAGATTCATGACTTCATTAGCCTAAGGTAGCTCGCTGGGTTTCCAGGACTAGGCATGACTTCCCTCTTGTTGAGTAGGACAAAGTCCAATTAGAGATCTGTTGGTTATCACCAAGGTATGTGTGCCATTATTGCACCCTTACGGTTTTACCATGCCATGCTAATCAAGGTTGTGGTTAATAGGCAATGTAGCTACTTAGGAGTGTAGTTTGCTTCCATGCTTTGGGAACTTGGATGGTACCATGAAAGTTGGTCCTCAGGGAGAAGGCTTTTAGGTCAGATCTAGCCTGGGTCCTCTGTGCTCTGTGTCCTAAGTGCATGGTGTCTTCAGCAGTAGAAACTCACATTCCACTTCTGGGATCAGCCAAGTGCAAAAACAATAGCCTGTGGTATTTGGGGAGTTTCTTGGCCAACCCTGACCAACAACTCAAAAGAGGGCTTCTCATGCCTGGTGTTGGATTTTGGTGGGTAGTCAGTCTATTGCTCTTTTGGAGAGCATTGGCAGCCCAAATAGGAAATTTTCCTTTAAACTATGTGTGTGTGTGTGTGTGTGTGTGTGTGTGTGTGTGTGTGTGTGTGTATGTTTTTAAAGTAAATACTTAATACTATAATTTCTTATGACTTTTTAAAACACCTTACTATTACTTTACCCTCCTCCTTTTATATTTATTTACCTCCCCCCTCCATAATTAAAGTCCTTTTCCTATTTCCCCTTCAGATGACTTACACCCTGCTATTCCCCTCTCTATTAACACACACACACACACACACACACACACATGCATACTCACACACAATGATCCCTTTTTACTTTCCTGATTTCTGTAGTTCCTCCAGGTTATATATTCATATCTTAAGCTAGGAACCTCAGATGAGAGAGAACATAATGTTTGTCTTTCTGAATTTGAACCACCTCACTCAGCATAAACTTTTGTAGTTCTATTCATTTACCTACAAAGTTCATGATTTCATTTTTCATTATAGCTGAATAGTATTTCATCGCACATGTGTACTACATTTTCATTAAGCATTCATCAGTTGAAGGACATTTTAGGTTGTTTCTATTTCTTAGCTTTTCTGAACAGAGAAGCAATGGCCATGGCTGAGCAACTATCTGTGGAGAAGGATGTCAAGTCCTTTGGGCATATGCCAAGGAGTGGTGTAGCTGGGTCATATGGTAGACTCGTTTTTTAGCTTTTTGAGGACTCTCCATTGATTTTCAGAATAACTGGACCAGTTTATAATCTCATCAACAGTAAATGAGGGCTCCCGTCTCCCCACAGCCTCTCCAGCATTTCTGTAAGGTGTTTTGTTGATCTGGTTGGTGTAAAAGGAACTCCCAAAGCTGTTTTGATTTGTATTTCCTTAATCTCTTACGTATAACTGCATGTCACCTGCAAATGGAAATAGTTTGATTTCTCTTCCTGTGTGCATGCCTTTTATTTCCTCCCTTTGCCTTGCTGCTCCAGCTACTGCTTCTAGCACAATGTTGGCAGAGTGGAGATAGTGGATAGCCTGTCTCATTCTGCTTTCAGTGACTTTGCCTCATTTTTTCCCTCCATTTAGGATGATGTTGGCTGTGGGCTTTATATATATATATATATATATATATATATATATATATATATATATATATATATATGGATAATCTTTTAGAAACATATCTGTATTCTATAAGGATTTTATTGAGCATTTTTTGTTCTATGTTTGTGGTGGTATTGTGTTCCCAAAAATATTGTGCACCCTAATAAACTTATCTGGGGTCAGAGAACAGACAGCCACAATATTAAACATAGAGGTTAGGCAGTGATAACACATGCCTTTAACCCTAGCATTTCAGAGGCAGAGATCTGCCTGGATCTCTGTGAGTTCAAAGCCACACTGGAAACAGCTAGATGTGGTAACAAGAGCCTTTAATCCCAGGAAGTGATGACAGGAAGCAGAAAGGTATTTAAGACATGAGGATGAGAAACTAGAGTCTGGTTAAGTTTTTAGGCTTTTGAGCAACAGTTCAGCTGCAATCCATTTGGATGAGAACTCAGAGGCTTCCAGTCTAAGGAAACAGGATCAGCTGAGGAACTGACGAGGTGAGGAAGCTGTGGCTTGTTCTGCTTCTCTGATCTTCCAGCGTTCACCCCAATACCTGGCTCCAGGTTTGTTTTTATTAATAAGAACTTTTAAGATCCGTGCTACATAGGTTCATTAGGGATATTGGCCTATAATTTTCCTTTCTCTTGTCTCTTTACCTGGGTTGTTACTAAATGATACTGGATTAATAGGAGTTTGGGAGTGTTCCTTATGCATCTATTTTTTAAATAGTTTGAAGAACTGTTTATAGATATTCTTTGAAAGTCTGGTAGAATTCTGCTGTGAATCCATCTGGCCCTGGACATTTTTTATCTAGAAGGCTTTTTATTACTTTTAATTACCTCATTTGCTATGGTTTGGTTTAGGTTTTTGAGTTCTTCTTGGTTTAATTTTGGTGGTTTGGCTGAATCTAGAAACATGGTCATTTCTTTCAGGTTTTCCAACTTATTGGACCACAGGATGTTTTTTAAGTATTTCCTTATAATGTTTTATATTCTTTGGTGGGTGCTGTAACGTTCCCCTGTTCATTTCTGGGCCTGTTTATCTGAGTCCTCCCTTTCTTTTGGTGAACTGGGCCAAGGGTCTGTTGATAGTGTTTCTCAAAGCATCAACTCTCAGGTACTCTGATTCTTTGTGTTGTTTTCTTCATTTCAATTTCACTAATTCCTGCTCTTATTTTTATTTTCACTTGCCATCAACAGAATTTGGTTTCTTCTTGTTTTTCCAAAGTTTTTAGTTCATCATTAAGTCATTTATTTGGACTCTTTCTGATTTTTTTTAATGTAGTCACTTAGAGCTATAAATTTCCTTTGTATAATGTGTCCCAGAGATCTGGTTGTGTTATGTTTCCATTTTCACTTAGTTCCAGGAATTTTTATTTTTTTTTAATTTCTGCTTTGACCCATTCATCATTCGGCAATGAATCATTTAATCTCCATGTGACTGGGCATTTACTAGAGATTTGTTTGCTGCCAACTTTACATTTTATTGCATTATAGTCAGATAAGGTAAACAGAGTGGTTTCAATCTTTGTGAATGTGTAAGATTTGTTTCATGTCCCATGATGCACTGCTTTAGAGATGCTACCAAGCAGAATGTATATTCTTTGGTGTTTGGATGGATATCTGGTAAGTCCATTTGATGAATGATGTCATTTAATTCTGATATTTCTCTCCTTTAGTTTTTCCAGATGACCTGTGTACTGAATAAAGTAGGGTATTGAAATCACCTACTGCTAATGGTTGATGTTAATCTAGGTCTTTACGTTTACTAGTATATTATTTATGAAATTGGCTCACCAGAGTTTGGTGCATGTTTAAGACAATGTCTTCTTAGTTAACTCTTTAATTAGAAATGAAGTGTCCATCTTTATCTCTTCTGATTAGTTTCAATTTGAAGTCTAATTTGCCAGACGTTAAGATAGTGACGCCTACATGCTTCCTGATATCTGCTGATTGGAGTGCTTTGGCCTTTCCTTTTACTCTGAGGTAGTGCTTAGCTTTAAAGCTAAGCTGTATTTCTATTTTTTATTTAATTAACATTTTTTCATTTATTTTACATACTGACCACAGTTTCCCCTCCCTCCTCTTTTCCCATCCCCCCCCCCCTACCCCACACACACCCCACCCCCACTCCTCCCCACAGCCATGACCTCTTTCTCTGTCTCCATTCAGAAAGGGGCAGGCCTCCCACAGCCTTGAACAAAGCATGGTATATCAAATTGAGGCAGGACCGAGCTCCTCCCCCTGCATCAAGGCTGGGCAAAGTAATCCAGCTTGGGGGTCAGGTTCCCAAAAGCCAGCAAAGTGCCTGAGACAGGTCCTGATCTCACTGCTAGGAGCCTTACAAAAATACCAAGTTACACAACTGTCACACACACGTAGAGGGCCTATGTCAATGCCATGCAGGCTCCCTAACCACTGGTCCAGAGTCCATGAACTCCCATGAGCTCATGTCAGCTGTCTCTGTGGGTTCCCCTATCATGACCTTGACCCCCACACAATCCCTCCTCCCTTTCTTCAGCAGGACTCCTGGTAAGCTGTATTTCTTATAGACAGCAAATAGATGGGCTTTTTTCCCCTTGATCCCTTTAAGCAAGTCTGTGTCTTTTGATTGGAGAATTGAGGTTGTTAACATTTAAAGTTATTATTGAAAGGTGTGTGTTGATTGCAGTCATTGTATTGTTGATTTTTGTTGTTGTTATTGTTGTTTTGTTCTCAGTATTACTTTGTGGTTTAATAATTATAGTTTTGTATGTTTTCCTATAGCCTCTTGGCTATGCTCATTTCTCTCTCTATTCCTAAATACTGTCTTCTGTGTTCTCTTTATATGTAATACAAAGATATAAATTGGATATAAATGAGGCTTTGAGGGACTGTTTATATTATGGAAGGTTTTTTGTCCTCCTTTA